>NW_027464249.1:2235000-2835000 GCF_050947455.1 Rhinoderma darwinii
GGTTGGGGTGTTACAGTTTGGGTTAAGGGGTTAGGGGCTATGGTTAGAGTTAAGGGATAGGATTAGGGCTTTTCCTGACGCTCTGGTTAGGGATTCTTAAAGCCCCTAATGTTACTGTTTATATATGGACTGCGACATCAGGGGCTCCCTCTTGGAGAGGAATCCCCGGCCAGAGTGTTGACTACGCTCTGGCCGGGGATGCTTGCATTACAAATCCCTTAATGTCACTCTCCATATATGAACAGGGATGTCAAGGTCTTCCTCAAGACAGTCCCAGGAGTCCCTGGACAGAGCCCTTGCTGTAAAGCGATTTGTGAGGGTGTTAGGGTTGGGGTTAAGAATAGAGTAAGGGGGTAAGGTTTGGGTTAGGGGGTTAGTAAAAGGGTTGGCGTTAGCAGATAGGGTTTAGAGTTCAGGGTCGGGGTTAGGAATATTTTTAAAGGTTAGGGGTTAGAGGTTGGGGTTAGGGTTAGGGTTAGAGTGTTAGGACATTGGGGTATGGGTTAGGATGTTAGGGCTAAGGGGTTGGGGTTAGGGGATTATGCTTAGGGGATAGGGTTAAGTTTATAGTTAAGATGTTGGGTTAGGGGTAGGGTTAGATGTTAGGGTTTGGTTAAAGGTTTAGGGGGTTAGGAATAGGGTTAGGGTTAGGATTAGGTTTGGGGTTATCAATAAGGTGAAAGTCATTAGTGGGTAGGGTTTTGGCTAAGGTTTTGGGATTAGGTATAGAATTAGGCGACATGGTAACGGGTAAGGGTTGGGGGTTAGAGTTAGTAATAGAGTTAAAGGGTTAGGGTGCTAGAGTTAAGGGGTTGGAATTAGAGTTTAATTGTTTAGGGGTTTGGGTTAGGATAAGGGGTAAGCGTATAGAGGTTAGTGGATTAGGAGTATTAATTGAGTTAAAGGTTAGAGTATTAGGGTTGGGGTGTTGGGGGTTAGGTTTAGTTCTTAGGGTTAGGGGGGGCTAGGGTTTGGGTTAAAGTTATGGGATAGGGTTGGGGGTTAGGAATAAAGTTGGAAGGTTAAGGTTAGGTTAGAGGGTTAGGATTTAGGGTGAGTTAGAATTAGGGTGATAGGGTTTGGGGGTTAGGGTTAGAGTTAGGGATTTTCCAGAAGCGAAATCCCTGGCCAGGGCGTTGCTGATGCTTTGGTTGGAGATTCCGGCATCTTAAAGCCCCTAATGTTACTTGTTTTTTATGTGGACAGTAACCTCAGGGGCTCCCTCTAGGAGCGGAATCCCTAGCCAGAGTGTTGCCTACCCTCTAGCCGGGTATTCTCGCATTACAAATCCCTTCATGTAACTCTCTATCAATGAACAGTGATGTCAAGGTCTTTCTCAAGACAGGAGTACCTGGCCAGAGCGCATGCTGTAAAGCGCTTGGGTGAGTGGGTTAGGGTTGGGGATAGGGTTGGGTTAGGAGTTTAGGGTTAGAATTATGGATACGGTTAGTGGGTTAGGGAATTAGGGGTTACGGTTAGGGCTTTTCCAGGAGTGAAATCCCTGGCCAGAGCCATAATGGCTTAGGAATAGGGTTAAGGTGTTAGGGGTTGGAGTTAGGATTCGGGGGTTCTAATACGGTTAGGTTGATGGGGTAGGGTTGGGGTAAGTGTGGTTAGGGAGTTAGGGGCTAGGATTTATAGGTTAGGTTGAGGGTTAGGAATAGGGTTGGGGTTACGAATGGGGTGAGGGGGTTAGAGTATTAGGGGTTAGTAATAGGGTAGGGGGTAAGGGCTAGGGGTTATGAATTGGGTTAAGGTGAGGGTGATGGGGTAGGGTTGGGGTAAGTGTTGGGGTTAGGGTTAGGGAGTTAGGGTTTTGAGGTTAGAGTTGGGTTTAGGAATAGGGTGAAGGTTAGTGGTTAGGGGGTAGGGTAGTGGATAGGGGGTTAGGGGTAGGGATTAGGAATAGAGTTAGGGGGTAGAGTTAGGAATAGGGTTAAGGTTAAAGGGTTAGGTTTACGGGGTTGGGTTTATGGTGCTAGGGTTAAGTTGTTTGGGGATTAGGGGATAGGGTTTGTGTTAGGGTTTAGAGGTTAGTGGTTAGAAATAGTGTTAGGCAGAGAGTGTTAGGGTTGGATTTAGGTGTCGGGGTCGGTGTTAGGGGATTAAGAATAGGGTTAGGGGGGTAGGGTTGGGGTTAGGATTTAGATATCAAGGGTTAAGGTTGGGGGTTAGGAATTGGGTTAGGAATAGTTTGAGTGTAGGGGGTGGGGGTTAGGAATGGGGTTGTGGTTAAGGGATAGGGTTTAGAGGATATGGGCTAATGTTGGGGGTTAGGAATAGGGTTAGGGAGTTAGAGGTTGGGGCTAGGGTTAGAGTGGTAGGGGGTTGGGGTGCTATTTTAAAGGGGTTTGGGTTAGGCGGTTAGGATTAGGGGTTAGTTGTTAGGGTTGGGGTTGAGGGTAGGAATAGGGTTAGGCTTGGGGTTAGGGTTAGTTGTTAAGGGGCCATATATGAGGTTGGAGTTGGGATAGGGATTCGAGTAAGGGGATACGGATATGGAATAAGTTTAGAGGTTAATGGTTAGGGTAGGGTTGGGGTTAGGAGTTTAGGGTTAGAGATTGGTTTAGAATTAGGGATACGGTCTTTTCCCGGAGTTAGGGTGTTAGGGGTTTGGGTTAGGATTAATGAGTTCAGAATAGGGTTAGGTTGATGGGGTAATATTGTGGTAAGTGTTGTGGTTAGGGAGTTACGGGCTATGGTTTAGAAGTTAGGTTGAGGGTTTAGGAATAGTGCTAGGGTTGGAGTTAGGAATGGGGTGAGGGGGTTAGAGTGTCAGGGGTTAGTAATAGGTTAACTAGGGGTTATGAATAGGGTTAAGGTGAGGGTGATGGTGTAGGGTTGGGGTAAGGGTTGGAGTTAGGCGGTTAGGTTTAGGGAGTTAGAGTTTTGAGGTTAGGGTTGGGGGTTAGGAATAGGGGTAGGGTTGGGGTTAGGATTTAGATATCGAATTATGGTTGGGTGTTAGGAATTGTGTTAGGCGGTTAGGAATAGTGTGAGTGTAGGGGGTGGGGGTTACGAATGGGGTTGTGGTTAAGAGATATGGTTTAGAGGATAGGGGCTAGTGTTGGGGGTTAGGAATAGGGTTAGGGAGTTAGAGGTTGGGGCTAGGGATAGAATGGTAGGGGTTTGGGGTTAGGTTGCTATTTTAAAGGGGTTTGGGTTAGGGGGTTAGAAGTTAGTGGTTAGGGTGGGGGTTGAGGTTAGTTGTTAGGGGGCCATATATGTAAGGGGGTTAGGAGATAGGGATTAGAGTAAGGGGATAGGTTAGGTTTAAGTTTAGAGGTTAGTGGTTAGGGTTGTGGTTAGGGTTGGGTTGTTAGGGTTGCAGATAGGAGTTTAGGGTTAGAGATTGCGTTAGAATTAGGGATAAGGTCAGTGGGTTAGGGAATTAGGGGTTAGGGCTTTTCCAGGAGTGAAATCCTTGGTCATAGCCATAATGGTTTAGGAATAGGGTTAGGGTGTTAATGGTTGGGATTAGGATTAGGGGGTTCAGAATAGGGTTAGGTTGAGGGGGTAGGGTTGGGGTAAGTGTTGTGATCAGGGAGTTAGGGGCTAGGGTTTAGAGGTTAGGTTGAGGGGTTAGGAATAGTGTTAGGGTTGGAGTTAGGAATGGGGTGAGTGGGTTAGAGTATTAGGGGTTAGTAATAGGGTAGGGGTACGGGCTAGGGGTTATGAATATGGTTAAGGGTTGGGGTTAAGAATAGGGTTAGAGTCTTATGGTAAAGACAGGGTTAGAATTAGGGGGTTAGGTGGCTAGGGTTAAGGGGTTAGAGGTTTAAATTATGGGATTAGGGTTAGAGTGTTAGGGTTTTTGGTTTAGGGGGTTGGGGGTCTTAGGTTTAGGGGGTTTGGGATAGTGTGAGGGTAAGTGGTTAGGGGTAGGTTTGGTTTTAGGAATAGGTTTGGTGTTAGGAGATAGGGTTTGGAGTTTAGGGTTGGGAGTTAGGAATAGGGTTAAGGCTATAGGGTTAGGGGGTTAGAGTTAAAAGGTTAGGGGGTTGGAGTTCGGATTAACGGGTTAGAGTTAGGGGATATGGTTAGTGGTTAGGTTTGGGGGTTAGGGATGGGTTGTTAGAGTTGTAGTCAGGGGTTTAGGGTTAGAGTTTGGGTTAGAATTAGGGATAGGGTTAGTGGGTTAGGTCTTTTCCGGGAGCAAAATTCCCGACCAGAGCCATAATTGGTTAGAAATAGGGTTAGGGTGTTAGGGGTTGGGGTTAGTATAATGGGTTTAGGAATAGGGTTAGGATGAGGGGGTAGGGTTGAAGTAGAGGTTAGTGGGTTAGGGGTAGGAATAGAATTAAGGGTTAGAGTGTTAGGGTTCGGTTAGATTTAGTTCTTAGAGTTAGGGAGTTATGGGGGCTAGGGTTTGGGTTAAAGTTAGCGGATAGGTTTGGGGGTTAGGAATAGGGTTAGAAGGTTAGGGTTAAGGTTAGGTTAGAGGGTTAAAATTTAGGCTAAGAGTTAGAATTAGGGTGATAGGGTTAGGGGGTTAGCATTAGGGGTTAGGGTTTAGAGGTTAGTGTTGGGGTGTTAGGGTTAGGGGCTAGGGTTTTGGGGTTAGGGGCTAGGGTTAGGGCTTTTCCAGAAGAGAAATACCCAGCCAGGGAGTTGCTGACTCTCTGGTTGGGGATTCCGGCATCTTAAAGCCCCTAATGTTACTTTGTTTTATGTGGACAGTGACCTCAGGGGCTCCCTCTAGGAGCGGAATCCCCAGCCAGGGTGTAGCCTACGTTCTGGTTGGGTATTCTCGCATTACAAATCCCTTCATGTAACTCACCATATATGAACAGTTAGGGTTGTGTTGTTAGGGTTGGAGTTAGGAGTTTAGGGTTAGTATTAGGGATACGGTTAGTGGGTTAGGGAATTAGGGGCTACGGTTAGGGCTTTCCCAGGAGTGAAATACCTGGCCAGAGCCATAATGGCTTAGGAATAGGGTTAGGGGGTTTAGAATAGGGTTAGGTTGAGGGGGTAGGGTTGGGGTAAATGTTGTGGCTAGGTAGTTAGGAGCTAGTGTTTAGAGGTTAGGTTGAGGGGTTAGGAATAGAGTTAGGGTTGGGGTTAGGAATCAGGTGAGGGGGTTAGAGTGTTAGGGGTTAGTAATTGGGTTGGGGGTAAAGGCTAGGGGTTATGAATAGGGTTAAGGTGATGGTGTAGGGTTGTGGTTAGGCGGTTAGGGAGTTATCGTTAGGGTTTTGAGGTTAGGAATAGGGCTTGAATTAGGAATAGGGTGAGGGTAAGTGGTTAGGGGGTAGGTTGTGGATAGGGGATTGGAGTTAGGATTAGGGGTTAGGAATAGAGTCAGGGGATAGGGTTAGGGTTTAGAGGTTAGGGGGTAGAGTTAGGAATAGGGTTTAGGTAAAGGGTTAGGATTAGGGGGTTGAGGGTTAGGGGGTTGGGTTTAGGGTGCTAGGGTTAAGGGGTTAGAGTTTGGTGGTTAGGGGCTAGGGTTTGTGTTAGGGTTTGGAGGTTAGTGGTTAGAAATAGGGTTAGGGGCTTAGGGTGAGAGTGTAAGGGTTGAGGGTAGTGTTGGGTTTAGGGGGTTAAGAATATGGTTGGGTTTAGGATTTAGATATCGGGGGTTAAGGTTGGGGTTAGGCATTGGATTAGGGGGTTAGGAATAGTGGGAGGGTAGGGGGTTAGGAATTGGGTTGTGGTTAAGGGATAGGGTTTAGAGGATAGGGGCTAGTGTTGGGGTTTAGGAATAGGGTGTTAGGGTTAGGGAGTTACAGGTTGGGGCTAGGGTTAGGGGGTTGGGGTGCTATTTTAAAGGGGCTTGGGTTATGGGGTTAGGATTAGGGTTTAGAGGTTAGTGGTTTGGGTTGGGGGTTAAGGGTAGGGTTAGGGTGGGGTTTAGGGTTAGTTGTTAGGGGGCTAGGGTGTGGGTTAAAGTTAGGGGATAGTGTTGTGGGTTAGGAATAGGGTTAGGGTTAATGTTAGAGTTTTAGGATTTAGGGTACGCGTTAGGATTAGAATTAGGGGGTTAGGGTGCCAAGGTTAATGGGTAAGGGTTAGCGGATAGTTAAGTTTTAGGGTTTAGAGGTTAGTGGTTAGGGCTGTGGGGTTAGCGTTGTGGTGTTAGGGTTTGGGTTTAGGGGCTATGGTTAGAGTTAGGGAATAGAATTAGGGCTATTCCAGGAGTGAAATCCCCTGCCAGGGCATTGCTGAAGCTCTCGTTAGGCATCCCGGCATCTTAAAGCCCCTAACGTTACTGTTTATATATGGACAGTGACATCAGGGTCTCCCTCTTGGAGCAGAATCCCTGGCCAGATTGTTGCCTACGCTCTGGCCGGGGTTTCTCACATTACAAATCCCTTAATGTCACTCTCCATATATGAACAGTGACGCCAAGGTCTTTCTCAAGAAAGAAGTGCCTGGACAGAGCCCTTGCTGTAAAGCTCTTGGGTAAGGGGGTCAGTGTTCGGGTTAAGAATAGGGTGAGGGTAAGGGATAGAGTTTGGTTTAGAGCGTTAGGAAAAAGGTTGGCGTTAGGGGATAGGGACTAGAGTTTAGGGTTGTTGGGTTGGGGTTTAGGAATAGGGTTAAGGTTAAAGGGTTAGGGTGTTATGGGGCTGGGGTTAGGGTAATATTGTTAGGGGGTATGGGTTAAGATATTAAGGTTAAGGTTTTGGGATTAGGGGATAGACTTAGAGTCTAGGGGTTAGTGGTTAGGGTTGGGGGGTTAGGAATTGGGTTAGGGGGTAAGGGTTAGAGCGTTGGGGTTAGGTTTATGGTTAGGGTGTTGGGGTTAGGAATAGGGTTAGGGTTTAAAGGTTAGTGGTTAAGGTCCGGGTTGTTAGGGTTAGGGGTTTTGGTTTATAGTTTGGGATAGAATTAGGGTTAGGGAGTTGGGGGTAAGGGCTTTTCCAGGAGCGAAATCCTCAGCCAGAGCCATAATGGGTTAGGAATAAGGTTAGGGGGTTTGGGTCTTAGCATTTGGGGTTAGGATTAGTAATAGGGTTAGGATGAGGTTGTAGGGTTGGAGTTAGGGAGTTAGAGTTAGGGGCTAGGGTTTAGAGGTTAGGTTTGAAGTAGTGTTGGAGTTAGGAATGAGGAGAAGGGGTTAGAGTGGTAGGGTTTAGGAATAGGGTAGGCGGTTAGGGCTAGGGGTTATGAATAGGGTTAACGTGAGGTTGAGTAGGGTAGGGTTGGGTAAGGGTTAGGGAGTTAGAGTTAGGGTTTTGAGGTTAGAATTGGGGGTTAGAATTAGGGTGAGGGTAAGTGGTTAGGTGGTAGGGTTTTGGATAGTGGGTTGGGGTCAGGGATAGGGTTTATAGGTTAGTGTTGGGGCTTAGAGTTAGGAATATGTTTAAGGTCAAAGGGTTAGGAGTTGATGGTAAGGGTGCTAGGGTTAAGGAGTTAGGGTTTGGGGATTAGGGGATAGGGTTTGTGTTAAGAGTTTAGAAGTTAGGTGTTAGAAATAGGGTTAGGGTGAGAGTGTTATGGTTGGGCTTAGGGGGCTATGGTTTTAGGGGGAAAGTGTTAGGGGTTGGGGTTAGGGTTAGTGGTTTAGGGAGTTAGGGGTTGAGTTTAGGCGATAGGGTTAGGGTTGGGGTTAGGGTTAAGAAAAGGGTTTAGAGGCTTAGGGTAAAAGATAGGGTTAGAATTAAGTGGGTTAGGTGGCTAGGGTTAAGGGGTTAGGGGTTTGAGTTATGGGATTAGGTTTCGAGTTTTAGGGTTTTTGGTTTAGGTGTGTTAGGTTTAGGGGGTTAGGAATAGTGTGAGGGTAAGTGGTTAGGGGTAGGTTTGGTTTTAGGAATAGGGTTTGTGTTAGGAGATAGGGTTTAGAGGTTGGGGTTAGGGTTCGGGGTTAGGAATAGGGTTAAGGCAAAAGGGATAAGGGGTTGGGGTTGGAGTTTGGATTAACGGGTTAGAGTTAAGGGATACGGTTAGGGGATTAGGAGTAGGACTAGAGTTAAAGTTTTTGGTTTAGGGGGTTAGTTATAGGGTGAAGTTTAGCGAGTAGGGTTGAAGTTAGGGGTAGCAGGTTAGAGTTAGAAAGTTAGGGAGTTAACATGGGTTTGGGTTAGGGGTTTAGTATTAGGGGGTTATGTTTGTATTAGTGTTAGGGTCTGAGTTAGCGGTTTAGAGAGTTAGGGGTTGAGGTTGGGGTAGGCGATAGGGTTGTGAGGTTAGGGTTAGAGGGTTAGGGTAGGTGTTAGAATTAGGGTTCTGGGGTTAGGGATTTGGTTATGGGGTTAGGGCTAGGGGATTAGGGTTAGAGTGTTAGGGTTTTTGCTTTAGGTGGTTGGGGTGTTAGGTTTAGGGGGTTAGGAATAGGGCGAGGGTAAGTGGTTAGGGCTAGGATTAGTTTTAGGAATAGGGTTGGTGTTAGGGGAATGGGTTTAGAAGTTAGGGTTGGGGGTTAGGAATAGGGTTAAGGCTAAAGGGTTGGGTTGGGATTAGAGTTAGAGGGTTAGGGGGTTGGAGTTGGATTAATGGTTTAGAGTTAGGTGATACGGTTAGGGGGTTAGGAAAATGGTTAGGGTTTAGAGGTTAGGGATGGGGGTTAGGGTTGGGTTGTTAGGGTTGTAGTTAGGGATTTATGGTTAGAGTTTGGTTTAGAATTATGGTTAGGGTATAGTGGGTTAAGGCTTTTCGGGGAACAAAATCCCCGGCCAGAGCCGTAATTGGTTAGGAATAGGGTTAGGGTGTTATGGGTTGGGGTTAGTATTATGGGTTTAGGTATAGTGTTAGGGTTGGGGTTAGGGAGTTAAGGCATTGAGATTAGGGTTTTGGGTTAGGAATAGGTTGAGGGTAAGTGGTTAGGGTTTTGGAAAGGGGGTTGGGGTTAGAAATAGGGTTAGGGGATATGGTTAGGGTTAAGAGGTTAGGGTTGGGGGTTAGAGTTAGGCATAGGGTTAAGGTCAAAGGGTTAGGTTTGGGGTTTAGGGTTAGAGTTTGGGATAGAATTAGGGTTAGAGAGTTGGGGGTTAAGGCTTTTCCAGGAGCAAAATCCCCAGCCAGAGCCATAACGGGTTAGGAATAGGGTTAGGGGGTTAGGGTGTTAGCGTTTGGGGTTAGGAAAAGGTTAGGATGAGGGGGGTAGGATTGGGGTTAGAGTTAGGGGCTGGGATTTAGAAGTTAGGTTTGGGGATTTAGAATAGTGTTAGGGTTTTAGTGTTAGGGTTAGGAATTGGGAGAAGGGTTTAGATTGTTAGGGGTTAGAAATAGGGTAGGGGATTATGAATAGGGTTAACGTGAGGGTGAGTGGGTAGTGTTGTGGTAAAGGTCGGGGTTAGGGAGTTAGAGTTAAGGTTTTGAGGTTAGGGTTTGGGGTTAGGAATAGGGTTAGGGTGAGAGTGTTAGGGTTGGACTTAGGTTTAGGGGGTTTTAGTATAGGGTTGGGGTTAGGTTTTTGGCTGCGGGGCTAGGGGATTAGGGTGTTAGAGTTTTAGGGTGAAGGTTAGGGGTAGGGTTGACGTTAGGGTTAGGGGCTTGCTGTTAGGTTTAGCAGGTTAGGGTTAGGGAGTTAACATTATGGGTTTGGGTTGGGGTTTAGTATTAGGGGATAGGGTTAGGTTTGGCATCAAGGTTTTATGGGTTGGGTTTAGGGGGTTATGTTTAGGTTAGTGTTAGGGTTAGTGGCTTAGGGAGTTAGGGGTTGAGGTTAGGGTTAGGCAATAGGGTTGGGGGTTAGAGATAAGAATAGGGTTAGAGTAAGAGTTAAGGTTAGAATGTGAGGGTTTAGGGGTTAGGGGTTTGAGTTATGGGGTTAGGGCTAGGGAATTTGGGTTAGAGTGTTATGGTTTTTGGTTCAGGGGGTTGGGATGTTAGGCTTAGGGGGCTAAGAATAGGGTCAAGGTTAGGGGTAGGGTTGGAGTAAGGTGTTAGCGGGTTAGCAGGTTAGGATTAGAAATTTAGGGAGTTAACGTTATGGTTTAGGGGGCTAGTATTAGGGGATTGGGTTAGAGGTTGGGGTTAAGTTTAGGTTAGTGTTAGGGGGTTAGGGTTTGGATTAGCAGCTTAGGGTGTTAGGGGTTGAGGTTAGGCAATAGGGTTAGGGGGTTAGGGTTCGAAGGTTGGTGGCTTAGGGTAAGGGTTATGATTAGAATTACGGGGTTAAGGTTTTAAGCTTAAGGGGTTCCAGTTAGGGTAAAGAGTCTCAGGCCAGAGCGCCTTACATTCATTTTAAAGCCCCTGACGTCACTGTCCTTATATGCACAGTGACATCAGGGGATTCACCGGGCTCAGCGCTTAAAGTAGCGCTTTGCCCAGGGGCTACGGGAGACGTATCCATCATTACTCACATAAACATAGATATATACACATTGTACACACATACATATATACACATTATAAAGATATTTACATAACAAACATACACACTTATACATACATATATACACATATTACACACACCTACATATATACACATACACGTTGCACATAGATACATACATATATATACATTACACACAGACACGCATATACACACTATACACATACATATGTATACATATTACATACACATACATGTTACACATAGATACATATATATATATATATATATATATATATATATATATATATATATAAATATATATATATATATACATACACATATCTACAATTATACACATACATATATACACATTACACAGACATTGGCACAAGTATATAAACTTTAAACACTTTACATACATACACATACATATATACACACATTACACAGATACATATATCAACATTATACACATACATATATCCACATTACAGAAATACATGTATCCACATTACACACATACATATATCCACATTACACGCATACATATATCCACATTACACACATATACACATTACACACTTACACATATATACACATTACACACATACATATATCCACATTACACGCTTACATATATCCACATTACACACATACATATATACACATTACACACTTACACATATATCCACATTACACACTTACACATATATACACATTACACACATACATATATCCACATTACACACTTACATATATCCACATTACACACATACATATATCCACATTACACACTTACACATATATCCACATTACACACTTACACATATATACACATTACACACATACATATATCCACATTACACACTTACACATTACACACTTACACATATATCCACATTACACACATACATATATCCACATTACACACATACATATATCCACATTACACACTTACATATATCAACATTACACACATACATATATCCACATTACACACATACATATATCCACATTACACACTTACATATATCAACATTACACACATACATATATCAACATTACACACTTACACATATATCCACATTACACATATACACACATTACACACATACATATATCCACATTACACACTTACATATATCCACATTACACACATGCATATATCCACATTACTCACATACATATATCCACATTACACACTTACACATATATCCACATTACACACTTACACATATATACACATTACACACTTACATATATTCACATTACATACTTGCACATATTTACACATTACACACATACATATATCCACATTACACACTTACATATATATCCACATTACACACATACATATATACACATTACACACTTACATATATATCCACATTACACACATACATATATACACATTACACACTTACTTATATATCCACATTACACACATACATATATCCACATTACACACATACATGTATCCACATTACACACTTACACATATATCCACATTACACACATACACATATATACACATTACACACATATATATCCACATTACACACATACATATATACACATTACACACTTACACATATATACACATTACACACTTACATATATTCACATTACACACATACATATATCCACATTACACACTTACATATATTCACATTACACACATATATATCCACATTACAAACATATATATCTACATTACACACATACATATATCCACATTACACACATACATATATCCACATTACACACTTACACATATATACACATTACACACTTACACATATATACACATTACACACATACATATATCCACATTACACACTTACACATATATCCACATTACACACTTACACATATATCCACATTACACACGTACATATATCCACATTACACACTTACATATATCCACATTACACACTTACACATATATCCACATTACACACATACATATATCCACATTACACACATACATATATCCACATTACACACATACATATATCCACATTACACACATACATATATCCACATTACACACATACATATATCCACATTACACACTTACACATATATCCACATTACACACTTACACATATATACACATTACACACATACATATATCCACATTACACACTTACACATATATCCACATTACACACTTACATATATCCACATTACACACTTACATATATCCACATTACACACTTACACATATATACACATTACACACATACATATATCCACATTACACATATACATATATATATATAGACATTACACACTTACACATATATCCACATTACACACATACATATATCCACATTACACACATACATATATCCACATTACACACTTACATATATCCACATTACACACTTACATATATCCACATTACACACTTACACATATATACACATTACACACATACATATATTCACATTACACACATACATATATCCACATTACACACTTACATATATCCACATTACACACTTACACATATATCCACATTACACACATACATATATCCACATTACACGCATACATATATCCACATTACACACTTACACATATATACACATTACACACTTACACATATATACACATTACACACTTACACATATATACACATTACACACATACATATATCCACATTACACGCTTACACATATATCCACATTACACACATACATATATCCACATTATACACATACATATATCCACATTACACACATACATATATCCACATTACACACATACATATATCCACATTACACACTTACACATATATCCACATTACACACTTACACATATATACACATTACACACATACATATATCCACATTACACACTTCCATATATCCACATTACACACTTACACATATATCCACATTACACACTTACACATATATCCACATTACACACTTACACATATATACACATTACACACATACATATATCCACATTACACACTTACACATATATACACATTACACACTTACACATATATCCACATTACACACATACATATATCCACATTACACACATACATATATCCACATTACACACTTACATATATCAACATTACACACATACATATATCCACATTACACACATACATATATACACATTACACACATACATATATCCACATTACACACTTACATATATCAACATTACACACATACATATATCCACATTACACACTTACACATATATCCACATTACACATATACACACATTACACACATACATATATCCACATTACACACTTACATATATCCACATTACACACATGCATATATCCACATTACTCACATACATATATCCACATTACACACTTACACATATATCCACATTACACACTTACACATATATACACATTACACACTTACATATATTCACATTACATACTTGCACATATTTACACATTACACACATACATATATCCACATTACACACTTACACATATATTCACATTACACACTTACATATATCCACATTACACACTTACACATATATACACATTACACACTTAGACATATATACACATTACACACATACATATATCCACATTACACACTTACACATATATACACATTACACACATACATATATCCACATTACACACATACATATATATATATATAGACATTACACACATACATATATCCACATTACACACATACATATATCCACATTACACACATATATATCCACATTACACACATACATATATCCACATTACACACTTACACATATATCCACATTACACACTTACACATATATACACATTACACACATACATATATCCACATTACACACTTACACATATATCCACATTACACACTTACATATATCCACATTACACACTTACATATATCCACATTACACACTTACACATATATCCACATTACACACATACATATATCCACATTACACACTTACATATATCAACATTACACACATACATATATCCACATTACACACTTACACATATATACACATTACACACATACATATATTCACATTACACACTTACATATATCCACATTACACACTTACACATATATACACATTACACACATACATATATCCACATTAAACACTTACATATATCCACATTACACACTTACATATATCCACATTACACACTTACATATATCCACATTACACACTTACACATATATCCACATTACACACATACATATATCCACATTACACACATATATATATTCACATTACACACTTACACATATATACATTACACACATACATATATCCACATTACACACTTAAACATATATCCACATTACACACATACATATATCCACATTACACACATATATATATCCACATTACACACATATACACATTACACACATACATATATCCACATTACACACTTACACATATATACATATTACACACTTACATATATACACATTACACACTTACACATATATCCACATTACACACATACATATATACACATTACACACATAAATATCCACATTACACACATACATATATACACATTACATACATACATATATCCACATTACACACTTACACATATATCCACATTACACACTTACACATATATCCACATTACACACTTACACATATATCCACATTACACACATACATATATCCACATTACACACCTACACATATATCCACATTACACACTTACATATATCCACATTACACACATACATATATCCACATTACACACTTACATATATTCACATTACACACATATATATCCACATTACACACATACAGATATGTGATTACTCCGGGGCTCCTGGAGATCTCCACACTTTATGAGTGCGTTCAAAAGTCTATTCAGAAAAACTTGCCTCTGGTAGAAAAGCAAAGGTCATTCCCAAATATATCGTTCAAGCTGATCATTTTTATTACTTTCTGGTATTCCAAATAGACGGATGTTATCTAACAAGACCTATTCTCTAGGTCCAGAAGTTTATTATTATTATATAGCTTTATCTCTTCCTCCATGAATAGGTTACGGCCTAGAAGGACATTAAGGTTGTGAGTAATGCATGTAGTCTGATATTCCAATTGGTTAGATCTAGTGTTCAAACTGATCAAATCATCTTTTACTTCTTTAAAATCCATTTTCATTTGTTTGCGCTTCTCAGGCATCATCCTTTGCATCACGACCTCCATTGTTTTTTTTATTAGTGCTGGCGGTATCTGCAGAGTGTCCGTACTAGAGGCCACCATTACTTCCGCCATCTGTGAAATTGTGCTCTCCTGTAAACTTACTTTCTGTGTGGGATCAGTTATTTTAGTTAAATCCCCAATTGTTCTTCTTCTTTACCCCTCCACCACCCATCAGAGAATTCTGAAAGTAAACTGATTTAAAGCAAGAAAGTTAAACCTCCCTTAAAGTTGTAACTTGTGTTTTGGAATGGAGAAGTTTCTTTGTTGCACTGGTTCTCAATACTTATTAGGTAAAAAAGAAAGGTTCAATGACACCCCTTCCAGTAGTAAACGTTTTCCTCCTGCAGCCACCCCTAAAACAGGAGAAGAGTTCCTTGTTTGTAGTCGGCGCCCTCCAGGGTTTAGATGCGTTCTACAATGCTGTTCTGTAAGGGGTCTTACATGTGCCGCTGCCGAAGCCGCCAGCCAAAGTGGTGTACAAAGTAAGTGCAGAGTTGCCAGCTTCAGTAGCAGTACGCAGTCCACAGCTTGCCTGCACATCACCTCCTGATCAGTGTTTGCGCATCCACTTGGCAAATGAGATTTCATGTGGATAAGTGTGAAGTTTTGCCTTATAGTCTTGGGAAGAGATGTCTAATGGTGACATAATAAATATATATCAGTATATAAATAGCCTGTATAAAAAATGATGGTGAAAAGCTGTTCCCTTTAAAATCCCCTTAAAAGACCAGGGGCAACTCCCTCCATCTGGAGAAAATAAGGTTCAGTCTCCAGATGCGACAAGCCTTCTTTACTGTAAGAGCGGTGAATCTGGGGAATAGTCACCTCAGGAGCTGGTCACAGCAGGGACAGGTGATGGCTTCAAAAAAGGCAAAGATCATTTCTTACAGCAAACCAAATCCACACTTACTTAAATGTATAGAATTCTTGTATGAACAATTCTCCAGTCTGATCACCACATAGGATCAGGATGGAAATGTTTCCCTTTTGGGCAGATATGAGTTTGTTTTATTCCTTCCTCTTGATCAGTAGGAGGAAACAATGGTCTAAAATGTACCGCTACCTCTTACCTTCATCCACATCCTCTCTGATGCTTTGGTTGAACTTGATGTACATGTGTCTTTTCCCAGCAATGTAACTATATAACCAGGGGCGTAACTAGGAAAGACTGGGCCCCATAGCAAACTTTTGACTGGGGCCCCCCCCCTCCCCTGGGTGTCACACAACCCCCCCCCCTTGTAGATAGTGCCTTTTTTACAGCCCCCCCCCGTAGATAACGCCATACAGCCCCCCCTGTAGATAACGCCATACAGCCCCCCTGTAGATAACGCCATACAGCCCCCCTGCAGAGAACGCCATACAGCTCCCCCCTGTAGGGAACGCCATACAGCTCCCCCCCTGTAGGGAACGCCATACAGCTCCCCCCCTGTAGGGAACGCCATACAGCTCCCCCCCTGTAGGGAACGCCATACAGCAACCCCCCTGCAGGGAACGCCATACAGCGTTCCCCCCCTGTAGGGAACGCCATACAGCGTCCCCCCTTCCAAAAAAATGCGACCTACAGTGTGTCCTACAAAATACATGTATCCCCTATCCACAGGATCTCCACAGGATAGGGGATACATGAGTGATCGCTGGCAGCGATAGGGAGAACGGGGGACTGAAAGTCCCCTGAACTTCTCCATGACTAACCTCTGACTTCCGGCGTCTGCGCAGCTCAATAAAAATGAAAGGAGCGCTGGTCACGCATGCGCACAAGCGCGACCGGCGCTCCATTCATTTCTACGGAGCTGCCGACACAGACCCCGGAAGTCCGAGGTTTGTGATGGAGAACTTCAGGGGACTTTCAGTCCCCCGTTCTCCCTATCAATGCCAGCGATCACACATGTATCACCTGTCCTGTGGAGATCAAGTGGAGATCCTGTGGAGAGGGGATACATGTCTTTTGCTCTATTTTGCGCCTTCAGGACCAGACACCGTTTAGCCCTTTTTAGCACGTGTTAGTTAAATGGCTATAACTTTTTTATTTGTTGGGCTAACGACGTGATTTTTGCGACGTTTTTTCCGTAGACAATGCAGGTTTCATTTTTTATCGTTTTTATAAACACCTTTTTTGCTATTTTAGAATTTTTATTCATAAAGTTTGAAAATAATAGTAAAAAAATAAGCTTTTTTACGTTTCAGCTATTTTTTTTGGGTAATAACATAGTTTTACCCTAAAATAGACCTTTTATTTGTGATCGTCATTGTCTACCGTAAATTTTTATATATTACATGTCTATATTAGAGTAATTGGGTCAGCGCTAGCGTTACAACAATGATTGGCGGGGGGAATGTTTTTTTTTTGGGGTGGGTATTTTATGTGTATTTATAATTTAAATTTTTTTTGCACTTTACGTTACTATTTTTTTTATTACTATGGAACTTTATATATTTTTTTCCTCTCTTTTACACCATGTTTTTTCACTGTAACTGGAGCTGCACAGCAGCCCCAGTTACAGGGGAAATCAGCCCTCTCATAGTGACGATTGTCACTAATAGGGCTGTGCTGGGTCTAGTAAGACCCAGCAGCAGCCTGCCACTAACGGCACCCGGCGATCATGTGACCAGTCACATGATCACCGGGAGGAATAGAGACAGCGCCGCTGCTGCTGCTGTCTCTATTCCTGTACACAGCGCGCATTCAGCGCTGTGTACAAGTGATCGGAGAAGACAGAAGCAGCAAAAGCTGCTTCTATCCTCTCCTCAGGGTCCCCGGCAGTCACTGACAGCCGGAGACCCGACATTCAGCTGCCCGATCGCGCGGGCAGCATGTTAAAACCCGAGCCGTAGAAAGTCTATGGCTCGGGTTTTAAGGACCCTGACCGCTGGCCGTAAAAATACAGCCAGCGGTCGGGAACCAGTTAATGGCAGAGCGGGGAGATACCTCCCTGCTCTGCCGTACTGTTCAGTGGCGTCCCGCTGTAGCAACCATAGCAGCTGCTAGCGGAGCCTCCGGCCATGGTGGGGGCCCGTGCCGGCGGGCGACACGGGCCCCCTCATGCCGCGGGCCCCGTAGCAGCCGCTACTGCTGCTACGGCGGTAGTTACGCCACTGTATATAACTATGTGACTGGAAATCATCGCTCCTCCTGCTAATAATTCTGCTTCTTTATGTTGGGTGAACTATAGGCCCACAAGATGTCAGGGCCCAGTTGTGAATGTGACCTCTGTATCCCCCACAGCTGCACCGCTGCCTCTCTCCTGCTGTATTCTGTCACTGCTGAGAATTGTGCTTGTGTTTAACCCCTTCACGACCAGCCCACGTAGATTAACGGGCTGCCGTGCTGGGCTTTTCTCCTGCAGTCCGTTAATTCACGTGGTGTCAGAACAGCGTGCACAGCGCTCTCCCTGTGCTCTGAATCTCTCAGCACACGCTGCTACTAGCAGCCTAAGTGCTGAGAGAAGACATCAGGACCGGATTGGTGTCGGTCCTGATGACATGATCACCATGATAAACTTATCATGATGATCACAGCAAAGTTTGTTGCAGCAAGAAACTTTCGAGCTGTTTGTTACAAGGTTTCTCCTCCCTCCCTGTCAGATCGTTCTGAGACAGTGGGGGAGAAGAAGCTGTGCCGAGGAGCTGCTGTGTGTCTCATATAAAGACACAATGACTGTGAAACACACAAAAACACCTCCACATAGATAGTTTAGTGTAGGCAGCTAGTTATAGTTTAGGTAGATAGTACTCAGACTAGGACAATTAATTAGTTAATTAATAATCAATTAGGGCTTAGAATGTGTGTGTGTGTGTGTGTGTGTGTGTGTGTGTGTGTGTGTGTATATATATGTATATATATATGTATATGTGTATGTATATATATATATATGTATATATACACACACACACATACACACACAGTATATAAATATATATATATCTATATGATTTTATATATATATCTCTGTCTCTCTCTCTATATATATATATATACACACACACACACACACACACACGTAATATATATTATATGTAGACATATATTTGAAATTTGTTAATACTAAAAATTAATAATTAGGGATGTTATATATCTATATCATCAAATAGATATATACGTGCATGTATACACACATATACTTATATAAATCTCTTCATATATTTGACACGTCTGTAAATTCTAAATACATTGATTCATTGTTAGGCTGTGTTCACACAGAATTTTTTGCAGGAGGAAAATTCCTCCTGCAAAAACTGCTCCAGACGTTTTTTGCACAGTGGTTTGCCAAAAACTCGTCAAAACACTCGTCGAGGTGTTTTTTTTTACTCTTCTGACTGATTGAAATGGAGTTTTGGAGGCGGAAACCGCCTCAAGATAGGTCATGTCGCTTCTTTTTACCGCGATGCGTTTTTTTTGCTCACGGTAAAAAAGCTCGTCCAACTCCCATTGAAATCAATGGGAGACATTTTCGGGCGGTTTTTGACGAGTTTTGCGGAGCGGTTTCCGCGCCGAAAAAATCGTTTAAAAAACTCTGTGTGAACAGGGCCTTAGGGTTGTTCATAAATGTATTGATCAATGGATTAGTGGACTTTTTCTTTGTTACTTTTATTAAAACTGTTACAAAAAATAAGTAAAAAAAAAAATACGTAAAAAATGGCACGCAAGTTATATACCACTGAAGAGGCATTTGCTCTCTTGGATTCTGATAGTGAATGGGGTCACTTTTGGGGGGTTTTCGCTGTTTTGGTCCCTCCACGGCGTTGCAAATGGGACATGGCACCGAAAACCGTTAGGGCATGACCACACGTGGCGGATTTCCTCCGCAACTGTCCGCATCAATGCCGCACAGAATCTGCGTTGCAGATTCTGCTGCGGATCTGCACAATATTTGCAGTAAATTGATGCGGACTAGCTGCTGCGGACTGCGGGAAAAGTGCTTCCCTTCTCCCTATCAGTGCAGGATAGAGAGAAGGGACAGCACTTTCCCTAGTGAAAGTAAACGAATTTCATACTTACCGGCCGTTGTCTTGGTGACGCGTCCCTCTTTCGGCATCCAGCTCGACCTCCCTGGATGACGCGCCAGTCCATGTGACCGCTGCAGCCTGTGCTTGGCCTGTGATTGGCTGCAGCCGTCACTTAGATTGAAACGTCATCCTGGGAGGCCGGACTGGAGACAGAAGCAGGGAGTTCTCGGTAAGTATGAACTTATATTTTTTTATAGGTTGCTGTATATTGGGATCGGTAGTCACTGTCCAGGGTGCAGAAACAGTTACTGCCGATCGCTTAACTCTTTCAGCACCCTGGACAGTGACTATTTACTGACGTCTCCTAGCAACGCTCCCGTCATTACGGGAGCCCCATTGACTTCCTCAGTCTGGCTGTAGACCTAGAAATACATAGGTCCAGCCAGAATGAAGAAATGTCATGGCAAAAAAGCAAGACGCATCCGCAGCACACATAACATGTGCATGACAGCTGCGGACTTCATTGCGGAACTTAGAATCTCCATTGAAGTCAATGGAGAAATTCCGCCATGAGTCCGCCACTGCTCCGCAACAGACAGAGCATGCTGCGGACACCAAATTCCGCTCCGCAGCCTATGCTCCGCAGCGGAATGTTACGCATCGTCTAAACGAACACTTCTAAATAGAAGTGGAAGTCAATGCAGAAACGGCTCCGCTGCGGATTAACGCTGCGGAGTGTCCGCAGCGGAATTTAAGTGAAATTCCGCCACGTGTGAACCCAGCCTTATAGCAAAATTTGAGCTCCAAAACCCAAATGGCGCTTCTTCCCTTCTGAGGGCTGTAATGTGTTCAAATATAAGTTTATGACCACATATGGGGTATTGCCGTAATCAGGATAAATTTCTTTACAAATGTTGGGGCGCTTTTTCTCCTTTATTCTTTGCAAAAATTAAAAAATGTCTATGTTTCTTCAGAAGAAATGTAGATTTTCATTTTCACAGACTAACACCAATAAATTCAGCAAAAAACCTGTGGGGTTAAAATGCTCACTATACAACTAGATAAATTCCTTGAGGGGTGTAGTTTCCAAATTGGGGTCACTTTTTGGGGGTTTCTACTGTTTAGGTACCACAAGACCTCTTCAAACCAGACATGGAGCCTAAAATATATTGTAATAAAAAGGAGGCTTCAAAATCCACTAGGCGCTCCTTTGCTTCTGAGGCCGGTGCTTCAGTCCATTATCACACTAGGGCCACATGTGGGATATTTCTAAATACTGCAGAATCTGGGCAATAAATATTGAGTTGCGTTTCTCTGGTAAAACCTTCTGTGTTACAGAAATTTTTCTATTACAAATGAATTTCTGCAAAAAAATTACATTTGTAAATTTCACTTCTACTTTGCTTTAATTCCTGTGAAATGCCTAAAGGGTTAAGAAACTTTCTAAATGCTGTTTTGAATACTTTGAGGGGTGACGTTTTTAAAATGGGGTGAATTATGGGGAGTTTCTAATATATAAGGCCCTCAAAGCCACTTCAGATCTGAACTGGTCCATGAAAAAATAGGTTTTGGAAATTTCTTGAAAATGAGAAATTGCTTCTAAAAATCTAAGCCTTGTAACGTCCTAGAAAAATAAAAGGATGTTCAAAAAACGATGCCAATCTAAAGTAGACATATGGGGAATGTTAACTAGTAACTATTGTGTGTGGTATTAATATCTGTTTTGCAAGCAGATACATTCAAATTTAGAAAATGCAATTTTTTGCAAATTTTCTATAAATTTTGGTGTTTTTCACAAATAAATATTGAATTTATCGACCAAATTTTTTCACAGACGTAACGTACAATATGTCACGAGAAAACAATCTCAGAATCGCTTGGATAGGTAAAAGCATTCCGGAGTTATTACCACATAAAGTGACACATGTCAGATTTGAAAAAATTGCCTGCGTCCTCAAGGCCAAAACGGCTGTGTCCTGAAGGGGTTAAAACCATGCACTTCTGATAATGATGATGATGATACATATTCATATAGTGAGAAAAGCACCTTATGATTTGTTATATATTTCTATAAGCTTAAACCCATATGTGAAGTCCAGTAGTGAATATAATTTTAGTCATGGAGTGAAAGAGCAGATCAGTAAAGGCCCATTTATAAGGGACAATTCTATCCCAGTTATATTTACATTCAGATACAAATAATATTTTTTTTTTTATAAGAATGCTTTATATAAAGTACATTATCCTGATAATCTCCTCATGTAAATGGGCCTTTACAGCAGCTACCTGACTGTGAGAAAGGAACAAAGCTCCTTATTCAGATCCAAATCAAAAATACAAAGCAATAAAAATAATCAAAATGATATGAATCTGATAAACAGAAAAGGCAAATTACAGAAATTCTCAAATATATTCCTATTAGTGAAGAATTATACAAATCTTTCTGAAATTTCTTCTTCATAGACCTCTTTATACAATGTCCGCAGTGATCTAGTTGACCTGTTAAGAAGGAAATTAGTGTAGATTTGATAGGCATTGGTCAATTTAGTATTTGAAAAATTAGCTTTATCCAGAAATAAGAAAGAAATTGTATTTTTTATTAATAGAGTAATTTTATGTTTTTTCTAGTTTTTGGTGCCACAATGGGGTGGGTGTCGCTTTTTTATAAAATGGTGCATCCTTCCCATGTGCTGGAAGTGAAAGGGTCCCTGGTGTGTGAGTGCGATGAGGAAATTAGATTGTGAGCCCCTCTGGGGACAGGGACTGATGTGAGTTACTATAATCTATCTATAGAGACGTCTTTTTTAGCTGCTCTGGGGTCCCGCTGACTAATAAGGGTCCTGTATGAGTGCCCCCATATAACAATGCTGTAGTAGGGCCAGAGAACCCCTGTAATGTATGAAATATAACAATTCTCTACATGTTTGGACCTTTATAAAATATTTGTAAGATCTTTGAATCTGTTTCTGCTGCTTTTGTGGATATTTGTTATAATAAACTGTTCCGCTGTTTACTACTTATTCTTGTCGTCTTTGTCTTTTTTTATACCGGTGATTGAGTGTTGGTTTATGTGTGTAATACAAAAAAAGAGTAAAGTTCTTTTAATCTGGAATTCAGTATTCTGGAAATTCTCATAAACCGACCCCAAATTGTAAAATAATCTGGACTCTGAGAAAACAAGAAGCAGAAGACTTAGGAGGGAGAAGCTATGATGAGACTCCCGGATTTCTACTTCTACAAGGACATTTTATAAACTTGTTTATTTTTCATCTAATCGTACAGAATGTCTGATAATCTGGGATCTGTCAGATCCCACTAATGTTGGATTTACAGAATAATACTGCACTCGGATAAAGAACCAAGCTTTACGGGAGCTCCAATTCATTAACAAGTCTTACGTTACAGTTAGGTCCGGAATTATTTGGACAGTGACACAAGTTTTGGCATTTTAGCGGTTTTTTTAAATCAATATGGGTTTAAAGTGCAGACTCTCATCTTTAATTTGAGGGTATTCACATCCTAATTTGAGGAATGTCTTAGGAATTATAGCTCTTTAATATGTAGCTGCCTCTTTTTCAAGAGACCAAAGGTAATTGAACAATTATCTCAATGGCTATTTAATGGGCTGCATAGGCTATTCCCTCATTAATCCATCATAAATTAAGCAGGTAAAAGGTCTGGTGTTGATTCCAGGTGTGGCATTTGCATTTGGAAGCTGTTGCTATGAACCCACAACATGAGGTCAAGTCAAAGGAGCTCTCAATGCAAGTGAAACAGACCATCATTAGGCTGAAAAAAATGAAGAAATCCATCAGAAAGATAGCACAAATGTTAGGAGTGGCCAAATAAACTGTTTGGTACTTTCTTGAAACGAAAGAGCACACTCCAAAAGGCCTGGACGTCCACGAATGAAAACAGTGGTGGATGATCACAGAATCCTTTCCATGGTGAAGAAAACCCCTTTCACAATATCTACCCAAGTGAAGAACACTCTCCTGGAAGTAGGAGTAACAGTATCTAAGTCTACCATAAAGAGAAGACTTCATGAGAGCAAATACAGAGGGTTCACCACAAGGTTCAAACCATTAATCAGCTTCAAAAATAGAAAGGCCAGATTAGACTTTGCCAAACAACATGTAAAGAAGCCGCCCAGTTCTGGAACAGCATGAAACTAAGATCAACCTGTACCAGAATGATGGGAGGAAGAAAGTATGGAGAAGGCTTGGAACGGCTTATGATCCAAAGCACAAAACATCCTCTGTAAAACATGGTGGAGACAGTGTGATGGCATGGGCATGCATGGCTGCCAAAGGCACTGGGTCACTAGTGTTTATTGATGATGTGACTGAAGACAAAAGCAGCCGGATGAATTCTGAAGTATTCAGGGATTTACTTTCTGCTCAGATTCAACCAAATGCAGCAAGTACGTCGCTTCACAGTACAGATGGACAATGACCCAAAACATATTGCGAAAGAAACCCAGGAGTTCTTTAAGGCAAAGAAGTGGAATATTCTGCAATGGCCAAGTCAATCACCAGATCTCAACCCGATCGAGCTGCATTTCACTTGCTTAAGACAAAACTTAAAGAGGCTCTGTCACCAGATTTTGCAACCCCTATCTGCTATTGCAGCAGATAGGCGCTGCAATGGAGATTACAGTAACGTTTTTATTTTTAAAAAACGAGCATTTTTGGCCAAGTTATGACCATTTTTGTATTTATGCAAATGAGGCTTGCAAAAGTACAACTGGGCGTGTTGAAAAGTAAAAGTACAACTGGGCGTGTATTATGTGCGTACATCGGGGCGTGTTTACTACTTTTACTAGCTGGGCGTTCTGACGAGAAGTATCATCCACTTCTCTTCAGAACGCCCAGCTTCTGGCAGTGCAGACACAGCCGTGCTCTCGAGAGATCACGCTGTGACGTCACTCACTTCCTGCCCCAGGTCCTGCATCGTGTCGGACGAGCGAGGACACATCGGCACCAGAGGCTACAGATGATTCTGCAGCAGCATCGGCGTTTGCAGGTAAATCGATGTAGCTACTTACCTGCAAACGCTGATGCTGCTGCAGAATCAACTGTAGCCTCTTGTGCCGATGTGGCCGACACGAAGCAGGACCTGTGAGTGACGTCACAGATCTGCACAGCCAGAAGCTGGGCGTTCTGAAGAAAAGTGGATGATACTTCTCATCAGAACGCCCAGCTAGTAAAAGTAGTAAACACGCCCCGATGTACGCACATAATACACGCCCAGTTGTACTTTTACTTTTCAACACGCCCAGTTGTACTTTTGCAAGCCTCATTTGCATAAATACAAAAATGGTCATAACTTGGCCAAAAATGCTCGTTTTTTAAAAATAAAAACGTTACTGTAATCTACATTGCAGCGCCTATCTGCTGCAATAGCAGATAGGGGTTGCAAAATCTGGTGACAGAGCCTCTTTAAGGCAGAAAGACACACAAACAAGCAACAACTGAAGACGCTGCAGTAAAGGCCGGGCAAAGCCTCACAAAGGAGGAAACCCAGCGTGTGGTGATGCCCATGGGTTCCAGAATTCAGGCAGTCATTGCCTGCAAAGGATTCACTACAAAGTATTAAAAATAAAAACCATTTTATTTATGGTAATGTTAATTTGTCCAATTACTTTTGAGCCCTTGAAATGAGGAGGTTTTGTAGAAAAATGGTTACAATTCCTAAACGTTTCACAGGTTATTTTTGTTCAACCCCTTTTATTAAACCTGAAAGTCTACACTTCAATTGCATCTCAGTTGTTTCATTTCAAATAGAGCCCAAATCATGAAGACTGTGTCACTGTCCAAATAATTCTGGACCTAACTGTATAAAATGTGGCTCCCTAAGCAGGGTGTAACAAGGAGCCATGGGGCGCAGGAGAAAAACAGAACGGGCCTCACTGCAAAGATGATCATCACCAGCAGCAAGTGTGTCCAGGAAATTGAGAGTTATGATTTGTATGGTTTTCAGTCCCTGTAGGTGCACAAAAAATAATAATTCTGGCACCCCTCCATCATGCACAGTGAATCCCAACTATTCCTCCCCTTTAATAATATGGAGATGACCACTTACATGCTGGATTCTATAAAAGCTGCTATGTCTGCTACAGCGGCAGACACAGACAGCTGAACAGTATATGGGCCCAATACCAATAATATGTCTGCCCCTAGCCTTCTACCTTAGTTGTTATACACTTGTGACTAGGATCATATGCAAAAATCCTAAGGCCCTAAAGCAAAACTCAGAATGGGTCCCACGTCCAACTGAGAGCTCCAGCAAGTGTACTCCACCTTTATTAAAGGTAACATCCTTTATTATGTTTTTGGATCCAAAATTCTGTGCCAATAAATTTCATAATATATCTGGGGAGCTCTGTTTTCTGACTTGTGATATACAGTATATCTCTGGGTGTATATAGCAGCCACTAGGGGGAGCTCACTACATATGTATTTATATAGCTAGTGTTTAACTCAAGGGGTGTAATTGTACATCTTTATGTAGTGAGCATCCCTTAGTGGCTTGTGCAAATAGCTGCTATGACAGTGTCATTTGTCAGTGTTTCCATCAGGGAAGCTGCTGTGACATCACAAGAGGGTTTCAGTCACATAAACTATTGTGACTTCAGCAATGTTTTTTTGTTAGGTAGCTGCTATAACTTCACAAGTGAGTTTCTGTCAGGTAAGCTCCTGTCACTTGACAAATATCTTCCTATCAGGCAAGTTGTAGTGACATCAGATACAACTTTGAATTAGATAAGCTGCTGTGACATCGCAAGTGGGTGTCACGGGCACAGGGTATGTGGACCCACTAGGCCGCTCCGCCGTAGCGGGGAGGCAGCTGACCAGGTCACAGTCTAAGCAGATGTAAATGGCAGACAGTAATGCTTGGGTACCTGAAATAGTCCGGGCGGTGGCTGTGGCTTCAGCACGGATGGAGGCAGGTGCGGCAAGTGGCGCCAGACGTGGCGGGCAGTATCCGATGGCACTTGACGTGGCAGATGGCACTTGACGTGACAGATGGCACTTGACGTGGCAGATGGCACTTGACGTGGCAGAAGACACTTGACGTGGCAGATGGCACTTGACGTGGCAGAAGACACCTGACGTGGCAGAAGACACTTGACGTGGCAGATGGCACTTGACGTGGCAGAAGACACCTGACGTGGCAGATGGCACTTGACGTGGCAGAAGACACTTGACACTTGACACTTATAGACCAATCGTGGCAGTTGATGGTGATGACGATTTCCTAATTGCGCGCGCTGGCCCTTTAAGCACGGGCGCGAGCGTGCGCGCGCACCCTACGGGATCCAGCCGAACGGAGCGGAAGTGAGCGCTGGCATCTCCTAGGAGGGAGACGGAGGCCAGCGCTCACAGATCCATGGCTGCGGGCGTCGGGAGGTGAGTAAACTCGACGGCCTGCGGCCATGGGCGCTACAGTATCCCCCCACTTACGCCCCCTCTTCTTGGGGCCAGAGTGAGAGAGGAACTTTTTACTAAGAGCAGAAGCACTGACGTTCTCTTCTGGCTCCCAGGACCTCTCCTCAGGACCAAACCCTCTCCAGTCCACCAAATATAAAGTCCTTCCTCCTACTCTCTTGCGGTCCAGGATCTCCTTTACCTCAAATACATCAGAAGGACCGCTGGGAGCAACTGTGGAACTAGAGGTCTTGCTGTAGCGGTTCAGGACCACTGGTTTCAGGAGGGACACATGGAAGGAGTTAGGGATTCTGAGGGTAGGAGGCAGCCGCAGCTTATAGGAGACAGGGTTAATTTGTTGCAGGACTTCGAAAGGACCAAGGAACCTGGGAGCGAACTTGTATGAGGGCACCCTCAAGCGAATGTTCCGAGAGGACAGCCAGACTTTAGTCCCCGGAAGATACTGAGGCGGCTCTCTTCTCCTAGTATCTGCCTTTCGCTTCATGCGTTCGACCGCCAGCAAAATAGAGGACCGGGTCTGTTGCCAGATTTGCAGGAAGTCCCCATATGCAGAGTCAGCAGCGGGTACCTGAGATGAAGTCGACACAGGAAGAGGGACTCTGGGATGTTGACTGTACATGATGTGAAACGGAGTGGAAGTGGTGGACTCACTTGTGTGGTTGTTGTAAGAAAACTCCGCTCATGGAAGAAGCTGTACCCAGTTATCGTGCTGTGAAGAGATGAAGTGGCGGAGGTAATTTTCCATGACCTGGTTGATCCTCTCAACTTGCCCATTGGACTGGGGGTGATAGGCAGAGGAAAAGTCCAAACTCACATCCAGGAGTTTACAGAGGGCTCTCCAGAACTTGGAGGTAAACTGAACCCCCCGGTCGGACACAATGTGAAGAGGCAAGCCATGCAAGCGGAAGATGTGCAGAATGAAGAGACTTGGCAGTTGAGGAGCAGAGGGTAGGCCAGTCAGCGGGATAAAATGTGCCATCTTAGAGAACCGGTCCACCACCACCCAGATGGTGTTGCATCCTGCTGAGAGAGGAAGGTCCGTGACGAAGTCCATAGCAATGTGCTGCCAGGGGGCACTGGGTACAGGCAGGGGTTGAAGCAGGCCGGCAGGCTTGCTGTGAGTCACTTTGTTGGAGGCACACACCGTGCAAGCAGAGACAAAGTCCAGAACATCCTTAGGTAGCGTGGGCCACCAGAAGTGACGAGCGACCAGGTCTTGGGTTTTACGGACACCAGCGTGCCCAGCCAGTTTAGAACAGTGTCCCCAGCAGAGAATTATTTTTCGGTCTGCCAACCGAACAAAAGTTCTCCCCGGAGGGATATCTCTAAGCTGTAGAGGATTGGCGGTGACAACGCAGGATGGGTCTATGATCGTCTGAAGGGACTCCACCGTGTCTTCTGTCTCAAATGATCTGGACAGGGCATCGGCCCTCACATTCTTGTCAGCGGGACGGTAGTGGAGCAGAAATTGGAAACGGGTGAAGAACAGTGACCACCTGGCTTGACGGGGATTCAGTCGTTGAGCGGACTGAAGGTAAGTGAGATTCTTGTGGTCGGTGAAGATCAGGATGGGGTGAGCAGCGCCCTCCAGAAGGTGTCTCCACTCCTCCAGGGCCAATTTGATAGCCAGTAGCTCCCGATCTCCAATGGAATAGTTGCGCTCAGCAGAGGAAAACAGTCTTGAGTAGTAGCCACATACTACTGCCTTTCCTTTGGAGCTCCTCTGGAACAGAAGTGTGCCTGCACCAACAGAGGAAGCGTCCACTTCCAGTGAGAACTGCCGAGATACGTCAGGGTGATGGAGGATTGAAGCTGAGGTGAAGGCTTTCTTGAGGCTAATGAATGCGGACTCTGCCTCTGGAGTCCACACCTTGGCTTTCACACCCTTCTTGGTAAGGGTAGAGATGGGGGCCGTCAGAGAAGAAAAGTTCGGAATAAACTGCCGGTAGAAGTTGGCAAAACCCAGGAACCGCTGTATGGCCCTCAGGCCTTGAGGACGTGGCCATTCCAGGACAGACTTTAGCTTCTCAGGGTCCATCTTAAGGCCTTGATCCGAGATGACATAGCCCAGGAAGGGCAAAGACCTCTTTTCAAAGGTGCATTTCTCTAACTTGGCATACAAGCGATTCTCTCTTAGTCGCAGAAGAACTTGACGAACATGCCTCCGATGGGTCATCAGATCTGGGGAGAAAATTAGAATATCATCGAGATAAACTACAACACACGTATAGAGGAGATCTCGGAAAATGTCATTAACGAAATCCTGAAATACTGCGTGAGCGTTACACAGTCCGAAGGGCATCACTCGGTATTCATAGTGCCCATTGCAGCAACCACGAGGAAGAGCTTCCCAGGAGGATGGGAGCAGTAGTGAAGTGCACGGTGTATGGCCTGAGGTATCTGTAGGAATCTCTACCTCTCCTCCCTCGCTCCTTCTCGGGCTGGCACAGTGACAGGGGGGCTGCACTATGGATGATGGTGGTGATAGTCTTTTCCCCCGTAGCAACTTCCGTGATGGTGGTAGTAGTATGTGTGCGCCTGGCAAGGTGGTATGTGGGGTGCCCTTGATGTTATGCAGTGCAGGGACCAGACGACACAGGGGATTTGAATAACTCACGTTTACTGAAGAACTTTATACAGTCTTCCAAAATGGAGGCACGTTATCTTCTGTCCACTTCAACAGTTGAGGGGAAGAAGGGACCAGTGGGTGACCAATGAGGGTTTCAATTGTCCAGCTATATCTAGAAATCATTCACTTTTCCAGCAGCGTGTGTAATAAATGAACTCACTTTTCTCAGTGATGAGGGTTGTAGTTGAGTGACTTGATAGACACTTCTTATATTAATTGTGGCGTGCGGCAGAACCGGTAACAGCGCCAGCAGGAGTTCTGAGGCCCAATATTATATAGACTTCTCCTCAGAAACAGACAGACAGCTTTTCAGCTAAATAATACTTGCTGTGGTGATGATAGAGATGATATGCTGGTTACAATCTCCTTACTGTTCCTCCTCTTGCATTGGGCTGCAGGTGCTGAGACCTGTTGCCAGTTGAAAGGATTGTATTAATCTGCTGTGTCAGAGCAGCTAGCAGACATGTCTGTCTCCTCACAGACACGACCCGACTCCTCTGTGTAGACTGTGAGACAGAGTCAGAGTGAGGCTCTAGGGCTGTAGCCAGGCTCCACCCCCTTTTCAAACAATGCTAGATGTACAATGCACCCTCTAGTGGCTCCCCACTGATACCTTCATCCTTCTCTTCAGCTGGTGAACAGCACACTGTGTGAAAAATAATAAAGACATGTAAAACACATACAATGCATGACATACAAATAACAGGGAACCAGAAGGGTATCTTCTGGGATGCTGCATACTCCCGGACTTAAGACAAGACGTCCTCGTCGTTTTCTTGGATATGAACAGCCTAAAAGATGTAAAAAGGGTTAACATGAAATGCAAACATCTTAATAACATTGTATTCCTGTATTCTTGACTCTCGAAGGGGGAATAGGGGCGAAGATTTCTTCTGTAACAGTTGGAAGATGAGGGGCAGAAGTCTCAAGTCAAGATGAGCGGCAGTGTCCAACAGTTTATGGCACTTAGGATATGAGAGGCTCTGGTACGTCAGAGTCTATGGGGATATTCCCTCTTGAACGTAACAAGGGTTGGTAGGCTTCGGCCTAACTTGGATAGGAATAAATGAAGAAATGAAGAAGGGGCTCTAGAACATAAGAGTCTTTCTTGTTCCCTACTTGCAATTATATTCAATCCCTATAGCGAACTGGTTTCACTCCTTTAGTGGTTCTCTCTGATCTCCTGACAGGTTCAGGTACAACAACAGCAGGTACATGATGTGATCTGTCCTCTGTGTGAGTTGTAGACACTGTAGGTGTAGGATCAGGTGCAAGGAATGACAAAATTGGGGTAAACCACCAACTCAGTGGGTTCTTTATGTCCAAGTGTTGCTCTTGAGTTGAGGACTCAGTAGTTGTTGCTTCAATAGCTTCAGTTACTTCTGGTAGATCAATTGCAACTGGTTCTTCAATTGATATTTCCTGTTCAATGATAGGCAACTGTTGATCTTGTAGGCACAGTTTAAGCCTGTTACGGTGGACAATTTGCGGTTGTTTACCATCTCTTTGGATCTCATAGATATCTGTTCCTTGGTATGGGACAGCCTTGATGGTATAAGGGATTCTTTCCCACTTAGTGTCCAATTTGCTGGTTCTTTGAAAGTTTTTCAACCAGACAAGGTCTCCAACTTGAAAGGGTTTAGCATTAGCATGTTGGTCATAATCATGTTGTTGCTTCTTTCTCGCTTCTTCCATCCTAGCTTCAACAATTTCATTTGCATCAGCCATGCGTCTTTGGTGTTCACTCACCCACTCTGTGGTTGGTAGAGGGTTCAAGTCATCTGGAACGGACACATTCAATGAAATGTCTGAAGGCAGCTTTCCTTGTCTTCCGAACAATAGGAAGTATGGGGTGTAACCTGTGGAGGCTTGCATAGTGTTGTTGTAGATGTACACCAACTCAGGCAAATGATTTGGCCAGACAGCTCTCTGATGAGGCGGTAAAGTTCTGAGCATCTCAATCAGAATCTGGTTCATCTTCTCACACAACCCATTTCCTTGGGGATGGTAAGCGGTTGTTCTTAGTTTCTTACAGTTGTACAGCTGACAAAGTTCCTGAAATAGTTGGGATTCAAATGCAGAACCTCTATCTGTCAAGATCTTCTCAGGACAGCCATAGGGTAGAAGGAAAGTTTTTAGGAAGACTGCAGCGGTGGTCTTTGCTGTCAAGTCCTTTACTGGTACTGCGACTGTGAATTTGGTGTAATGGTCGATGATGGTCATGGCATAGGTGTATCCTGTTCTACTTGGCTCCATTTTCACATGGTCGATGGCCACGATCTCCAGCGGTCGATGACTCACGATAGGATGCAGAGGGGCCTTTTGGTTTGGCTTCTCTCCTCTTGCTAAGGCACAAGCAGTACATTCTTGACACCATTTCTCGACATCACCTCTAATTCCGATCCAATAGAATCTTCTGCGAATTGTAGCTTCTGTCTTTTGAACTCCAAAGTGTCCAGACTTGTTGTGGTATGCCTCAAGGACAACTTTGGCATCTCTCCTTGGGATGACAATTTGGTGCAGCCGATTACTGGTGATGGGATCCAGCACTCTCCTCAGCAGCAGACCATTCTCTTCAAAGAGACGTTTCCTTTGTCTCCAAAGGCGAAGTAGTTCTGGGTCTGTGTTGCCTCGGCGGATTCTAATGGGTATTTTTTTGGTATCCAGGTAGTCTAGGATATCTCCAATCACTCTGCTCTCAGCTTGCAACAGGGCCCATTGTTCTTGTTCTGGTGACTGCTTCTTGGCCTGTTGGGAAGAACAATGTACCTGGGTTTTGTTGTTGATAGCATCAGGATCTGCAAAGCGGTTGTAGAATGCAGGCATCTCTACTTCCTCTTTGTAGTTGTCATCATCTGGATTCTCCGGGTCTTCTCCTGTAGGCAGGCGGGACAAGGCATCCGCATTGATGTTGGACTTGCCTGTTCTGTATTTGACCACGAAGTTGTAATTTGCTAATCGTGAAGCCCATCTCTGTTCTAAGGCTCCCAGCCTTGCGGTGTTCAGGTGTGCTAGCGGGTTGTTATCTGTGAAGACAGTGAAGGAAGAAGCGGCAAGGTAGTCCTTAAACTTCTCTGACGGCCCAGACCAATGCAAGGAACTCCAGCTTGAAGGAACTATAGTTCTGATCGTTTCTTTCAGCTCCTTTGAGTGCTCTACTTGCATAGGCGATCACTCTTTCTTTGTCTCCTTGTTGTTGGGCCAGCACTGCACCAAGTCCTTGGTTGCTTGCATCTGTGTAAAGATGGAAGGGCAGGCTGTAATCTGGGTAGCCCAGAATGGGTGGTTCAGTCAATAATCTTTTTAGTAACTGGAAGGCAATTTCTTGTTCTTCTTTCCAGTTAATGGGAATTCTCCTCTTCAAGTGTTCTTTAGGGTGCCCCCTCAAGAGTTCTTGTAGCGGTTCAGCGATGCGGGCAAAATGAGGGATGAATCTCCGGTAGTACCCGGCAAATCCGAGAGAGCTTCTTACTTCCTTCACAGTGGTAGGTGTAGGCCAACTGTGGACAGCAGCTATCTTCTCAGGATCTGGCTTTATGCCTTCTGCGCTCACTATATGTCCCAAGTACTGGACTTGAGGTTGGAGGAGGTGACACTTGGAGGGTTTGATTTTTAAGCCATTTTTGGTTAGGACCTGGAACACTTCAGCTAGATGCTTGAGATGATCTTCATAGGACTTGGAGTAGACTATGACGTCATCCAGGTATAGGAGCACAGTCTCAAAGTTCCTGTGACCTAGGCATCTTTCCATCAGCCTTTGGAATGTTCCAGGAGCATTGCACAGTCCGAAGGGCATGCAATTGAACTCGAATAAGCCCATTGAGGTGGTGAAGGCTGTCTTCTCCCTATCAGCTGGAGACATTGGTACTTGCCAGTAACCACTTGTGAGATCCAGTGTAGAGAAGTAGGCAGCTGATCCCAGGGCTGTCAGAGATTCTTCAATCCTTGGAAGAGGATAGGCATCCTTGTGGGTAATGTTATTAATTTTTCTGTAATCCACACAGAAGCGAAGGTTGCCATCTTTCTTCCTGACAAGAACTAGTGGTGCAGCCCAGGGGCTGTGACTTTCTTGGATGACTTTGGCCTCTTTCATGTCGTGGACCATTTGTTTCACATCTTGGTATAGGGCAGGTGGTATAGGCCTGTGTCTTTCCTTAATGGGAGGATGAGTACCAGTGGGAATAGTGTGCTCAATGTCTTTTGCTCTCCCATGGTCCAGAGGATGCTTACTGAAGGCTTCATGGCTATCCCGAGCCACTTCAAGTACTCCTTGGATCTGGTAGGCAGGTGTTGTTGCAGTTCCCACATGGATTTCTCCCCACCAGGGTGTTACTGGTGCTTCTTCTGACGTCTTTAGTTGCTGTGCAGCCTGTTTAGCGGTGACAGTTGGAATGTCCACCAGGTCTTGCACACTGAGTTGGGACAGCTGTGCTACAGGGTAGTACTTCCTCAGGGTTACTGAATGGTCTCCTAAGTTGAGAAGACGGATGGGTACTTTCCCTTCGACCACAGTCACTAAACTTCGGGCAGCCATAACCATTGGATGTTCATCTAGTGGTATTGGTTCCACTAGGGCTTGGTAGTCAAGTCCTTGTAGGCCTGAACGGGCCCGACACCATAGCAGTGTTTCTGTGCCAGGTTTTAGGGTTACTGGATGGTGGTCCTTGATGCGAGCTCTGCAGATCTCTCCTCTGGCGTTGGTGAATCACTGTTGGGCAGCCAGTACACGGATGGTCTTGTGTATTACCTTCTGGGCAGCCTGGGAAGCCGTGGGGACGGATTGTCGTAGGGCCTCTAGCATTTCTCCATAGCAGTGCTTTAGGATGTTCATTCCCAGAATTACTGTGGGTTGTCCTTGATCTTTAACTTTGATCACGAGGACTCCTTGCTGAGGTAAGTGCACTCCTCCCACTTGGACAGTAGGCTCCCAGTACCCGTGCAGAGGTAGGGACTGGCCGTTGGTAGCGATGACGTCTAACCAGGCTTCTGGAGGTTGCATCAGGATCTCACTACTCCAGTGTTGTTCAAAGGCGGCCTGCTGGATGGTTGTCACTTGGGATCCCGTATCCAGGAGGGCAGCAAATGGTACTCCATTGATGCGGATGGTAACTTCTGGACGAGGTCCGACAAACCGTGGCAGCCATTTTGGATCTTTGGGACCTATTATTTCTCCTCCCGAGGAATGGTCCTCTGCCTCGGGAGACGTCCGTTTAACGCCCAGCATTGACGTTCTTGGTGACCTATCTTATGGCAGTGTCTGCAGGCAGGTCTCCCATGTTCATCAAAGCGATCTGTCGACGTTTTGTTGGGACTATTGCGGTAGCCCTTGCTAGGACTATTTGGATAACTGTCTCTAGATGTTGGCAGCTCACATTTTACTGGAGAGCTGGCTTCTAGATTCTCCAGTCGTTGGCAGACTTGCTCCAGGCTTTTGGCAATGAGTTTCAGTTGATCTTGGTACTGATCTCCTCCAGCTGTGATTTGAGCCTGTGTAGCCTGGTAGGTGATGGGCTTGCAAGGTGTTGGATGTGGTGCTACTGGGGCAGGTTCCTCTTCTGCCTCTTTAAGAGGGGTGGTAGCCCTGACTGTTCTTCTTCTGGGCCTTCTTTCTAGTACCTCTATGGCCAGTTCTTTAAACTCATGGAAGGTGCTGTCAGGGTTCTGGACGGACATCATTTGTAGTTGATGACTCATGGAATCTGAGGCGACTCCTTCAATGAACTGCTCCCTCAGGATTCTGTCTGCTTTTTCAGCCTCATGGGGGTCGGCTTGTATCATGGCCCTCATGGTCTCCTGTAAGGAAAGAGCAAAATTTCGGAGTGTCTCACCTGGTTGCTGAACTCTGTCCATGAACCTCATCCTGAGCTCAGAGATGGATTTGGGCTCAAAGGTGGTACGTAGCTGGACCAGGATCTGATCCACAGCCTTCTTTTGGATACGTGGCCAGGACTCCACTTCTTTTAGGGCCACATCTTGTAGTTGTCCCATTAAGATCTCTACCTTCTGTTCTTCTGGAATGGGGTAGAGGCGGAACATGGCAAGCATCTTTTTTCTAAAGTCTTTTAAGGTGTGTGGTTCACCTTTGTAGTGGGGCAGCCATGGGGCCCCTGCATAGTAGGGCATGGACAGCGGCATGATGCAGGGTGCTGCAGCAGGTGTTGTTCTTTCTGTCATGGCCGGTGTAGTGACCGTGCTGAGACCGGGCTCTTCCGTGTCACTTGAGTCCGACATTGTTACTGTCCCTTTAAATTTTTCCAATGTCTATTATTGGCGCTCCCGGACTTTTAACTGAGTCGGGGGTCTTGTTAAAGGTGCTCCTGGGCTTTTTATTGGGCACCGGTGGTGGTACAGCAGGGGTTAACTTGATGGCCAATTGAATCGGGACTCACCGATGGTATGCTGTTGCTTCCCTCTGGGCTGTACTTTGTTACCGGGCTGTTCCGTTGCTCTCCTGTGATGTTTTTGGGAGAGTTGCTGGTTGCAGGGGATCCGCGGTGGAGGTGCCGTGCAGAGGCTTCACTCATCCAAGATGGCGGCGCCTAGCAGTTTTCGGCCGTTCCCTCTTGCCTGTGCTGGATATTGTGAGTTCCTATAATCATCCAGATGGTGGCGCTAGACTGGTGCCGCAGGTTAACCTGTCTGGAGCGGGTAAATGGAACTGTGACGCAGCAGTTTGTGAGGTAAAATGGCGGATTAACCCCTTTTGGGCTGGAACTGCCGGGAAACAGTGATTTTAACCCCTTTTGGGTCTGAAATAGTCTCTTGCAGCTGCGGTTGCAGCTTTGTACGGTGGGGACCAGGGCTTTGGGACAAAGTCTCTCTGGTTTGGGGCCCACATGAGATTTAAACGTATCCTGTTCGTGACGCCAAAGTTTATATGCAGCAACCACGAGGAAGAGCTTCCCAGGAGGATGGGAGCAGTAGTGAAGTGCACGGTGTATGGCCTGAGGTATCTGTAGGAATCTCTACCTCTCCTCCCTCGCTCCTTCTCGGGCTGGCACAGTGACAGGGGGGCTGCACTATGGATGATGGTGGTGATAGTCTTTTCCCCCGTAGCAACTCCCGTGATGGTGGTAGTAGTATGTGCGCGCCTGGCAAGGTGGTATGTGGGGTGCCCTTGATGTTATGCAGTGCAGGGACCAGACGACACAGGGGATTTGAATAACTCACGTTTACTGAAGAACTTTATACAGTCTTCCAAAATGGAGGCACGTTATCTTCTGTCCACTTCAACAGTTGAGGGGAAGAAGGGGCCAGTGGGTGACCAATGAGGGTTTCAATTGTCCAGCTATATCTAGAAATCATTCACTTTTCCAGCAGCGTGTGTAATAAATGAACTCACTTTTCTCAGTGATGAGGGTTGTAGTTGAGTGACTTGATAGACACTTCTTATATTAATTGTGGCGTGCGGCAGAACCGGTAACAGCGCCAGCAGGAGTTCTGAGGCCCAATATTATATAGACTTCTCCTCAGAAACAGACAGACAGCTTTTCAGCTAAATAATACTTGCTGTGGTGATGATAGAGATGATATGCTGGTTACAATCTCCTTACTGTTCCTCCTCTTGCATTGGGCTGCAGGTGCTGAGACCTGTTGCCAGTTGAAAGGATTGTATTAATCTGCTGTGTCAGAGCAGCTGGCAGACATGTCTGTCTCCTCACAGACACGACCCGACTCCTCTGTGTAGACTGTGAGACAGAGTCAGAGTGAGGCTCTAGGGCTGTAGCCAGGCTCCACCCCCTTTTCAAACAATGCTAGATGTACAATGCACCCTCTAGTGGCTCCCCACTGATACCTTCATCCTTCTCTTCAGCTGGTGAACAGCACACTGTGTGAAAAATAATAAAGACATGTAAAACACATACAATGCATGACATACAAATAACAGGGAACCAGAAGGGTATCTTCTGGGATGCTGCACCATCACGGGTGTTAAATGCCGTCTTCCATTCGTCACCCCGGCGAATCCGGATTAGATTATAGGCCCCCCGCAGATCTAGCTTGGAAAAATTTTTGGCTCCTCGTATGCGATCAAACAGCTCGGAAATGAGTGGCAATGGGTACTTGTTCTTGACCGTGATCTGATTGAGACCACGGTAATCAATGCAGGGTCGGAGAGATCCATCTCTCTTTTTAACGAAGAAGAATCCTGCCCCGGCCGGGGAGGAAGATTTTCAAATAAAACCCCTCTCCAAGTTCTCCTTGATATAGGCTGACATCGATAAAGTCTCTGGCAAGGAGAGAGAATATACTCGTCCACGGGTAAGAGAAGCATTGGGAACCAGTTCACTGGGACAGTCGTAATTCCGATGTGGAGGCAACGTCTCAGCCTCTCGTTTGCAAAAGACATCCGCAAAACTGGCATACTGAGAAGGTAGATCGGAGAGTGACTGAGGCAGAGGAGGCACAACAGGACGGACTTGTGACAGGCAATGGCTATGGCATCTGGAACCCCATTGAAGAACTTCTCCAGAACTCCAGTCGAGTGTCGGGGCGTGTAGACGGAGCCATGGCAGACCCAGCAGGATAGGATTGATAGCCTTGGGTAGTACCAGGAAGGAGATCTGTTCCGAGTGAAGAGCTCCGACCCGTAGTGTCAACGGCTCAGTGATGAGCATGATCGGATCAGGCAACGGTAGACCATTCACAGAAGCAACTGCCAGGGGTCTCTCCAGACGGACTGTGGGTAGTTGAAACCGGTCCACTAGATCCTGGTGGATAAAATTAGCAGCCGCTCCCGAGTCAAGATAGGCGGAGGAAGGATTTGATGCCTGTCCGGTGACGATGGCCACAGGTATCGACAATTTGGAAGAGGTTTTAACATTTGGAGACGTTCCACCTAGAGTTGCCTCTCCAATCAACCCTAGGTACTGGAGTTTCCCGGTTTCTCTGAGCATTGGCGCACAAAATGACCCTTGAGGCCACAATACATACAAAGTCCAGAGGAGCGTCTGCGCTGCTTCTCCTGTTCAGATAACCGGACTCTGTCTACCTGCATGGGTTCCTCAGGTAGCGCACTAGGAGTGGACAATAGTGGTCTCTGGGCAGTGGGTGCTGGTCTGTGGGCCCGGCTCTCCTGACGAACCTCTTGAGAGCGCTCCCGGATTCTCATGTCAACCCGGGTGGCTAACAGGATGAGGGCATCCAAGGTAGAAGGAAGGTCGCGGGCTCCCAGTTCGTCCTTAATGTGAGAGGACAGTCCCTGCCAGAAGGTCGCCACCAGTGCCTCATTGTTCCATGCCAGCTCGGCTGCTAAGGTACGGAAGGAGATAGCATACTCCCCTACTGTGGAGCCCTCTTGCTTGAGGGTCAGCGGAGTGGCTGCGGCACAGGATGTTCGACCCGGCTCCTCGAACACGGCACGAAAGGACTGCAGGAACAAGGCTAGGTCCGCGGATACAGGTCCTTGTTGCTCCAAAATTGGGTTTGCCCATGTGAGGGCCTTGCCAGCGAGGAGGGAGATAATAAATGCCACTTTGGCCTCCTCGGAGGGGAAGAGATGAGGCCGTAGCCTAAAATGCACTGTGCATTGGTTGAGAAATCCTCTACATGCTCTGGGGTCACCGTCGTAGCGAGGAGGAAGAGGCAGAGGAACTGAGGATCCGGAACAAACAGGGGGAGCAACAGGCAGCGGCACGGCAACAGCTTCAGGGGGAAGAACCGGGGTGGAACAGCGAGTAGATCCAGGCGGACCAGGATAGAATTCACGGCCTCAAGGAGTTGATCCTGACGTGTGCGGAGGTCCTGCATCTCTGTCTGAATCTTCTGTACTGGGGTCTTGGGCTGGCCAGCGGGTGATAGGCCTGAGCGTACTGTCACGGGCACAGGGTATGTGGACCCACTAGGCCGCTCCGCCGTAGCGGGGAGGCAGCTGACCAGGTCACAGTCTAAGCAGAAGTAAATTGCAGACAGTAATGCTTGGGTACCTGAAATAGTCTGGGCGGTGGCTGTGGCTTCAGCACGGATGGAGGCAGGTGTGGCAAGTGGCGCCAGACGTGGCGGGCAGTATCCGATGGCACTTGACGTGGCAGATGGCACTTGACGTGGCAGATGCCACTTGACGTGGCAGATGGCACTTGACGCGGCAGAAGACACTTGACGTGGCAGATGGCACTTGACGTGGCGGAAGACACTTGACGTGGCAGAGGACACTTGAAGTGGCAGATGACACTTGAACGCGGGTAGGCACAGGAAAAACACGGAATACAGGAACGGTAACAGGGCACGGGTAACAGCTGGAACGGGAGACACTACGGAACCATTTGCGATACAGACTGGGAAAGACTAACAACGCTCAGGCAAGGATTAGAAGGCCAGGGACCTTCTTATAGACCAGGAAATTGTGGCAGTTGATGGTGATGACGATTTCCTAATTGCGCGCGCTGGCCCTTTAAGCACGGGCGCGTGCGTGCGCGCGCACCCTACGGGATCCAGCCGAACGGAGCGGAAGTGAGCGCTGGCATCTCCTAGGAGGGAGACTGAGGCCAGCACTCACAGATCCATGGCTGCGGGCGTCGGGAGGTGAGTAAACCCGTCGGCCCGCGGCCATGGGCGCTACAGTGGGTTTTAGTTAGGTAAGCTACTGTGACATCACAAATATCTTCCTGTCAGGTAAGCATCTATAACGTAACACATGTGTTTCTGTCATCTAAGCTGCTGTGACATCACCAAAAATGTTTTTGTTGGGTAAGATGCTGTGATATCACAAATGTCTTTCTGCCAGCTGAACTGTTGTAACATTGCGCGCCAAAGTACAAAATCTCACTAAAAGTCATTTCCAAAAGTTGGCAAGTAGATATCAAGCATATTCTTTATTATTCAAATGTAGTCAAAGGAAAAAAAAAAAAAAAAAGTTGTAAACATTTTCATTCACCTCTGTTAAACGTACTTCTTCAGTTCAACTGGTCTCAACCACCATTACCCTCAGCCGCGCACACCTACCCAAGGGCGCCAAGCACAAACTGAATATTAATTACAGCTCTTTGGTCCTTTACCCAAACGGGAACGACATTTCAGATGAATATCCCGTACGCTATCAGCTGTGCACAACACTTCTATCGTGCCTCATTTTAAAGTGTAGCTGCCATCAATTTTTTGGGTGTAATCAGTATTAGCTTATGATATATCCTTTTCTGGACATTCAAGTAAATTATATCTTTTACTTCTTTTGATCTCTTTTTCAGTAACTTTCATTTAGAGGCGAATGAGTCTGAAGTATTGGCTTGTGTCTGAATGAGTCTAAAGGCTAGAGCTTCAGTGAGGGCTTTGACCAATCATATTCAGCATGGTATATCAGATGACATGATCAACTAATCAGCTGCTTAAAAAGAGGTCTGAACATGGGTGGAACCCCCTTATAAATGTTCATTATGAGCCATTTTGTTACGATACATAGATAAAATTCAGGACAGCTGTGGTGTAAGTTACTGGAAAGAAATCACAGTCACATAGTACAGGAGATATTTATCATATGATTCTACAGTGATTTCTCCAAAGACATAGAAAAGGATTATAGTAAAGAAAGGAGGAGACCTCCAGCTCACCAGTAGTTGCGTCTCCAGACACCTCGCACGGATCCCCGCTACGGCCAGCGGTAGGTATATCAGGAAAAAGAAAGAGAAAATCCAGCGCTGTGTTTGATTAAAAAGGAAAATTGTTCCCAATTTTATTGAAAAAATAGTTAAAAGTTACACGGAGACGCAGTCTCAAGGTGTATATATAGCGGGCTGGATGACCTTGGCCTACGCGTTTCGAGCAAGCATGTTGCTCTTAATCATGGCAAAAAGAATATGAGTGCCCCCAATGCTGTGTCTGCTTTATATACAAAGCAAACTACTATTCCAGAGTCAGCATAGGCTGACATTGATTGATAATTAATTCCGCAGGTGGAAACTTTAACCCATGTAGTGAACATGGGTGGAGTGTGTTTTCGTTACTTTGCATAACATGGTAAATTGGCTCTGAGTATCAGCGATCCACTGGTTGGTTTTTTACAAAACCAGAGCACTAATATAATGCTCTGGTTTTTCAGATCGTATTTGTTGAACCTTGGATCGTTTGATATTGATTTTATTATGAGTACTGGCCAGAAATACAAATTGAGATAGTCAGCGAACAGAAAATAGACTCAGCATAAAAGGGGCAAACATATATTAAACATTCCAAATATATAACAAGCGAAATAAGAATAAAAGTAAAAATGAATACAGATATAAAAAGACATTTACAGATCATGATCTAGTAATCTAGCTTCTAATATATCTGAATCACATTAGGATATAAACAAAAACAACGAGACATCTGCTTGTATATAATATTTAAACAGAACATTGTATTGGCACATGTGGTTTGATTAAAAAGAATGAGGGAAGAAAGAAATTTCCCTGCCACTATGACCCATTAGACTTGAAATTGAAAATTTAGTACATATGTATATATCCAAGGTATAGGAATTACATTTCTCTCGAGAACATTTGTATATTGTATATAAAAAATCAAATATGCATGGTTTCGTATGGATCAAGATGTCCTATCAATGTATCTTACTATAATTGTAGGCTAAGAATCGCGAAAGATCTTTTAATAGCGTACTAAAGCATACTTTGAATGTAAGTATGTATGATTCACAACATTCCCCATGTTTTCATTATTGTTATTTTAAATGTGGAGACTAAACTAGTTTTCGAATACACAGGGCTGATGTCTATTACAAAAAAAATAAAAAATAAATAAAAAAAAAAAAAAAAAAAAACATTTAAAAAAAAAAAAAAAAAATTAAAAAAAAAAAAAAAAAAAACAAAAAAAAACCTAATATCGTCATATCATGAGACTCTTCAATCAGAGCCACCCAATGGCACGACCTAGCCTCAACAAGCACAAAAAACAGTCCCACAACCGCTTCATGTGAACGGTGAGTACAATTCCACTGTACATTTTTATATTGTATTTGGGTTTTATGGATTTGTAATAGAACTAGATGTTATAAGTATTTTGGAAACATGAAGTGTGTGTATACAAGGATTCTTCTAGTACAAAGTTTACAATATCGAGACCAATATGTATTTAAAGTGCATCTGGATAAATAGCTTGAATCCTCGGGCTATGTTAGACAATTGTTAAAGGAATGTCCTGGGAAATATGTGAACTGGATAATAAATTCGTTATGTCCCATAATCCTGGGATTATTCTACTAATTTTCTGGGCATTGATATATATATTTTATTTATAAGATCTTTAATCTATATCATAATCCTAGTAGCAAAAATTATATGCATCCAGTGAGTATAGTCCCTATAGACATGGGACCATTTTTGATATACACAATATCTAATATTGCCATGATTAAGAGCAACATGCTTGCTCGAAACGCGTAGGCCAAGGTCATCCAGCCCGCTATATATACACCTTGAGACTGCGTCTCCGTGTAACTTTTAACTATTTTTTCAATAAAATTGGGAACAATTTTCCTTTTTAATCAAACACAGCGCTGGATTTTCTCTTTCTTTTTCCTGATAGAAAAGGATTATTTTAGTGACAGGGGCTCTATAACATAATTCAAAATATATTCATTTTTTTTTTCAAAAGACCCCTTTTACCCCTTTTATATATATATTGTAATTGATAGATTTTGACATGATATGATCAATATTAGCCCTACGTTTAGTTGAGCTTTCCCAACCTACATAGTAAAGTGTTCCTAGGTCTCCACTAGCCCGACAGATGTAAAAAAAAATTTGTGTCTTTTTGGCCCAAGTTAGGCTGGTATACGCTATTCCATACAATGGGATCCCTCAAGAAATGTACAATATGTGGTGTATGTTTTTAAGCATGGGAGACTATGGGTGACGTATACCACTATATAGCATATGTCACAGGCATCCGTTTCATGTATACGTCATAGGATTTACAATAGCTTTTCATGACATGTATATGTTACATTGATCTGTCGATGGGTGACGGATGCCTGTGACAGATGCCTAAGGCTGGGTTCACACTTAGTTTTTTGCAGGAGAAAAATCTGCCTAAAAATTCAGTTTGGGATTTTAAGGCAGATTTTCCTCTGCATGCACGCCGATTTAAATGCCCAAAGATAGGGCATGTCCCTCCTTTTTCCCGTGAGCCGGCTTTTCCGCTTGCTGGAAAAAAAAACGCCTCCGCCTCCCATTAAAATCAATGGGAGGCATTTTGGGCCGTTTTTTGACGCTTTTTGCGGCGCGGTTTCCGCTTAAAAAAACTTGCCCAAAAACTTTGTGAACTCCCCCTAACAGTGGCATCCCTCACCTATAGGCTATTATGGCATCCGTTTAACGTATATATGTCTTGAAATGGGTCATGACTCATGAGAGTTAATGACATATACATTTAACGTACCCCATTGTAGTCTATGCCTGACAGATGCCACTGTTTAGTTGTTCCTGGCATATACATCAAGTGGAGGCTAAAAACGTGATGTGATGGAGCCTTATAGACTTTTCTAGACTGATATTCGTTGGAAACACAGTAAACTGTGACTTCTCGTGATCTAGTCCCCTGCAGGCCGTCTTCATCTCCGATAAAGGAGTTTCTAATTACTGTTTTTTCCCCTGACATTTAGCTGAAACAAAATAAAACATAATACTGTCCTCACTGTATGTCCTTTATTCCCTGTATATTGTCCTCACTATATGTACTATATTCCCAGTATACGTCCTCACTGTATGTCCTATATGCCTTGTATACTGTCCTCACTGTATGTCCTATATTCCCTGTATACTGTCCTCACTGTATGTCCTTTATTCCCTGTATATTGTCCTCACTATATGTACTATATTCCCAGTATACGTCCTCACTGTATGTCCTATATGCCTTGTATACTGTCCTCACTGTATGTCCTATATTCCCTGTATACTGTCCTCACTGTATGTCCTTTATTCCCTGTATATTGTCCTCACTATATGTACTATATTCCCAGTATATGTCCTCACTGTATGTCCTATATGCCTTGTATACTGTCCCCACATATGCCCTATATTTACCTTCTATACTGTCCTCACTGTATGTCCTATATGCCTTGTATACTGTCCTCACTGTATGTCCTATATTCCCTGTATACTGTCCTCACTGTATGTCCTTTATTCCCTGTATACTGTCCTCACTATATGTACTATATTCCCAGTATACGTCCTCACTGTATGTCCTATATGCCTTGTATACTGTCCTCACTGTATGTCCTATATTCCCTGTATATTGTCCTCACTGTATGTCCTTTATTCCCTGTATATTGTCCTCACTATATGTACTATATTCCCAGTATATGTCCTCACTGTATGTCCTATATGCCTTGTATACTGTCCTCACTATATGTCCTATATGCCTTGTATACTGTCCTCACTGTATGTCCTATATGCCTTGTATACTGTCCTCACTGTATGCCCTATATTGCCTGTATACTGTCCTCACTACTGTCCTTCACCACTGCCTGTTGCTCACAGTGTTTCTGTGGGCAACTGCCCCTACCTCCCCCTTTTTCTTCTGTGTGCCCTTGTCTTGTGTTTGTCTGTCTTGCACTTATTGAGCGTAGGGACTGTCGCCCAGTTGTACGCCGTCACTTAGGACGGGCCGTGCAAGTAGGCAGGGACTGAGTTTCGGGTATATTAGGGCTCACCTGTCCGTCTCCCTACCCCGTTTCATTACACTATGACGCCTGATAGCTCTGCTACTTGATAGGAGACAGCGGCTTAGCAGACAGTATCACATATAATATGCTTAGATACAACGGCTTAGCAGACAGTATCACACATGCTAGGCCCAATTAGAAGGTTAATTGTGAAAAAATGTCTTATAGTGTTTTTCGATAAAGGTCACTTGAACTGGTATCATTTAAACAGTTAACCGATGAATGGCGCTGTTTACGTGGAATTTACCCTGCGGCCTAATGTACCATATAATGTATTTAAAAAAAATGTAAAAAAACCTACATTTTGTGGGGTGAATTGAAAAAAAACCTGTAATTCTGCCATTTCTGTTTTGATTTAACAGTGTTCATCGGACGGCATCAGGGGCGGATTATAATGAGATTAATCTGGGCCCAGGGCCCGAGGCTGGAAAGGGGCCCAGTTCGCCCCGGTACTCCCGTACTGGCTGTTAAAATTACAGCCAGTTCAGAGAATCGGGGTGAAGCGGGACCTCTCACCAAATTGCATCCTCGTCCTTAGGATGCGGATACAATTGCTTACTTTAGCGGAGGCGAGACAGGGAACTATCCATTCCCTTCCTTTCTTTTGGCGCTTTACTAATGACACAGTCGGCACAATGATGTCATCACGCCGTCTGCGCCATTACGCTAGATGACGCCGTCTGGTCTCTGACCAGTCCTGCATTCCTGGAGGATGGCGTGGGAACGGGGACAGGTGAGAATTTTTTTTTCTGGGCAGTGTTGGGGGCAATATCTACAGGGGGCATTAACTAGAGAGGGCATTGGAACTGGCTCTATCTACAGGGGACGTTATCTACGGAGGGCATTGTAATTGGCACCATCTACAGGGGGTATTGTGACTGGCGCTATCTACAAGCGGCGTTATCTACAGAGGGCATTGTAACTGGCACTATCTACAGGGGGCATTATCTACAAAGGGCATCGTAAGTGGCACTATCTACAGGGGGCATTGTGACTGGCGCTATCTACCTATCTGGCATTGTTAGTGTGTGGGGTTTTACTTCATGGGCACAGTGTATAATACTATTATATTCAGGGGTGCAGTGTATGGTACTATTATATTCAGGGGCACAGTGTATAGTACTATTATTTTCAAGGGCACAGTGTATAGTACCATTATATTCAGGGGCACAATGTATAGTACTATTATTTTCAAGGGCACAGTGTATAGTACCATTATATTCAGGGGCACAGTGTATAGTACTATTATATTCAGGGGCACAGTGTATAGTACAATTATATTCAGGGGCACAGTGTATAGTACAATTATATTCAGGGGCACAGTGTATGATACTATTATATTACGTTTATAGGTGCGGAAATGTTGGAAAAGTGAGGAGTCGAAGACATCTTAGCTGAAAACTGCAGAAATGGGCCATGCCCAGGAGAAGTCGTCATAGAGGTCTGGACCGGATGGAGAAGAAAAGAGAAAAAGAACGTAAAGTAATCTGAAATGTCACATGTGAGTTTATCAATGTAAATGTTTATTCTCCCTGTGACTGATCAGTACTGTAGTATATATATGTACTGAGCTTTGTTCTGGCACTGTATTTATGTACTGAGCTCGCTTCTGGTGCTGTATATATGTACTGAGCTTCGTTCTGGGACCGTATATATGTACTGAGCTTGGTTATGGTACTGTATTTATGTACTGAGCTTCGTTCTGGTGCTGTATTTATGTATTGAGCTTGGTTCTGCTGCTGTATATATTTAATGAGCTTGGTTCTTGGGCTGTATTTATGTACTGAGCTTGGTTCTGGAGTTATATATGTACTGAGCTTTGTTCTGGTGCTGTATATATGTACTGAGCTTGGTTCTGGAGTTATATATGTACTGAGCTTTGTTCTGGTGCTGTATAAATGTACTGAGCTTTGTTCTGGTGTTGTATATATATGTACTGAGCTTTGTTCTGGTGCTGTATTTATGTACTGAGCTTGGTTCTGGTGTTGTATATATGTACTGAGCTTGGTTCTGGTGTTGTATATATGTACTGAGCTTGTTCTGGTGCTGTATTTATGTACTGAGCTTTGTTCTGGTGCTGTATATATGTACTGAGTTTGGTTCTGGGGCTGTATATATGTACTGAGCTTGGTTCTGGGTCTGTATATATGTACTGAGCTTAGTTCTGGGTCTGTATATTTGTACTGAGCTTGGTTCTGGGGCTGTATATATGTACCTTATCTTGAGGTAAAAGTAGATGTTAATCTACTTTTACCTTAAGAGAAGGTAAATATTTACAGTAAAAACTAAACCCAAAAATCCATGGCGGAATCTCATTTTTTTCCAATTCACCCATTGTATGGTACTTTAAATGGTGCCAATAAAAACTACAACTCCTCTCACAAAAAAATAATCCTTCACACACCACTCCATTGACGTAAAAATAAAAAAGTTATAAAGCTCCTGACCTCTCTAGTGTCTCAAAGTATTCAGCTTTTTCTCTTCTGTATGGCTCATTCTGCTTTTACAGCAAATGCAAAACCATGCCAGATCTGTGGCCGCCAAAACAAAAATCTGCAAATATATACGGTACAGCGTTCAGAGTTCGGGGGGAGGGAGGCCCAGACTTGAAAAAGTGCCCGGGGCCCATGATACCCTTAATCCGCCTCTGGGCGGCATGAATTGCATGATAATTTGATTTTGCGGGTCGTTACGATTATGGCGATACCAAATTGATATAGTTTTATTTTTTACAAAATAATTTGTTTTTGTGACGCTGCATTCGAAGATGAACTGCATAGTTTTCAATGCAACAGCACTTCATAGGGCTGGAAGGGGTTAAAACCCACTCTCTAAAGCCCCCCTTCAAGATACATTTCAACTAATCTGGTCCCCATGGCAGAAATATGTCTTTCCATCTGGCACCTCCAGCAGACTCCTTTCAGTCTAGTTTGATTTATTTTACCTCAGAGTTCCTCTTTTTACCTTTTTTAAATTTATTTTCTCCCCCCTTTTTTTGAACTATTTCTAACAGGGGCTGTGCAGGATTAGAAAAATATGACTGCTTTCTTCCAAAAACAGCACCACACCTATCCACAGGTTGTATCTGGTATTGCAGGTTTGCTCCATTGAAGTGAATGGTAATGAGCTGTAATACCACACACAACCTATGGACAGGTGTGGTGCTGGTTTTTGGAGAAAGCAGACAAGTTATCTTATCCTGGACAACCCTTTGTCATGGATTGTTCTTGTGCGGAGATGCTCCCTGCAATATCCCTTTTCCTTTATGGTCACTGATATGTTCTATTCAGCTTTATGGCCTCTGTGGTAAGTACACTGCCAGTCATTAAAGGGTTAACACTTCAGACCACTGTGGGTGACGTCACAATGAATGAGGCGGCAGTGGTAATAAATTCCTGTAGTAATGATGATGAATGCGCTGATGTCATAAATACAAATGTTTATGACATAAAGAAGATTCCATATTAGAAGGTTTTACTGCCACATTCAGCGCCATATTGGATGGGACTGAGGACCTTGAGCTTGACTTCCCCACCAATGCTGACCTGATGTAATTTGGAGATTCTAGCAGGGAAACCCTACACCCAAGACCACTTCTTCATCACAGTGATGCCATCCTCTTCATACGGGTTGTCTGTAATAGAGGGGGGTTTCCAGCAGGAGATCCCCATCTATTGGCCGGAGCGGAGACAGATGCTACAAGGAGGCATCTGGAAGACCCGTCTCATCCGTGGATCACCCATTCATTTTAATGGGTGCCCAGGAAGAGAGACACCCGCCTAGCCAACCAGATCAGCCGATTTATGTGTTTTATGTTATTCGTTCATTGTCTTGTTTTTCCTTGAAAATCTGAGAAAACTTACAAATTCTGTTACAAATTCTATTTTGGCACCTTCTAAGCCCAGAGGAAGGGCAATCCTCCAGCCATGGTTTCCCTAGAGGTTTCCCCCACAGGGGGTTTTTCCTTTCCTGCGTGCTGGAGGGTGACTCTTCGTGAGTCGGAGGTTTGCAATTTTGGGTTAGGTCATATAATATAATAAACGTTTTGACCATTTAATACCCAATTATAATGTTTTGTGTCTTTATTTTACCTTCTTTGGTTTGGTGATTGGGATTCTGGGTCTATCACATATCACAAAATCATAAGGCCGGACATCTACTTCCCACACTGACATAGAATGGAGACAACAAGCGTTGCTGCACAATTAAGTGTACACATCCTTACATTAACCCCTTCCTGACATTTGCCGTATGGGTACGCCATGGAAAGTTATGACTTCCCGCAAATTGCCGTATCCATACGCCAAATGTTTGTCACCGGCTCAGAAGCTGAGTCGGTGCCATCAGAGGCGTAGCTAGGTTCTCCAGCACCCGGGGCAAAGATTCAGTTTGGCGGCGCCGCCCCCCCCCCCCCAACCTCTTTCCCGACATCTCCTTCCCCCCCGCCGTGTTTGTTTTCTCTACCAATCGACGTGTCATTTCTTTTCCACATTTCTTTTTATGTAACGCGAGCATAAAAACATTTGTACATTTTACAAGCAATATGGTTCTATACACAACACCAGAACCAAGCTCAGTACATAAATACAACACCAGCACAAATACAGCTCAATTTAGTGCAACCCCTATTAGTGCACACCTATAGGTGTGTACGGTGTAAAACTACAGCTCCCAGCATGACCCGAACAATGGTAAGGATATGCTGGGAGATGCTGTTTCACAAAAAATAAATCCTATCATAATCATACCACCCATCATGTCACTGCAGATCATACAGTGACTACAGTGCTGATAAGAGGCAGAATAAACATTTACATTAAGTGACTCACTGGTGACGTCTCAGATTCTAGTTATTTTTCTCCATCCGATCCAGACCTCTATGATGAATTCTCCCGGTCACAGACCATTTCTGCAGTTTGCCGCTCACATGTCTTCAGCTTCTCACTTTTCCAACATTTCTGCACCTATAAATAAATATAAAGTTATCATTATACCACACACTACGCCCCTAAATATAATAGCGCCATACACTGCACCTCTAATTATAATAGCACCATACACCGTGTCCCACACACACACTGTGCGCCCTGTAGATAGTGCCTGCCATAGAGCCCCCTGTAGATAGTGCCCCCTGTAGATAGTGCTTGCCATAGAGCCCCCTGTAGACAGTGCCCCCATATAGCCCACCCCTGTATAAAGTGTCCCACAAATAACTCCCCCTATAGTGCTCTACAGATAGCCCACCCCTGTATATAGCCCCCTGTACATATAGCCCATCCCTGTATATAGTGCTCTACAGATAGCCCACCCCTGTATATAGCCCCCCTGTAGATATAGCCCACCCCTGTATATAGCCCCCCTGTAGATATAGCCTACCCCTGTATATAGTGCTTCACAGATAGCCCTACCCTGTATGTAGCCCCCCTGTAGATATAGCCCACCCCTGTATATAGTGCTCCACATATAGTCCACCCCTGTATATAGTGCTCCACATATAGTCCACCCCTGTATATAGTGTTTCACAGATAGCCCACCCCTGTATATAGCCCCCCTGTACATATAGTCCACCCCTGTATATAGTGCTCCACTAGATAGTCCACCCCTGTATATAGTGCTCCACAGATAGCCCACCCCTGTATATACTATATACAGGGGTGGGCTTTCTGTGGAACACTATAGGGGGAGCTATTTGTGGGATACTATATACAGGGGTGGGCTATATCTACAGGGGGACTATATACAGGGGTGGGCTATATCTACAGGGGAACTATGTCTACAGGGGGACTATATCTACAGGAGTGGGCTATCTACAGGGGTGGGCTATCTACAGGGGTGGGCTATATCTACTGGGGGGCTATATCTACAGGGGTGGGCTTTATCTACAGGGGTGGGCTATCTACAGGGGCGGGCTATCTACAGGGGGGGTTAGATCTACAGGGGGGGTTAGATCTAGAGGGGGTGGCTATATCCAGAGGTGGGCTATATCCAGGGGTGGGCTATATCCAGGGGTGGGCTATATATACAGAGGTGGGCTATATCTACAGGGGGACTATATCTACAGGGGGACTATATCTACAGGGGTGGGCTATCTATAGGGGTGGGCTATCTAAAGGGGTGGGCTATCTACAGGGGTGGGCTATCTACAGGGGGGGGGCTAGATCTACAGGGGGGGCTATATCCAGGGGTGGGCTATATCCAGGGGTGGGCTATATCCAGGGGGTGGCCTATATTCAGGGGGTGGGCTATATCCAGTGGTGGGCTATATCCAGGGGTGGGCTATATATACAGGGTTGGGCTATATACAGGGTTGTAAGGAAAAGAAAAAACAAAACCTGGTAAAAAAGGCACTCGGCTCAATAAAGTCGCATTTTAATTATCAAAAGTTTATTAATATATATTTCAAATGATGCAATCTTGCACAAAAACCTCTACTGCGCCTGCGCGTTCGGCTTTTGATGCGGTCGATGTTGGTTCCGGGTTGTCAGCTGACGGCCGGGAGTCACATGGACAGGCGTCACGAATTCGGATGGTGAGTTTGATTGGCTGGTTCGTTTGGCGCTGCCGAGGACAGGGGGAGGAGTCAGCTGCTTATAATAACTTAGAGTCCCGGAATGAAGCATGCCGCTGACATCTATGCGAGCATGCTTCCGTGGTGTACAGCAGAATATCTGCTGCTGAACTAAATATCGCTGGCATCCTGGCCAGAGTGACCAAGCTACAGACCCCTGATGATGAGTATTGAAACGCGTAGGGTTGGTTATTAGTAGGAATTTTTTAGCATAAGGGAACAGTAGCATTGTTTGTATACCTTAACATTAGGAGATTCCGATGCGGTTATCACGGACTCTAGTGTGATTTAGGGTCAAGACTAGAGATGAGCGAACCGGGACAACCGAGCCCGGTTTCGGTCCGAACTTCCGGAAAAGTTTGGTTCGCAGCGAATACGAACTTCACCGGGTTCGGCCGAACCCGTTTTGACCGAACCCGGTCAAAAATATTATACAATCACTGATAGAGAAAAGAGGCTGCTGATTAAAAATAAAATAAAAAGCATTTCATACGTACCTGGTCGTTGTCTTGCGGACGAGTCCCTCTTCTTCCTCCAGTCCGACCTTCTTCTCTGACGCGGCAGCCTGTGATTGGCTGCAGAGGCCTCTGCAGCCTGTGATTGGCTGCAGAGGCCTCTGCAGCCCGTGATTGGCTGCAGAGGCCTCTGCAGCCCGTGATTGGCTGCAGCGCTCACATGGGCTGCGTCGTCATCAAGGAATGTCGGGCCGGATGTCGCGAGGGACGCGTCACCAAGGCAACGGCCAGGAGACCGGACTGGAGGAAGCAGGGAGTTCCCGGTAAGTATGAACGTCTTTTTTTTTTTACAGGTACTCTATATTGTGATCGGTAGTCACTGTCCAGGGTGCTGAAACAGTTACTGCCGATCAGTTAACTCTTTCAGCACCCTGAAGAGTGACTATTTACTGACGTCGCCTAGCAACGCTGCCGTAATGACGGGTGCACACATGTAGCCACCCGTCATTACGGGGCCTCATGCACACGACCGTAAAAACACCCGTTATTAAGGGTCGTAACTACGACCCGAAATAGCGGGCCCATAGACTTCTGTTAGCCACGGGTACCTTCCCGTTTTCTCACGGGAAGGTGCCCGTGCCGTTAAAAAGATAGAACATGTTCTATTTTTTTATTTTACGGGTCGTGCTCGTAATTACGACTCGTAATTACGAGCACGGCCGGCCACGGGCAGCCGGCCGCTTTTACGAGCCGTGCTGTCATTATAAGGGTATGTTCACACGACAGCGTCCGTTACGGCTGAAATTACGGGGATGTTTCCGCCTGAAAACATCCCCGTAATTTCAGCCGTTACGGCATGTGCAGGCGCTTGAACGCCGCGTCCATTACGGACGTAATTGGCGCTGCTATTCATTGGAGTCAATGAATAACGGCTCCAATTACGGCCAAAGAAGTGACAGGTCACTTCTTTGACGCGGGCGTCTATTTACGCGCCGTCATTTGACAGCGGCGCGTAAATTACTCCTCGTGTGAACAGACAAACGTCTGCCCATTGCTTTCAATGGGCAGATGTTTGTCAGCGCTATCGAGGCGCTATTTTTGGACGTAATTCGGGGCAAAAACGCCCGAATTACGTCCGTAATTAGTGCGTGTGAACATACCCTGTGTTCACACGCACTAATTACAGATGTAATTCGGGATTTTTTGCCCCGAATTACGCCCGAAAATAGCGCCTCGATAGCGCTGACAAACATCTGCCCATTGAAAGCAATGGGCAGACGTTTGTCTGTTCACACGAGGCGTATATTTACGCGCCGCTGTCAAATGACGGCGCGTAAATAGACGCCCGCGTCAAAGAAGTGACCTGTCACTTCTTTGGCCGTAATTGGAGCCGTTATTCATTGACTCCAATGAATAGCAGCGCTAATTACGTCTGTAATGGACGCGGCGTTCAAGCGCCTGCACATGCCGTTACGGCTGAAATTACGGGGATGTTTTCAGGCGGAAACATCCCCGTAATTTCAGCCGTTACGGACGCTGTCGTGTGAACATACCCTAAATTTTATAGCAGCACGGCCCGTAAAATAGAAAAATAGAACATGTTCTATTTTTTTAACGGCACGGGCACCTTCCCGTGAGAAAACGTGAAGGTACCCGTGGGTAACAGAAGTCTATGAGCCCGTTATTGCGGGTCGTAATTACGACCCGCAATAACGGGTGTTTTTACGGTCGTGTGCATAATGGGAGCACGGCTTGGAAAAACGACCGGCTGCCTGTGGCCGGCCGTGCTCCTCTCCTGAAATACTCTGTGCTGCCTTAAACTCTGTGGACAGGTCAGGATCCTGTTTCTTTTAAATGCTGCTAGGGAACCCGCTCGATCCACTATATAAGGCTGCGCTACAGTGCAGCATTTAAAAGAAACAGGATCCTGACCTGTCCACAGAGTTTAAGGCAGCACAGAGTATTTCAGGAGATGAGCGTGCAGATTCAGTGCTGCTGTGAACTCTGTTCTTACCATTACGTAGCTCTCAGTCTGTTACCTCTCCTCCACTACTGTCCTCAATAACACCTTCATGATTGGCAAGTCACCACGTAACGGTAAGAGCAGAGTTCACAGCAGCACAGAGTATTTCAGGAGATGAGCGTGCGGATCTTGTGCGCAGTGGTGACTTGCCAATCATGTGAAGGTGTTCTTGAGGACAGGAGTGGAGGAGAGGTAACAGACTGAGAGCTACGTAATGGTAAGAGCAGAGTTCACAGCAGCACAGAATATTTCAGGAGAGGAGCGTGCAGATTCTGTGCTGTTGTGAACTTTGCTCTTACCATTACGTAGCTCAGTCCATTACCTCTCCTCCACTCCTGTCCTCAATAACACCTTCACATGATTGGCAAGTCACCACCCCGCACAAGATCCGCACGCTCATCTCCTGAAATACTCTGTGCTGCTGTGAACTCTGCTCTTACCATTACGTGGTGACTTGCCAATCATGTGAAGGTGTTCTTGAGGACAGGAGTGGAGGAGAGGTAACAGACTGAGAGCTACGTAATGGTAAGAGCAGAGTTCACAGCAGCACTGAATCTGCACGCTCATCTCCTGAAATACTCTGTGCTGCCTTAAACTCTATGGACAGGTCAGGATCCGGTTTCTTTTAAATGCTGCACTGTAGCGCAGCCTTATATAGTGGATCGAGCGGGTTCCCCAGCAGCATTTAAAAGAAACAGTGTGTGTGTTTGGGTATGTGTCTTTGTCTGTTTTTGTTTTTATATGTGTGTTTGTGTTTATGTGTGTTTGTGTATATATGGGTGTGTTTGTGTATATGTTTGTGTATATATGTGTGTGTATATATGGGTGTATTTGTATATATGTTTGTGTGTAGATGTTTGTGTGTGTGTGTGTTTTTGTATATGTGTGTGTTTGTGTATATATGGGTGTGTTTGTTTATATGTGTGTGTGTGTGTGTGTGTGTGTGTGTGTATATGTGTGTAGGTGAGTAGAAGTATTGTTATTGTTCACATTGATAACTGTTTTTTTATGTTGTTGCAGATTTTGATGTACCGATTGGACTACATCTTCAATTCGTTGGACTACTGCGTAGATCTACGTTTTTTCAAATTTTAATAAAATGTTTAACGAGGGTTTTGTTGGGGATTTCTTATTTCAATAAAAAAGAATTGTCTTTGTGGTTTTTTTTTAAACTTTATTAGTGCCTAGATAATGGCAGTTGGCTGATTGACAGCGTCCATTATTAAGGCGGTACTTAGTGTTAGCCGGTGCAGAGGCTAGCACTAACCACCCATTATTACCTCGGTACCCACCACCACCAGGGGTGCCGGGAAGAGCTTGGTACGATCCAGTACCCGACCATCTGTTGTGATGGTCGGGTACTGGGGCGGCCGTAGGCTGGTATTATGAGGCCTGGAAGGGCCAAAAACAGTGGACCTTCCCACCCTTGTAATGCTAGGCTGCTGCTGCTGTGTTGTATCGGGCTGGTTATAAAAATGAGGGGGACCCCCACGTCGTTTTTTTTTTTGAATTTAACAAATTTAACAATAGACGTTGGGTCCCCCACATTTTTAATAACCAGCCATATACAATGCCGCAGCAGTCTGGCATTACATGGGTGGGAAGGGCCACTGGTTTTGTCCATTCCCAGGCTAATAACACTGTGTTGTATGTGGCTGGTTATGATAAATTGGGTGGAACCCCATGTCTTTTTAAAAAAAAAAAAAAAAAATAATTAAAAAAAAATGACGTGGGGTCCCCCCCACTTTTATAACCAGCCAGATACAACACAGCAGCAGCAGCCTAGCATTACAAGGGTGGGAAGGTCCACTGTTTTTGGCCCTTCCCAGCCTCATAATACCAGCCTGCGGCCGCCCCAGAGCCCGCCCATCACAACAGATGGTCGGGTACTGGATCGTACCTGGCTCTTCCCGGCACCCCTGGTGGTGGTGGGTACCGGGGTAATAATGGTGGTTAGTGTTAGCCTCTGCACCGGCTAACACTAAGCCTCGCCTTAGTAATGGATGTTGTCACTCAGACAGCGGCCATTACTAAAGTGGTAGTAATAAAATTTGAAAAGAAAAAGACAAAGATATAGATAAAATATTTTATTGAAATAAAGCACCCCCAACACAACCCTCATTAACCATTTTATTGTAGAAAAAAAAACTGTCATCTAAGTAGTCCTCGAAACCGACGTAGTCCAAACACCAAACCTGTAAAAAAAAAAAAAAAATGAACTAAAACATGTCGTAGGCTTAGATTCAGTTTAATGTGTGATACTGACTGTTATACCATGTATGGAAGCCTGCCACGAAGTTGACTTAGATACAGGGCGCCAGCAGACAGTATCATACATGGCCATACAGACATATATACAAACAAACATACATGCAAACATACATACATACATATATACAAACATACACACATACATACATGCAAACTATCATACATACATGCATACACACACACACATGAAACCATACATACAAACATGCAAAGATACATACATACATATATACAAGCATGCACAAATATACATGCAAACATAAATACATGCAAACATAATTACACACATGCACATATATATAAACATACATGCAAACATACATGCAAAAATAAAAACATGCAAACATACATGACAACATACATACATGCAAACATACATACATACAAACAAACATGTATACATACACGCCAACATACATGACAACATACATACATACATGCAAATATACATTCATGCAAACATACATAAATGCAAACATACATACATACATGCAAATATATACATGCAAATATACATACAAACATGCACATATATACATACATGACAACATACATACATGACGACATACATACATACATACATTAATGCAAACATACATACATACATGCAAACATACATAAAATGCAAACATACATACATTCATGCAAACATACATACATACATGCAAATATATACATGCAAATATACATGCACATATATACATACATGCCAACATACATACATACATGCAAACATACACACATGCAAACATACATACATGCAAATATATACATGCAAATATACATACAAACATACATGCACATATATACATACATGACTACATACATGACAACATACATACATGCAAACATACATTCATGCAAACATACATACATACATGCATACAAACATACATTCATGCAAACATACATACATGCAAACATACATACATACATGCAAATATATCCATGCAAATATACATACACACATGCACATATATACATACATGCCAACATACATGCACATATATACATACATACAACATACATGCAAACATACATACATGCCCAAAAAAATAATAATACGTTCATACTTACTTTCCTTCTGTCCGGCCTCCAGCGATGACGTTTCATCCATGTCGCCGCTGCAGCCTGTGATTGGCTGCAGAGGCGGTCACGTGGGATGAAGCGTCATCCTGACGTGCGTGACCGCCACTACAGCCTGTGATTGGCTGCAGCGGCGAAATGGATGAAACGTCATCGCTGGAGGCCGGACAGGAGGAAAGTAAGTACGAACGTATAATTTTTATTTTTTTATTGCATTTAAATTGTATTTTCCGCGCGCCGAGCATGTACTGTCAAGGTTGCTGAAAGAGTTAGTGCAACCCATTAACTCTATCAGCACCCGAGACAGTAGCATGCTTGGCGCACGGAAGTGACAGGTTCGGTCCGAATCGAACTTTTTTGTGAAATTCGGCGAACTAGCCGAACCGAACTTTTGAAAAGTTCGCTCATCTCTAGTCAAGACTATTGTTATGCCCATTTTTCAAATGCTGATTCCGTATTGAGATTCGTATCAAATATTGAGTTATAGAGGTTTCACAAATTGAATCAGAACTCAGTATTCATTGTTTAATACGTTTTTATACACACGGTGGGGCTTTTTCACAGTGGTGATTGTACCCCTGTTTTTAGAGAGTTATTAATAAATGTTATATTTTACTCATATATCACTTCAGTGAATCCCTACTTTGCCTAAATGGTAATTGTTTCTGGCGTCGATTTCAGTTTGTGGACCCTTGACAGCCAAAGTTGTATCAAATTTATTAAGAGCCATGCTGATATATAATCATGCTTCTTACGTATGTTTTAATATTGTGTGATTGAACATGATGTTCTAGACTAGATAAAAAGTTACTATTAAAAAAAAACAAAAAACAGACAGCTCCCTACCAAGTTAGAGTTTGAGAAGCTGCATACTATACTCTCCTGCTACTTTGCCTAAATGGTAAGCAAATTGATTATTTTCTTTTTCTACCTAAAATGGCAGAAAACACACCTATATTGGAGATGGAAAGGACGGCTAGAGGGGAAATGGAGGAGGCCGGTGTTTTTAAATTGCATTTTTTTCCTAGGTGTTTTTTATTCTATTTGCTGACAATTTTGGCAAAGTAACTCAAAAGTAGATGTGTTTATAATACTTGATTTTGTAAAGCAATGTAATGGGTCAAAATAAAGACATTGAGGGGGACTTATTAAATATCTTGCGGTAGTTATCTGACAGAAGAAAAGTTGCAAATTATGTTTCACACCTGTTTTAAAAAAAAAATTATTTTCTTTTGGAAAATTATGCTGCTTTCGCCTCTTTCCAAACAGGAAGTGGGTCCCAGCGGTAGGGGGTTCTGCTGCACGACAGATTCAATATAAACACAACAGAAATTAGTGTAAATCATAGCGTAAATCTATGCAAGCTTGTATCTGGCATAGCTTTGAGTTTGTGGAGTCCTGACAGCCCATGTTGCGGCAGATTTATTAAGAGCCGTCCGCTTCTTAGTAAATTTATGGCAACTTACTTCTGAAGGTTTCTGTTTAAAACAGGTATACGAAATGCCAGTCCTAATAAATTCCCCCATTGCATTCATGTAACCAGCTTTAGGACTTAAAAGTCAATTATCACAACAAGTGACATTGTTAGTTGTTAAGGTAGGGTAAATTAATTAAGGTAGTCGGATATGAGCTTTAATGAATTGAAAGTATTTTTTTTAAGCTTTAAGAACAAGGTTTGACAATGATAAGTTCTTCCCATGTGTATGTAATGCTGATATGTATCCATGCTCCTTACTTATTTTAATATTGTGTGATTGAATTTGATATGCTTGCCTGACAGTACTGTATGATCAGAAGTAATGGCTAGATCAGACATGGGCAAACTACGGCCCGCGGGCCACATACGGCCCGTTAGGCTTTTTAATCCGGCCCGCCGAACTTGTCCAAATCATAGTAAAAACCTCCTTTTTTTTCCCCTTTCCCTGCAATGCCCACGTTTTCCCAATAGATGGCGCACTCAAAACACATTGACCGTTGTTAACTCCTTAACGCCGAAGGACGGATATATCCGTCCTCAGCAGCTGCTAGTTCGCGCAGGAGGACGGATATATCCGTCCTGTGATGGCGCGGGTACTGCCAGTGTACCCACGCGATCAGCGGCAGGAGCACGGCTGTTATACACAGCCTGGCTCCTGCTGCAACTGCCGGAATCGAAGCGCGCTCCGATTCCGGCAGTTTAACCCATTAAATGCCGCTGTCAATAGTGACAGCGGCATCTAATGTGTTTGACAGAGGGAGGGAGCTCCCTCTGTCACCCGATCGGCGCCCCCGCAAACAAATCGCGGGTCGCCGTCGGGTTTCCATGACAGCCGGGGGTCTAACAAAGACCCCCAGGTCTGTCTTCCGCAACTGCCTGTTTGGCGATGCCGGAGGCATGACCTAACAGGTTGCCTGTCAGTTTTACACTGACAGGCAATAATGCTTTGGTATACTAAGTATACCAAAGCATTATATATGCGATCGGCACATCGCATAGTGAAGTCCCCTGGTGGGACTTAAAAAAAAAATGTCAATCAGTTAAATAAAGTTTGTTGAAAAAAAATAAAATAATTACAGTCAAAATCAAATAAAACTACTTTTTTTGCCCAAAAAGTTGTTTTATTCAGTAAAAGTGTCAAAACAAATCACACATACACATATATGGTATCCCCGCGATCATAACAACTTGACCAATAAAATGAACACATTAATGAAACCGCCGGATGTACGGCATCCAAAAAACCCGCAAAAAACAACGGCAAAATTCTCTCTTTTCTCCCATTCCCCCCATAAAAAATAAAATAAAAGTTAATCTATAAGTCCTATGTACCCCAAAATAGTACTAATGAAAACGACGCATTGGCCCGCAAAAATCAAGCCCACATACGGTCACATCGACGGAAAAATAAAAAAATGACGGCTCTTGGAACGCGGCGATGCAAAAACAAGTAATTTTTTTCTAAAAGGGTTTTTATTGTGCAAACATAGGAAAACATATAAAACCTTTACATATTTGGTATCCTCGTAATCGTGCCGACCCGTAGAATAAAGGTAACATGTTATTTATGCTGCATAGTAAAGGGCATAAATTTATAACGTGAAAATTAATGCTGGAATAGCTGCTTATTTTCAATTCTCTCCTAAAATAAAGTTAATAAAAGTTAATCAATATATTGTAAGCATCTAAAAATGGTGCAATTACAAAATACAACTCGTCCCGCAAAAAACAAGCCCTTATACGGCTATGTCGACGTAATAAAAAAAAAGTTACGACTCTTGGAATGCGACCATGAAAAAACAAAAAATAATCCTTGGTCATTAACGTGCAAAATGGCCCGGTCATTAAGGGGTTAATGTGGCGCGTATTTCTCTTTATTTCACTTTAATTTTCACTTCGTTTCACGTCACCATTAAGCCCTTCGGTTTTCAAAGAGTACAATATCAGCCGTCACTTTGCCACGAAGCATGCAAACTATGCTAGCAAGCAGTCAACACAAGAACGGGCGGCTACTGCTCAGAGGTTGGCAGCTAATTTACAGTCAACAGAACTTTTTTCTTGATAAATCACAGTGCGTATGTTATTTTAATCTATTTACATTTCCTCCTCCCAGTATCTGCGAAATAGTATGTAAATGCCATATCTTGCATATTCCTTGAGACAAATTTATTAACTGATAAGGGCTATTTTTCACATTTGAAAGACAGTTAATAAATTGGGTTGTAGTGTTCTTACTGTGCTATGAGGTTTGCACACACTACATTTAATGCTTTAGTATATCCGGCCCAAACACTCCCTCCAAATGCTCCTGGCCCGGCCCCTCTGTCAAATTTTAGAACCCATTGTGGCCCGCGAGTCAAAAAGTTTGCCCACCCCTGGGCTAGATGTTTAAGAATCAGATTCAGATAAGTTTTAGTAATGATACTTAGTTCAACAGATAGAGAGGTCCTATAGGGGAGGACCAAGTCAATGTGAGCTTGAAACTCTGAACAAATAAATACCAAGTCAGGCAGAGTAAAAAGTAAATTTAGATTAAAAAGTTACTATTAAAATACAAACCAGACAGCTCTCCAAGGTAGAGTTTGAGAAGCTGCATACTATATTCTAATGCTACTTTGCCTAAATGGTAAGCAAATAGATTTTTTTTTTTCTACCTAAAATGGCAGAAAACACACCATTTTGGAAATGGAAAGGATGGCTAGAGGGGAAATGGAGGAGACCATAGTTTTTTAATTGCTTTTTATTCCTGGGTGTTTTTTTATTCCATTTGCTAACAATTTAGGCAAAGTAGCTCAAAAGTAAACATTTTTAAAATCCGTAATTTTGTGAAGTATTGTAATTGGAAATTTTCACGCACGCCTGTTTTGAGTAACAATGTTAGCTTTTTGAGACTTTATGCTGTTTTCGCATCTTTTAAATAGTAAGTTGGTACCAGCGGGAGAGGGGACCTCCTGCATGACAGATTTAATATAATTTACACGGGCGGATATTATAGCTGAAATCTATGCTAGCTGGCGTAGGTATCTGTTTGTGGAGCACTGAACACCCAAGGTGCGCCAAATTTGTTCAGAGCTGTGGGCTTCTTAGAGTATGTTCACATTAAGTTTTTTCTTTTCGACTGAGGTATACGTCGTGAGAAAACTGTACGTATACCTCCAACGGAAGGCCTCGACGAATCCCATTGTATACGCATACAGTGGGATATGTCACCTGAATTTCTCGGGCACAGAGCTACTTTAAGCACTAGGCTCGGGAAAGCCCCTGACGTTACTGTCCATATATGGACAGTGACTACAGGGGTTTTAAGATGCCGGAATCCTAGGCTAGAACATCGGCAACACTCTGGACAAGATTTCTGCTCCTGGAGGAAGCCCCTAACGTCACTGTGTATATATGGACAGTGATGTCAGAGGATTTGAGATGCTGGAATACCTAGCCAGAGCATCGACAATGCTGTGGCAGGGAAAATCGGTTCTTGAGGGAGCCTGTGATGTCACTTTCCATATATGGACAGTGATGTCAGGGGCTTTCAACTATGGAGTCCCCAGCCAGAGCATCAAAAGCCCTCTGGCTGGGGCCCCTGTCTTGGGAAGGCCCTTGACATCACTGTCCATATATGAACAGTGATGTTAGGAGCTTAAAAACTCAGAATCCACAGGCAGAACGTTGGCAACGCTCTGGCTGGGAATTCCGATCCTTGAGGAGACCCTGACAACACTATCCATAAATGGACTGTGAGTTCAGGAGCTTTAAGATGCCGAAATCCTAGGCCAGAACCTTGGCATTGCTCTAGCTGGGCATTTCCGCTCCTGGAGGGAGATTCTGATGTCAGGGTCAAAATATGGACAGTGACGTTAGAGGCTTTGAGATGTTGGAATCCCCAACCAAAGCATTGGCAATGCTCTGGCCAGGGATTCTGCTCCTGGAGGAAACCTTGACGTTACATAGATAGTAATATTAAGGGATTTGTAATGCGAGAATTTCAGGCCAGAGTGTTGCCAATGCTCTGGCCAGTGATTCCGCTCCTGGAAGGAGCCCTTGACATCAATGTCCAGATATGGACAGTGATGTTAGGGGCTTTGAGATGCCGGAATCGCCGGCCAAAGCGTTGGCAACGCTCTAGCCGGGGATTCTGCTTCTGTAGGATCCCCTGACTTTACTGTCCATGTATCGACAGTGGCATGAGGGGCTTTCTAATGCACGTGTCCCAGACCAGACCATTGGCAAAGCTGTGGCTGGGGACTCGACTTCTAGAGGGAACCCCTGACGTCATTGTCCATAAAAAGGTGGTAACGTCAGGGGCCCCACTAGTACTGGAATCCCCGACCAGAGTGCTACCAATGCTCTAGACCGGGGTCCGAATAGTTCAAAGCTTATTTCAGTAGGCTTCGGTTTAATATTGGCGTATAAAGATGTCAGTCTTTTTTAATTCCACCCATTGGTTATATGCAACAACGGGAGGTGAGGTCCTCTTGCTCGACAGATTTACTATAAGTTACATCAGGCATTGGCGTAAATTATAGCGGAAATCCATGGCAGATTGTTTCTGGCGTCGATTTCAGTTTGTGGACCCTTGACAGCCAAAGTTGTATCAAATTTATTAAGAGCCATGCTGATATATAATCATGCTTCTTACGTATGTTTTAATATTGTGTGATTGAACATGATGTTCTAGACTAGATAAAAAGTTACTATTAAAAAAAAACAAAAAACAGACAGCTCCCTACCAAGTTAGAGTTTGAGAAGCTGCATACTATACTCTCCTGCTACTTTGATTAAATGGTAAGCAAATTGATTATTTTCTTTTTCTACCTAAAATGTCAGAAAACACACCTATATTGGAGATGGAAAGGATGGCTAGAGGGGAAATGGAGGAGGCCGGTGTTTTTAATAAACAGATTTTTATTGATCCAGTATACATCTAATCATTACATACAGCAATTAAACATTGCAAACAAAGCATTGAGATAAGGATCACATTTTTTATAGAAAAAAAAATAGGAAACATACAAACAAACAAGACTCCGGATCCAGACACGACAAATTGACCACATATTTGACTAAGGTAATCATAAGAGTATGTCGGAGTAAGTAGAGTCAGTCCATTGATCCCATAAGGAAGTACGAGCGTAGGACCCTTGAATAGTGGCTGAAGCGCGTTCCATAACACAATTATTGTTAACATATAAAATCACTTCACTCATACTAGGCACTTTTGTAGATTTCCAGTATTTTGCAATCAATATTTTTGCAGACAGCAATACATGAAAAAGTATGTTTCTGACACCCGGAGAGAAATCCACCAATCCCACATGCAGTAGGGCTAGAGCAGGGGCGAGCTGAATGTCAACCCCTAAAAGAGATCGTAAGAAATGTTCTACTTGCTGATAAAAGCTGGACAATACTGTACACTCCCAGAAAATATGGAGGATGGTACCCTTAGAAGTGAGGCACCTCCAGCCCCTATCTGATGATGTTGGATATATTCGCGACAAACGACTAGGAGTGTAATACCACCTATACATTATTTTCCTAGACGCTTCCAAATGTGTAGCGCACTTAGGCTGGGTTCACACGTGGCGGAATTTCACTTAAATTCCGCTGCGGACACTCCGCAGCGTTAATCCGCAGCGGAGCCGTTTCTGCATTGACTTCCACTTCTATTTAGAAGTGTTCGTTTAGACGATGCGTAACATTCCGCTGCGGAGCATAGGCTGCGGAGCGGAATTTGGTGTCCGCAGCATGCTCTGTCTGTTGCGGAGCAGTGGCGGACTCATGGCGGAATTTCTCCATTGACTTCAATGGAGATTCTAAGTTCCGCAATGAAGTCCGCAGCTGTCATGCACATGTTATGTGTGCTGCGGATGCGTCTTGCTTTTTTGCCATGACATTTCTTCATTCTGGCTGGACCTATGTATTTCTAGGTCTACAGCCAGACTGAGGAAGTCAATGGGGCTCCCGTAATGACGGGAGCGTTGCTAGGAGACGTCAGTAAATAGTCACTGTCCAGGGTGCTGAAAGAGTTAAGCGATCGGCAGTAACTGTTTCTGCACCCTGGACAGTGACTACCGATCCCAATATACAGCAACCTATAAAAAAATATAAGTTCATACTTACCGAGAACTCCCTGCTTCTGTCTCCAGTCCGGCCTCCCAGGATGACGTTTCAGTCTAAGTGACGGCTGCAGCCAATCACAGGCCAAGCACAGGCTGCAGCGGTCACATGGACTGGCGCGTCATCCAGGGAGGTCGAGCTGGATGCCGAAAGAGGGACGCGTCACCAAGACAACGGCCGGTAAGTATGAAATTCGTTTACTTTCACTAGGGAAAGTGCTGTCCCTTCTCTCTATCCTGCACTGATAGGGAGAAGGGAAGCACTTTTCCCGCAGTCCGCAGCAGCTAGTCCGCATCAATTTACTGCACATTTTGTGCAGATCCGCAGCAGAATCTGCAACGCAGATTCTGTGCGGCATTGATGCGGACAGTTGCGGAGGAAATCCGCCACGTGTGGTCATGCCCTTAGAGAGAGAGCAAGCTAGATTGAAAGTGGCTTCCCAATCCTGCGTACTTATAGGGATTCCTAGATCTCTCTCCCAATGCCCATGACAAGGAAATTCCTCCCGAAGCAAACCCTCATACAATACCTTATACATTTTTTATATCCCTTTGCATGTTTTATCCAGATTAGTGAATGACAATTCAAAAGGCGTTTTAGCGGAGTCAATGAGAGGAGGCAATGGACTCAACAAATGACGTATTCTAAAGAATTTATAAAAGTCCCTACGGGGTATGTTGTACTTCAGACATATATCATTAAATGCCATTAGATGAGTTTGCTCCATAATGTCAGAAATACACTCAATGCCGGACAACAGCCAATTTTGGATATCAATATCAGGTATCAGAAGCGGAAGCAGTCGAAGAGGAAGATCAGAAAATCTCACCGGGATTATAGGGTGAATAACAGTACATTTTTTCCAGACCTGGAGCCCTGCATCAATCGTTAAAAAAGAAGATTTCTATATTTTAGCACCAGTGGACAATAGCCACATGCACGCTTCTACAGAAGATCCATCAAGTAATTCCTTTTCCATAGAAATCCAATGTGTCATAGGAACTTTAGTCTTCCACATTCCACATTCTGGCTTGATCCAAAATTGCTGCATAATAATAATGAGTCAAGTTCGGGAGACCCAAACCCCCTTTAATAATTGGCTGGTATAATACCTCCGCATCTACTCTAGGGCGGGAGTTTTTCCATATATATTTATTAATTATACCTTGGAGTCTTTTAAGATAAGATACCGATAGCAGAATAGGTAAATTTCTAAATAGTATTTTTGGGAGGATCATCATCTTAACCGCCTAGATTCTCCCTACCCATGATGCCTCATACTTCATGTACTTGGATAAGTCTGCTTCTATCGCAGATACCAATGGTATATAATTATATTTATATAAAAGAGAGGTGGGGCAGGTAAGTTGTATTCCTAAGTATGAGAAAGAGTGCTCAACCCAAACAAACGGAAATTTCTTCCGGAGAGAGTCCAAAAGAAGACGAGAAATATTCATACTCAAAACCATAGACTTGGCAACATTAAGCTTATAATACGAAATTGCACTAAAAGCCTCCAATATCTTAGTGACCTCTAATAGAGATGTCTCAGGGTCAGATATAGCAATGAGCACATCATCCGCAAATAAGCCAATTTTATGAGATATATCCCCCACCGTTATCCCACTAATTGCAACAGATGACCTAATGGAAGTAGCCAACGGCTCCATCACCAAGGTAAAGATGAGTGGAGATAAAGGACACCCTTGTCGAGTCCCATTGGTTATGTTAAAAAATTTTGATGTACATCCAGAGGTAAATACCAATGCAGAGGGAGAAGAATATAGGGCCATTATACTATGATGCGCCGTACCATGAATTCCAAATGCCTCCAGAAGTAACCGCAAATATCCCCAATGGACCCGATCAAAGGCCTTCTCCGCGTCCAAGGAAAGAAGCAGAGAAGGTGTCCGATCTCGCTCCACCAGGCCCAACAAGTCCACAAAACGCCTTGTGCTATCAGATGAGAGCCTCCCCTTTAAAAAATCCCACCTGATCCTGATGTATGCCGGCTAGGCGTTCCGCAATTATTTTAGCAAACAATTTTAAGTCTGTATTCAGCAATGATATAGGTCTGAAGTTACCCGGTTTGTCCGGAGTTTTCCCCGGTTTAGGTAAAACAACTACTGTAGCTTTTAACATTTCCACAGGGAAATTACCACCTTGCTGTACATCAATAAACAGATTCAATAAATGGGGTAGGAGAAGAGAACCACATTTTTTGTAGTAGTCTACCGTGAGACCATCGGGGCCAGGAGCCTTATGAGGTTTCAAGGACTTTATAGCCTGGAGGATTTCAGTTTCAGATATACTAGCAGAGAGCATCTCCAACTGATGAGAGGTGACTGAAGGCAAATTCATGTCCTGTAGAAAGGAAGAAATCATGGACACAGAAGGCTGTGGGGTATCTAAATGATCCTTGAGATGATCTAGATCTGCATAGTAATCTGCCAGTACATTTGCTACGCCTTGAGGATCAAATACCTTTTCATTCTTACTATTATAAAGGAAAGGAATCCTAGATTGAGCCGATCTCTGAGATGTGAAGCTAATAAGGCGCTGGTTTTATTGTTATATCCATAATAACGTGCCTTCACCTTTCTCAAGGACTGCTCATATTTATAAAGGTCAAGTTGGTTGAGTTGATTCTGTAAATTCTTGAGCAAAGCAGCCCCGTGTGGACAGTAAGACAGCTTGTTGGAAGCACTTAATTGAGTGATGTTGGATGACAACTGAAATCTCAATTCATTTTTCTGTCTTTTATCTCTAGCTGCAATACTGATAAATTGACCTCGCATATAAGCTTTGTGTGTGCACCAAAGCGTAGCCGAGGAAACGTCGGCAGTATCATTGAGCAAAAAAAATTCTTGCAATAAATCAGCGGATTTGTTAGCAAATTGAGGGGCAGATAGAAAATAATTGTTAAGTCGCCATTGGTTCGCAGGAGGAGTACTATATCTTTCTGCAATGGATAAATAAATGGGCGCATGATCGGACCAATCGATATTACCTATTTTTGTAGATATTATTCTACGAAACAAAAAAGCATCCGCAAAAAAACATATCTATCCGTGAATATGTCTTATGTGGATGAGAGAAAAAGGTGTAATCTTTCTCTGAGGGATGCTGGAGCCGCCACACATCTAATAGCATTTCTTTTTGAGTAATATTGTACAAGTCGGACGGTTTATCTGACCCTGAAGGAGCTGAGGAGTCTAGTGCGGGCCACATTGTTTTATTAAAGTCTCCCATAAGTAACACCGAACCTGACCGATGCTTATTGAGAAGTTTAAACAGTGATTGAAAAAAACGTAACTGTTTTTGGTTGGGCGCATAAATTGCGACCAGAGTGTAGGTAATATTATTAATGTCACATATCAATATCACAAAACATCCATATGGATCTATATGGGACTCCCTAAGTATAAAAGCCACAGAGTTTCTAATCGCAATTGCGACTCCCCTTTTTTTGTGATAAGCCGGGGAGGCATATATATTCGCAAATTGCTTATGGTGCAGCCTACTTACATCTAACGGATTTAAATGGGTTTCCTGCAAACATACGATATCCGCATGGGACTGTTTTGCCTCTTTCCATACCATAGAACGTTTAAACGGACTATTAAGTCCTTTAGGCTATGTTCACACGGGGTATTTTGCAGGAGGAATATCTGCCTCAAAATTCTGTTTGGAAGTTTGAGGCAGATATTCCTCTCCATGCACGCCGATTTTCACGGCGATTTTCGTGCCGTTTTTCGCCCGCGGCCATTGAGCGCCGCGAGCATAAAACAGCACAAAATACGCTTTCTCTGCCTCCCATTGAAGTCAATGGGAGGTCAGAGGCGTAAACGCCCGAAGATAGGGCATGTTGCTTCTTTTTCCCGCGAGGCAGTTTTACTGCTCGCGGGAAAAAGACGCCGACGCCTCCCATTGAAATCAATGGGAGGCGTTTTCGGCCCGTTTTTGCCGAGTTTTGCGACGCGGTTTCCGCGTCAAAAAACTCAGCAAAATACTCCGTGGGAACATAGCCTTAGGCCCTGTTCACACAGGGTTTTTTGACACGTTTTTTGGCGTGGAAACCGCTCTGCAAAACACGAAAAAAAAAAACGCCTGAAAATGCCTCCCATTGATTGCAATGGGAGTTGGACGAGTTTTTTTACCGCGAGTAAAAAAAATGCATCGCGGTAAAAAGAAGCGACATGACCCATCTTGAGGCGGTTTCCTCCTCCAAAACCCCATTTCAATCAGTCAGAAAGGGTAAAAAAATACCTTGACGAGTTTTTGTCTAACCACTGTGCAAAAAAACGTCTGGATCAGTTTTTGCAGGAGGAATTTTCCTCCTGCAAAAAACTCTGTGTGAACACAGCCTTAGTGTTAAGCGAAACTACCTGTAGCACCATTTTAAGACATGAAATGCATCTGCTAAACGACAATTACCTGAGACCCACTGACTTACTACATGTCTGAGATAGAGATTTCCAGAGCAGCTTTGACCTGCCCTATATAGACCGGAGTTAACAAAAACAGACATACAACAATTAAACAGTATCCTGAGAGGGAGGACATCAAACCCTCAAACCCTAAGGTGAGATGTAGAGGGGGGAAGGTGAAACACATCAATTGCAGTGTATCAAACGTGAAACATACCATGGCATTTAAGAAAATACAGCAAGGATATACAACAGACAGTTGTGTAATAGCCCTTTCTGAAGTACAGAGAATATTCTGCAATAACCTTTAGGCCCTGTTCACACTGAGTTTTTTTTTCCGAGTTTTTTTTTTCCCCTTTTTTTTTTTTTCCTTTTCCTCTTCCTTTTTTGACGTGGAAACCGCGCCGCAAAACCGCTCGGAAATGCCTCCCATTGATTTCAATGGGAGTTGGACGAGTTTTCTTTACCGCGAGTAAAAAAACAGACAACGCATCACGGTAAAAAGAAGCGTCATGACCCATCTTGAGGCGGTTTCCGCCTCCAAAACACCATTTCAATCAGTCAGAAAGGGGGGAAAAAAAACGCCTCGGAGTGTTTTGACGAGTTTTTGTCAAACCACTGTGCAAAAAAAAACGTCTGGAGCAGTTTTTGCAGGAGGAATTTTCCTCCTGCAAAAAACTCAGTTTGAACACAGCCCTAGGAATCATATCAGAATTTATCATGACATACAAGAAGCAGTCAGTCAGGATCTTTAGTTTCCCATTCCTCCTCCAATCTAGGTAAGGATCTGGATCTTAGCGATTTAGGAAGGGAAGCAATCGGAGATAAATGCTATTCCTGAAGCAGTTGCAGAACTTTGGCTGTATTGTTCGCAATCACTTTCCGACCATCTTTAGTGATAATGAGCTTGACAGGAAACCCCCAGCGATATTGAACATTGTGTGATCTTAAAATCTTCGCCACATCTTGGAACTCCCGTCGTTTCGCCAATGTAATCGCTGACAGATCCGTGAACGCGGAGACACCTTGAAACCTGTCTGGAAGAAGAGGTGGTTGTCTGGCAGCTTGCATCATCTTCTCTTTAAATCGATAGAAGTGTAAACGAGCGATCACATCCCATGGAATAGTGGCAGGTAATTCTTTGGGTTTTGGTATACGATGCACTCTATCAATAAGCAAATCTGACACAGGGACATCGGGTACTAGCGCCACAAAAAAAAAATCAGTAAGAAATTCTTCAAGTTGTTCCGGTTTTATCGCTTCAGATATGCCTCTAAACCGCACGTTATTGCGGCGGGACCGATCTTCCAAATCCGCCACCTTTAAACGTAAGGACCCCACTCCCTCTTCTAAAGAATTGTTGATATCTACCAGCTCATGACTTGGATAAGTAGAGTCGAGTGATCCATAATTATTCCTTACCCTTTCAGAATAATAACACACGACACCAGGTTGGATTTTAATGGCCACAGCAGCCGTTTATTATACATTTTATAAAATTAGAAAATTTTATAACCCAAACTTTAAATAACTTAGAATTCCCAAACATTGGAAATTCTACCAGAATACACATACCAAAACCCTTAACAGGGTCAATATAAATAACACCTTATAATTGACCAGGGGAAGCCCTTGAGGTTACCACGACTTATAAAAAACGTAGCCATCTGCCACCACCACTTGTTTTACCTCCAGCCGTAAACCGGCTCGAAGGCACCTTCTTGCAGATGGCTTTTCCATAAAGCACTTCAAAGGGGTAACACCCTAAGAAGCTTTCCACCTATTTTTGGGGGACGCATACCCCTGATGCGACCCCCCCACCAGTTTTACTGACCAACCTCAAGGACTCCCCCCTCCAGCTACCGTGACAATGCAAACACCACCAATTACACCAGGCTATAACCACCATTCAATACCCACACTTCTCCTTCCAAAATCTGTAAAATAAAAAGGGGCGGGTAGGCGGGACTCCTGTGATGTCTCACCTCTCGCTGTCTCCCTCGCACTGAGGAAAACAGCGGGAAGCCCGAGACCTACTCCCCCTCCCAATCCCCTCCCCTTCATTCCCTGCACGTAACCTTAACCCTTTCCTCACCTGTTCTCTCCTATCCTGTCATGTCGGCCTCCCCTCACTCCTTGCAGTCGGCAGTACGGCCGCTTCTTTATGCGCTGCTGAGAAGTCAGCCATTTTATCCTCCATATGAGAGGTACGTTCTCCCAGAGCAGCAAATTCCATTTTGATATTTTTAAAAGCAGCTTGAATGTCAGACTGGAGAGAGGTTCTCAAACTATCCAGTAAGATTTTTAAAGTATCTTCCGATACAGGCGAAGCAGTAGACTGTGATGCGTGCATAGCAGGGGAGAGACAAGTCTCTGTACTTTGCATATGTGGCATAGGAGACAGAGTATGAGGAACAACATGAGTACTCACTCGGCCCCTGGTTGTATCACTTTGATTCTGAGGAGAGGATCCATGAGAGGACCGGGTGTGGTCTCTCCCACTAGCTGAAGATTGCAGCGAGGAAGCAGGAGAAGAAGGTCCCTCTTTAGCTGTTCTCACATCCGTTCTCACAGCCTGAAAGCCGCCGCCGTCACTTTGGGACCTCGTGGAGGGAAAGAACTCTGTAAGTCTAGAAGAGTTTGCTTTCTTTTTAGCTTTCCCCATGTTGCAGGGCAGAAAGCAGGACTTAAGTGCCGCTGTCAGTACACTTGCTGGGTCTTTTCTCAGCCGTTTAGAGCCGCTTAGGGCCGTTTGTAATGCCTGGTGTTAAGGAGCTGAGGCACACACGTCTCACTCCATGCTCATCCGGCCACGCCCCCCAGCCCCGCAAGATGTCATTTTTTATCAAAATATCTTATTTTCACAGGGAACAAAATACCCCATTTTGTTGCCCAATTTGTCCTTAGTGCGGCAATACTGCATTTGTGGTGATAAACTGCCGTTTGGGCCCATGGGATGGCTCAGAATGAAAGGAGCGCTATGTGTTTGTTGGAGTCCAGATCTTGCTGGATTGGTTTTTGGGTGCCATGTCGCATTTGCAGAGCCCCAGAGGTATCAAAGCAATGGAAACCCACCAGAAGTGACCCCATTTTGGAAACTACACCCCTCAAGGAATTCATTTATGGGTAATGTGACCATTTAGACACCATAGTTTCTTCACAGAACGTATTTGAATTGGGCTGGGAATTTAAAAAAAAATATATTTTTTCCAATAATATGTTGTTTTAGCTCAAAAATTCTTATTTTCACAAGAAATAAAATAATACATTTTGTTGCCGAATTTATCCTGAGTGCAGCAATACCCCATTTGTGGTGATAAACTGCCGTTTGGGCCCATGGGAGGGCTCAGAAGGAAAGGAGCGCTATTTGTTCTTTGGAGTCCAGATTTTGCTGCATTGGTTTTCGGGTGCCATGTCACATTTGCAGAGCCCCAGAGGTATCAAAGCAATGGAAACCCACCAGAAGTGACCCCATTTTGGAAACTACACCCCTCAAGGAATTCATTTCTGGGTGTTGTGACCATTTTGACCTCATAGTTTTTTCACAGAACTTATTTGAATTGGGCTGGGAATTAGTGTTTCACCGCCTGGAAGAACGATTAAAAAGTAGTTTATTAGTTAATTTCATAAAATAGTGGCTCTACCAGCCGTTGATACCAGACCAGGCTTAAGCAAGTGATTAGCGACAAGAAAGGTGGTATAGAGTGATTGATGTCTCCTTTCCACCCAAAACCCCACCTATCTGCTTGTAGTATAAATAACGCTATATCTTTGCCATTGATAACTGTCTATCTAAATCCTACGCGTTTCATCATCACATACACGGTGATGCTTCCTCAGGGATTGATAGAAGTAGATTTATTTCAAATCTCGTTAAATTCAAAAGTAGTGAAATGATAACAATTTTGCAGCACTGGATAGCACTGTTTATGTGCTGATTCGTAACCTCCAGACGCATGCACGGCTCTAATACACTGGCCGTACACGCGCCGGAGATCCTCAGGACTTAAAAGGCTGAGAGCCCGCCCTCCAAAGGTCTTCCCCTGAATGAGCCGCCAATCCGCGTATTACACGCCAACCAGTGACGTGCCGGAGGCGGCGTCCTGGGAACCTAGCAACCTAGGAGGGTTACTGGACGATCAAAGCGTCCATGGTAACTAGGGGATGCTAGACGCGGCTCCTTGGTTGTCAGTAAACAAAAATACATTGTGTGAATATAGTGGTAGCACAAGGCCCTGTGATCAGACAAGGCCGTGTGGATGCAGGAGGAGGGACTCAAAAGTACGGAGGACCGTCTTGTTCAAAGACTATCTTCTAAACTGTGACACCACATGTGTCTTTATAGTATCCTAAATACGCCCGGGATCACAAGGAATAATGTCCCAGGGCATCGTGGACAGGAATAGATAAGGAGAACGCGGCCATATATTACCGAATAATCCACGGGAGGGTACAGCGTACTTCGTAGCTCATATTAACCTATCCCATGGCGAACCTATGGCAGATATAACCAGCGATAGCGGTATCATAGGTGGGATAATAGGGTGTTGAATATGTTGTGTTAAGAGCCAGCAATAGACCTAGTGGAGAATCATGACAAAAAACGCGATGAAACGCGATAAAAAACGCGATCGGAAACGCACAGTGTGCATAAGGACATAAGAATAGCAGGCATAGATGTGTTGGAATAAGATATACGGTACATTATTGGGTAACCAGACCAATCTTCAGGTGATGCGGTTAAAGGAAACATGTGTAGGAGATTTGTTCATTTATTCCAAGCGGGTTGATAGTCTGCATTCTGAATATCCATTCTGCCTCTTTTTGGAGTATTTTCCTATCCAGGTCCCCACCTCTAGGGAGGGGTCTCACTTGTTCTATACCCTGGAACACAGGAGCCGTAGCATCCCCGTCATGGCAGGACCACACATGTCTTGCTTGATACAGGGGTGTCCACTTTCCTTCTGACGTCCCCAATGTGGTCCCGTATCCTTCTCCTAAATTCCCTTTTGGTCTTACCCACATATTGCAGGCCACATTTGCATGTCATGAGATAAACAATGCCCTTTGTTTTACAATTTATGAATGACCTGTTATCAAAGGTTTTGCCAGTCTGCGTACTCGTGAAATTCTTGCTGCATAATATCGACACACAGGCTTTGCATGTTCCGCATCTGTATGTCCCTCTAGCACTATTGTCCAGCCACGTGCCACATTGTGTAACCGGTTGTAAGTGGCTATGGACCAATCGGTCCCTGAGATTCCGTCCCCTTCTATAGGTAATGAGCGGGGCGTCCCCAACAAGGGTCCCCACATCAGGATCTGCCTTCAGTATGCCCCAAAATCGTTTGAGGACCTCCCTCACCTCTCTACTCGCCGAGTCAAAGGTACCAATAACCCTCAATGGTTCTTCATGCGTTTCATTTGGTTTAGGATTGAGCAGGTCATCTCTATTGCATCCCAGTGCATTCTGAAATGCCCCTCTAAGCACCTCCCTAGGGTATCCCCTATGCCTAAACCTTTTCTCAAGGTCACGTGCGGATACCCTGAAGTCCGTGATGGTCGAACAATTCCTCCGTGCCCTGAGATATTGGCCCTTTGGTATCCCTCTCTTCAGGTTGGTTGGATGCCAACTTTCCCACCGTAATAGGCTATTGGTCGCCGTTTCTTTGCGATACATGTTGGTCTCCAACAGTCCTTTATCCGTCTTGGATATCATGATATCCAGGAAGGTAATCCTGGTATCCTGAATTTCGGATGTGAAGAAAAGGCCTAGTTCATTGGCGTTCAAGATCTCCACAAATTCCTTGAATTCCTCCCTGGTCCCTGTCCATAGGATGAGGACATCATCTATGAATCTCATCCAGAGTAAAATACATGATGACCATTTGTCCATCAGTTCACTGAACACAACTTCCTTTTCCCACCAACCCAGATAAAGGTTGGCAAAAGTGGGTGCACATGGACTACCCATGGCCACTCCTCTGAGTTGGTGGTAGATCTTTTGATCAAATAGAAAGAAGTTGTGTTCTAGGACAAACCTAAGTAATTCAATCACGAATTCATTGTGGGCCTGATATTGTACCCCTTTATCCATCAGGAAGTGTTCAATAGCTCTACATCCTTTGTTGTGTGGAATGGAGCTATATAGGGACTCCACATCAAGAGATGCCAAAAATGTCTGACCGTCACACCGTATACCCTCAAGTCTTCTCAGCACATCCATGGTGTCCCTCACGTATGATGGCAGGGACACCACAAATGGCCTGAGGACCCGATCAAGGTACAGGCTCGCATTCTGAGTGAGGCTGTCAATCCCCGAAACTATGGGGCGACCCTTGAGAGGGTGCAACCCCTTGTGTACCTTGGGTAAGCTGTAAAATGTTGCCGTTAGTGGGAACTCCTTCAGCATGAAGTTCATTTCCCTATCATTTATGAGGTTATCTGTTTTTGCTGGACCAAGAATATTTTTAAGTTTGTCCTTAAAGGTGATCATTGGATTACTGGCCAAGACCCCATAGCACTTTCGATCATCCAGGATGTCGTAGCACATCTTGCTGTATTGTGATCGGTTCATAACCACTATGTTCCCCCCTTTGTCCGAGGGTTTAATAATGATATCATCATCCCTCTCTAGGGATAACAAGGCTGCCATCTCTCTACTGGAAAAATTAGAGCCGTGCTCCTTATGATTGATCAATTTAAGTTGGTCCTCCACTACCTTTACAAAAACATCAATGGGGGTATTGTCACTGAGGGGTGCATATTTGGTTGATGGGACCCTTAGTTCCGTGAATGGGCCCTTGCCCTCCTCCCTGTGACCCTCCTCCCATAGATCCTCTAGTAGTCTGAAGTGTGGGAGATCTTCTTCCATGATCCCCAGTTCCATGCATTGTCGTTTGTTATGCATCTTAAAAAACTTTTTCCACTTAAGTTTCCTGGCAAAGAGGTTGAGGTCCTTAACCCACGTGAAGAGGTTAAATTTATTTGTCGGGACAAATGAAAGACCCTTGCTCAGCACCTCCACCTCTTCTACTGTCAGATTGCGTGTGGAAACGTTCACAATCTGAAGTCTATCACTATTCCCCAAGGTACCTATAGCTCCCTTCTGTCTCGCAGAAGATAATCTGAGATCGGGTGGTTCTTGGCTAAAAAACCCCCCCGATGCTGATTCTTTCCTCTATTTCTGCCTCTGAAATTTTGACGAGTCTGGTATCTACCAGTCTCATTACCTCCCTGACCTCTTCTGGGTGGAATCCTACCAAACTCAGTGTCTGATTGTTCCTGTTCCGATGAGGAATGATCAGTATCTGGTTCCTGAGGTGCACCAGTCCTGGCACTATAGTCAAAAATCCTTCCTTCTTTGAAGTCCACCGTGTCACGTACAAATTGGAAATGCTTCCTTTCTTTAATGTGACACGTGAACTTCTCTATTGTTGTAACACCGCTTCTTTTCTTTCAAATTCTGAATTGTTGTTGAATTTTTTAACTGCAGTAATACACTCTTTTAATTCTTGACTGCTACGTGCCAAACTACTGTGCTCTTCCTCCAAGAGGATTCCCATAAACCTCAGTGAGGATTCGATCGATTCTTTCTCCCACTTTTTAAGAAGCTCAGGGGAGCGAACCCTCACCGCAGGGATAAGGGAAATCCTCAGGACTCTTGGAACAATTTTGTTTTTGATATATGTCTCTAGGGTTTGGATTTCCCACCAGGATCTAATGTGGTCTTTATATGTTTTGGTGAGATGTCGGAAAGAGGCAGTGATACTTAGATTTTGGGATTGTGGTATCAGTTCTTTATCTGAGAAGACCTCCCTAGCATCTGTAAACCATTTATCCGTATTAATGTCACTCGTCAGGAATCCTGCCATCCCCACTAAATTGAATTAAATAGTAGATTCACTGAAAAATAGGTAATGAATGTCGTTCAGTAATAAATGTGTTTCACTGCCTGGAAGAACGATTAAAAAGTAGTTTATTAGTTAATTTCATAAAATAGTGGCTCTATCAGCCGTTGATACCAGACCAGGCTTAAGCAAGTGATTAGCGACAAGAAAGGTGGTATAGAGTGATTGATGTCTCCTTTCCACCCAAAACCCCACCTATCTGCTTGTAGTATAAATAACGCTATATCTTTGCCATTGATAACTGTCTATCTAAATCCTACGCGTTTCATCATCACATACACGGTGATGCTTCCTCAGGGATTGATAGAAGTAGATTTATTTCAAATCTCGTTAAATTCAAAAGTAGTGAAATGATAACAATTTTGCAGCACTGGATAGCACTGTTTATGTGCTGATTCGTAACCTCCAGACGCATGCACGGCTCTGATACACTGGCCGTACACGCGCCGGAGATCCTCAGGACTTAAAAGGCTGAGAGCCCGCCCTCCAAAGGTCTTCCCCTGAATGAGCCGCCAATCCGCGTATTACACGCCAACCAGTGACGTGCCGGAGGCGGCGTCCTGGGAACCTAGCAACCTAGGAGGGTTACTGGACGATCAAAGCATGGTAACTTTCAGAATTTGAAAGAAAAGAAGCGGTGTTACAACAAACAATAGAGAAGTTCACGTGTCACATTAAAGAAAGGAAGCATTTCCAATTTGTACGTGACACGGTGGACTTCAAAGAAGGAAGGATTTTTGACTATAGTGCCAGGACTGGTGCACCTCAGGAACCAGATACTGATCATTCCTCATCGGAACAGGAACAATCAGACACTGAGTTTGGTAGGATTCCACCCAGAAGAGGTCAGGGAGGTAATGAGACTGGTAGATACCAGACTCGTCAAAATTTCAGAGGCAGAAATAGAGGAAAGAATCAGCATCGGGGGTTTTTTTTAGCCAAGAACCACCCGATCTCAGATTATCTTCTGCGAGACAGAAGGGAGCTATAGGTACCTTGGGGAATAGTGATAGACTTCAGATTGTGAACCTTTCCACACGCAATCTGACAGTAGAAGAGGTGGAGGTGCTGAGCAAGGGTCTTTCATTTGTCCCGACAAATAAATTTAACCTCTTCACGTGGGTTAAGGACCTCAACCTCTTTGCCAGGAAACTTAAGTGGAAAAAGTTTTTTAAGATGCATAACAAACGACAATGCATGGAACTGGGGATCATGGAAGAAGATCTCCCACACTTCAGACTACTAGAGGATCTATGGGAGGAGGGTCACAGGGAGGAGGGCAAGGGCCCATTCACGGAACTAAGGGTCCCATCAACCAAATATGCACCCCTCAGTGACAATACCCCCATTGATGTTTTTGTAAAGGTAGTGGAGGACCAACTTAAATTGATCAATCATAAGGAGCACGGCTCTAATTTTTCCAGTAGAGAGATGGCAGCCTTGTTATCCCTAGAGAGGGATGATGATATCATTATTAAACGCTCGGACAAAGGGGGGAACATAGTGGTTATGAACCGATCACAATACAGCAAGATGTGCTACGACATCCTGGATGATCGAAAGTGCTATGGGGTCTTGGCCAGTAATCCAATGATCACCTTTAAGGACAAACTTAAAAATATTCTTGGTCCAGCAAAAACAGATAACCTCATAAATGATAGGGAAATGAACTTCATGCTGAAGGAGTTCCCACTAACGGCAACATTTTACAGCTTACCCAAGGTACACAAGGGGTTGCACCCTCTCAAGGGTCGCCCCATAGTTTCGGGGATTGACAGCCTCACTCAGAATGCGAGCCTGTACCTTGATCGAGTCCTCAGGCCATTTGTGGTGTCCCTGCCATCATACGTGAGGGACACCATGGATGTGCTGAGAAGACTTGAGGGTATACGGTGTGACGGTCAGACATTTTTGGCATCTCTTGATGTGGAGTCCCTATATAGCTCCATTCCACACAACAAAGGATGTAGAGCTATTGAACACTTCCTGATGGATAAAGGGGTACAATATCAGGCCCACAATGAATTCGTGATTGAATTACTTAGGTTTGTCCTAGAACACAACTTCTTTCTATTTGATCAAAAGATCTACCACCAACTCAGAGGAGTGGCCATGGGTAGTCCATGTGCACCCACTTTTGCCAACCTTTATCTGGGTTGGTGGGAAAAGGAAGTTGTGTTCAGTGAACTGATGGACAAATGGTCATCATGTATTTTACTCTGGATGAGATTCATAGATGATGTCCTCATCCTATGGACAGGAACCAGGGAGGAATTCAAGGAATTTGTGGAGATCTTGAACGCCAATGAACTAGGCCTTTTCTTCACATCCGAAATTCAGGATACCAGGATTACCTTCCTGGATATCATGATATCCAAGACGGATACAGGACTGTTGGAGACCAACATGTATCGCAAAGAAACGGCGACCAATAGCCTATTACGGTGGGAAAGTTGGCATCCAACCAACCTGAAGAGAGGGATACCAAAGGGCCAATATCTCAGGGCACGGAGGAATTGTTCGACCATCACGGACTTCAGGGTATCCGCACGTGACCTTGAGAATAGGTTTAGGCATAGGGGATACCCTAGGGAGGTGCTTAGAGGGGCATTTCAGAATGCACTGGGATGCAATAGAGATGACCTGCTCAATCCTAAACCAAATGAAACACATGAAGAACCATTGAGGGTTATTGGTACCTTTGACTCGGCGAGTAGAGAGGTGAGGGAGGTCCTCAAACGATTTTGGGGCATACTGAAGGCAGATCCTGATGTGGGGACCCTTGTTGGGGACGCCCCGCTCATTACCTGTAGAAGGGGACGGAATCTCAGGGACCGATTGGTCCATAGCCACTTACAACCGGTTACACAATGTGGCACGTGGCTGGACAATAGTGCTAGAGGGACATACAGATGCGGAACATGCAAAGCCTGTGTGTCGATATTATGCAGCAAGAATTTCACGAGTACGCAGACTGGCAAAACCTTTGATAACAGGTCATTCATAAATTGTAAAACAAAGGGCATTGTTTATCTCATGACATGCAAATGTGGCCTGCAATATGTGGGTAAGACCAAAAGGGAATTTAGGAGAAGGATACGGGACCACATTGGGGACGTCAGAAGGAAAGTGGACACCCCTGTATCAAGACATGTGTGGTCCTGCCATGACGGGGATGCTACGGCTCTTGTGTTCCAGGGTATAGAACAAGTGAGACCCCTCCCTAGAGGTGGGGACCTGGATAGGAAAATACTCCAAAAAGAGGCAGAATGGATATTCAGAATGCAGACTATCAACCCGCTTGGAATAAATGAACAAATCTCCTACACATGTTTCCTTTAACCGCATCACCTGAAGATTGGTCTGGTTACCCAATAATGTACCGTATATCTTATTCCAACACATCTATGCCTGCTATTCTTATGTCCTTATGCACACTGTGCGTTTCCGATCGCGTTTTTTATCGCGTTTCATCGCGTTTTTTGTCATGATTCTCCACTAGGTCTATTGCTGGCTCTTAACACAACATATTCAACACCCTATTATCCCACCTATGATACCGCTATCGCTGGTTATATCTGCCATAGGTTCGCCATGGGATAGGTTAATATGAGCTACGAAGTTATTCCGGGCGCTGTACCCTCCCGTGGATTATTCGGTAATATATGGCCGCGTTCTCCTTATCTATTCCTGTCCACGATGCCCTGGGACATTATTCCTTGTGATCCCGGGCGTATTTAGGATACTATAAAGACACATGTGGTGTCACAGTTTAGAAGATAGTCTTTGAACAAGACGGTCCTCCGTACTTTTGAGTCCCTCCTCCTGCATCCACACGGCCTTGTCTGATCACAGGGCCTTGTGCTACCACTATATTCACACAATGTATTTTTGTTTACTGACAACCAAGGAGCCGCGTCTAGCATCCCCTAGTTACCACGGACGCTTTGATCGTCCAGTAACCCTCCTAGGTTGCTAGGTTCCCAGGACGCCGCCTCCGGCACGTCACTGGTTGGCGTGTAATACGCGGATTGGCGGCTCATTCAGGGGAAGACCTTTGGAGGGCGGGCTCTCAGCCTTTTAAGTCCTGAGGATCTCCGGCGCGTGTACGGCCAGTGTATCAGAGCCGTGCATGCGTCTGGAGGTTACGAATCAGCACATAAACAGTGCTATCCAGTGCTGCAAAATTGTTATCATTTCACTACTTTTGAATTTAACGAGATTTGAAATAAATCTACTTCTATCAATCCCTGAGGAAGCATCACCGTGTATGTGATGATGAAACGCGTAGGATTTAGATAGACAGTTATCAATGGCAAAGATATAGCGTTATTTATACTACAAGCAGATAGGTGGGGTTTTGGGTGGAAAGGAGACATCAATCACTCTATACCACCTTTCTTGTCGCTAATCACTTGCTTAAGCCTGGTCTGGTATCAACGGCTGGTAGAGCCACTATTTTATGAAATTAACTAATAAACTACTTTTTAATCGTTCTTCCAGGCGGTGAAACACATTTATTACTGAACGACATTCATTACCAATTTTTCAGTGAATCTACTGGGCTGGGAATTAAAACAAAATTTTTTTTTTCCAATAATATGTCGTTTTGGCTGAAAATGTCTTATATTCACAATAAATAAAATACCCCATTCTGTTGCGCAATTTTTCCTGAGTGCAGCAATACCCCATTTGTGGTTATAAACTGCCGCTTGGGCCCATGGGAGGGCTCAGAACGAAAGGACCACCATTTGGCCTACTGGGGATTTTCTGGTGCGAAGACATGTATGCAGAAGCCCCTGAGGTACCAGTACAGTTGAAACCCGCAAGAAGTGACTCCATTTTAAAAACTACAACCCTTAAGGCATTCATCTAGAGGTGTAGTGAGCATTTTGACCGGAGACATACACCCCATAAACTGTAATGTTGGTTCTCACGGGTATGGCAATACCCTATATGTGGCTGTTATCAGCTGCCTGGGCACAGAGCAGGGCTCAGAAGGGAAAGATGAGGGGGATAAGCTTCAGGGTAAATAATAAACCAAGGGATGTATGATAAATTTTAAAACACTCTTTCATACAGAGCTCTGGTTTTTCGGGACACGCCTAACATTGATATATTGTGTCCTCCCTTATCCCCCTCTTATAGCAGACTTTGCACCTCTTTTGACTTTTTCCCTTCTTGCCAGTTTGGGGAACTTCTCCTGGAAAGTGTTGCCCTGGTACGATGCGTGTGGCCTTGCTTCCAGAAGTACTGGGTGCCCCCCCTTCCTGGTCCCTAAAGATTAGGTTCTTGATAACCACCTCTTGAAATTCCAGGAAAGTTCCCCTCTGGCCTGTACATCGACATAGCACGTACGCATTGTACAAAGCCATCAGTATGATGTGCACGGCCGGCTTCTTATACCACACCGCATGGCGCTGTAGGGCTTCAGGACTTGATCTGACAAGTCCACCCCTCCCATATACCTATTGTAGCCCCGGATGCAGTCTGGTTTGGGGGTCTCTGTACTGGTACCTCGTACAGGTACATGGGTATTGGTGTGGCATCTCTCTTGTCCTTGTACGTGACACACAATATGTTGCTGCTAGAATGTGCCCTGCGCTCACCCCTTCTTGTTTGCCCTGCAGAGTCTTAGGGAGGCCTCTCAGGTTTCTTCTAGCAGTGCCGCATGCCACAGGACTGGAAGCGAGGCAGTTGAAGAGTGGGACGCTGGTATAAAAATTATCCAGGTAGAGGTGACAACCCTGGTCCAGCAGTGGGTGCACCAAATCCCACACAATTTTTGCATTAACTCCCAGTAAGGGGGGGGGGCATTATGGGGGTTGAATACTGCTTTCCTTCCCTTTATATATCCTAAATTTGTAGGTATACCCTGATGCACTCTCGCACAGCTTATACATCTTCACGCCATACCTTGCCCTCCTACCCGGCAGGTACTGGCGGAATTGAAGCCTCCCTTTAAAATCTACCAAGGACTCATCAATAGAAATACACTTCTCGGGGGTGAATGCTTGGGAAAACCGGGCACTGAAACAGTCTTGTAGGGGTCTCCGTTTATACAAACGGTCAAAACTCTGGGTTGGCACGGCTCATTATCAGTATAATGTAAGAAGCAAAGTATTGCCTAATTTATTTATTTTTTTAGGTTCTAGTTCAGTTCTGAAGTTGCTTTGAGGGGCACATATATTAGAAACCCCTATGAAACACTCCATTTTAGAAACTAGACCCCTCAAAGTATTCACAACAGCATTTAGAAAGTTTATGAACCCTTTAGGTGTTTCACAGGAATTTAGAGCAAAGTAGAGGTGAAATTAACTTTTTTTTTTGTCAGAAAATCCTCTTTATAACATTTTTTTTATAACACAAAAGGTTTTACAAGGACTGCAAGGACCCATTATCAACCTTACCTGCCCAGGTCCTTATACCATCCTTAATTAAAATAAAAACACCAACACCTTCTTTGTGGAAATGTGGAAGTGGCCACAGCTTTATTATTATTTAACAACCATCGACATGAAGACATATATTTTTCCTTTTCTCCTTCTCCTGAAATGCCGATACTCCCTGTACTCCATGAGGCATGTAGGGTACTAACTCCGTCTTCTTCGCCATACTCTCCGCCAGCTGTGACATCTACAAAAGAAACAGAAAAACGCCAGAACAAGAATATAACCGTAGAACAATGACAAACTAAAACCAAAACCACTAGGGGAGGGAGGGCGGGTGTTTCTCCCGCTGCAGCTTGAAGGTAAGAGGGCGTTTTGCCCCAAACCCCCAGCCTTATATCTCCTTAACCACGCCCCTCTTACCCCTTGTTCACCAATCCTGGTCCTGGGTATTATTTAAACGTTCCATTCTTTCTTTAACCCCTCGCAGTCCCTAACACTCTCCCTAGGCGCTTCAGTGTCTACAAAGAAACGCAACTCAATACGTATTGCCCAGATTCTGCAGTTTTGAGAAATATCCCACATGTGGCCCTAGTGTGATAATGCACTGAAGCACCGGCCTCCGAAGCAAAGGAGCACCTAGTGGATTTTGAGGCCTCCTTTTTATTAGGCACCATATCCGGTTTGAAGAGGTCTTGTGGTGCCAAAACAGTGGAAAACCTCCAAAATTGACCCCATTTTGGAAACTAGACCCCTTGAGGAATTCATTGCAGTTTTCATGGGGTGCATGTGACTTTTTGATCAGTTTTTATTCTATTTTTAAATGGCGTGGGACTAAAAAACAGCAATTCTACTATTGTTTTTTTATTCTATTTTTTTTTACAGCGTTCACCGTGCGCTGTAAATTACATATTCACTTTATTCTGCGGGGCGATACGATTACGGCGATACCAGATGTTTATAGTTTTTTCATGTCTTATGGCGTTTGCACAATAAAATACGTTTTGTAAAAAATCATTTACTTTTTGTGTTACCTTATTCTAAGAGCCATAACTGTTTTATTTTTCCATCAAGAAAGCCGTGCGAGGACTTATTTTTTGCGTAACGAACTGCAGTTTCGATCAGTACCATTTTTAGGTACATGCGACTTTTAGATCTCTTTTTATTCCATTTTTTGGGAGGTGAAGTGACCAAACAATTGTGATTGTGATACGGTTTATTATTATTTTCTTTTACGGCGTTCACCGCGCGGGATAAATAATGAAATAATTTTGTAGTTCAGGCCGTTACGGACGCGGTGATACCAATTATGTATAGTTTATTTGTTTATTTATATATTTTTATTAATAATAAAGGACTGATAAGGGAAAAAGGCGGATTTTTACTTTTATTACTTTTAAAACTTTTATTTTCATATTTTTACACATCTTTTTTTTAACTTTATTACTTTGTCCCACTAGGGGACTTGAGGGCAGGAGGCCCTGATCGCTATTCTAATATTGTGTATTAGTGTATTAGAGCTGTCAGCTACTCAAGGACAGCAAGCAGGACCCACTAGGCTTCCGTCGATGGCAGAGCCGGACGCCATTGTTTGGTGTCCGGTTGCCATAGTCACTATCGCGTAGCAGGCTGGCGATTGTAGCTTAACCCCTAAAAAGCCGTGATCACTATTGAACAGGGCTTTTCAGGGGTTAATAAGCGGGGACACAGCGATCGGTCCCCGCTGTAGGAGCTGCGGCAGCTGCTGTACGAGACAGCAGCTGTCACAGCTCCTGTATTTGTTGGGAGGACTGCCGAAATGGCCGTTACTCCCGCGACGTACTATTCCATCGCTGAGCGCGAATGTATTGAGTGCGAAGGGGTTAAACAGTTTGCTGGAGTAAGATGCAACACATTTATTAACAGGCGAACGACTCTTAATAAATGTGTCGCATCTTTTAGCTGCAACGCGGCCTGTCATCAGTACTTTCTACGTGCCGCGGCCTGCTGTACATTTAAATTTCATTTTTAACATTTATTTTATTATCTGATTTGGCGGGCAAACAGTCTGATTGGGGGGGAGGTATGGGTCTGGCACGGACCTTTGCCTTGTTACTCCCCCGCATTATACATATAGATTTCTGCTATAATTTACATCAGTTACTGGGGTAAGTTATAATCAATATATACACTCCAAACAAGGTTGTAATAAGGGTTGGGAACTGTTTGAACCAAAGCTGTGCCCCCATATCATCTAGGCGGCTCCATGATAATCAAATACCATAAAGAGACAAATCAGAGCCTTTAACACCAGTATATATATAAAAATTATTTCAATCTTTATTACACAAATACAATAAATACTTAAAATGACATAAAGAGACGACTCTAGTATACGTCGTCTCTTTATGTCATTTTAAGTATTTATTGTATTTGTGTAATAAAGATTGAAATAATTTTTATATATATACTGGTGTTAAAGGCTCTGATTTGTCTCTTTGTGGTAATTGGCGTAAGTTATAGTAAAATTGTTGGCCATTTCTGCTAAGCCCTGCTCATTTTTTGCCCCCATTTGCGCATTTTGTGAATTTTCTACGCTAGTAAACTATTGTAGAAAGGTATTTAATATATTCCCCCCAAAGGCTACAGACCGTAATACAATATCTTAATGTAAGGATGTGTACACTTAATTGTGCAGCAACGCTTGTTGTCTCCATTCTATGTCAGTGTGGGAAGTAGATGTCCGGCCTTATGATTTTGTGATATGTGATAGACCCAGAATCCCAATCACCAAACCAAAGAATGCAAAATAAAGACACAAAACATTATAATTGGGTGTTAAATGGTCAAAACTTTTATTATATTATATGACCAAACCCAAAATGGCAAACCTCCGACTCACGAAGAGTCACCCTCCAGCACGCAGGAAAGGAAAAACCCCCTGTGGGGGAAACCTCTAGGGAAACCATGGCTGGAGGATTGCCCTTCCTCTGGGCTTAGAAGGTGCCAAAATAGAATTTGTAACAGAATTTGTACATTTTCTCAGATTTTCAAGGAAAGACATTACAATGAACGAACGACATAAAACACATAAATCGGCTGATCTGGTTGGCTAGGCGGATGTCTGTCTTCCTGGGCACCCATTAAAATAAATGGGTGATCCACGGATGAGACGGGTCCTCCAGATGCCTCCTTGTAGCACCTGTCTCCGCTCTGGCTAATAGAGGGGGATCTCCTGCTGAAAGCCCCCCTCTATTACAGACCCATATGAAGAGGATGGCATCACTGTGATGAAGAAGTGCTCTTGGGTGAAGGGTTTCCGTGCTACAACCTCCAAATTTCATCAGGTCGGTATTGGTGGGGAAGTCAAGCTCAAGGTCCTCAGTCCCATCAAATATGGCGCTGAATGTGGCAGTAAAACCTTCTAATATGGAATCTTTTTTATGTCATAAACATTTGTATTTATGACATCAGCACCTTCATCATCATTACTACAGGAATTTATTATCTGCACAACTCATACATTGTGACGTCACCCACAGTGGTCTGAAGTGTTAACCCTTTAATGACTGCCAATGTACTTAGTACAGATGCCAAAATGCTGAATAGAACATATCAGCGGCCATAAAGGAAAAGGGATAATACAGGGAGCATCTCCGCACAAGAACAATCCATGACAAAGGGTTGTCCAGGATAAGATAACTTATCTGCTTTCTCCAAAAACCAGCACCACACTTGTCCATAGGTTGTGTGTGGTATTACAGCTCATTACCATTCACTTCAATGGAGCAAACCTGCAATACCAGATACAACCTGTGGATAGGTGTGGTGCTGTTTTTGGAAGAAAGCAGCCATATTTTTCTAATCCTGCACAGCTTAGAAATAGTTCAAAAAAAGGGGGGAGAGAAGAAGAAGGGGAGAGGGAAAGAAGAAATTAAAAAAAAAGGGGAAAAGAGGAACTCTGAGGTTAAAGAAATCAAACTAGACTGAAAGGAGTCTGCTGGAGGTGCCAGATGGAAAGACATATTTCTGCCCTATGAAGTGCTGTTGCATTGAAAAACTATGCCGTTCATCTTCGAATGCAGCGTCACAAAAACAAATTATTTTGTAAAAAATAAAACTATATAAATTTGGTATCGCCATAATCATGACGACCCGCAGAATCAAGTTATCATGCAATTCATGCTGCCCGATGAACACTGTAAAATCAAAACAGAAATGGCGGAATTACAGGTTTTTTTTCAATTCACCCTTCAAAATGTAGGTTTTTTAAAAAAAAATTTTAATATATTATATGGTACATTAGGCCGCAGGGTAAATTCCACGTAAACAGCGCCATTCATCGGTTAACTGTTTAAATGATACCAGTTCAAGTGACCTTTATCGAAAAACACTATAAGACATTTTTTCCCAATTAACCTTTTAATTGGGCCTAGCATGTGTGATACTGTCTGCTAAGCCGTTGTATCTCAGCATATTATATGTGATACTGTCTGCTGAGCCGCTGTCTCCTATCAAGTAGCAGAGCTATCAGGTGACATAGTCTTAGGGATCACACGCAAAGTCAAAAATGGCTGAAAATTACAGAGCTGTTTTTAAAGAACACAGCCTTTGATTTACAGCCTTTTTGAAGCTGGAAACGTTTTTTGATGTGTTTTTTTCTAGATGTTTTTGGAGCTGTTTTTCCATTGACACAATGAAAAACAGCTCCAAAAACGGTTCCAGAAGTGACATGCTCCTTCTTTTTACGTGCCGCTTTAAAATACAATAGGCAGATGTTTGTAGGCATTGGGCTACCTATATTTCAGGCGTATTTGAAGGCGTCTACGCCCCGAAATACGCCTAAAAACACAGCATGTGAATGTACCCTTATAGATACGCTGTCTCAGATATATATATCTTTTTTTTTTTTTTTAGGTGGGTGGGCAAAACACATGTCTTGTGGCACAAGACAGTCTAATTAGTGGGGTAGATACGGAGTCTGGCTTAGGCCTTTTGTTACACTCTCAATGTAAAATTGTACACTAGCTTGGAGCTTGTCTACCCTTTCTGCAAAGCGCCACACACTTTTCAAAAAATGCCAAGCGCAGCATAAACTGTCCAAAAACTTTCCCGCACTTTTGGGACTTTTCTATGCCATATAAGAGGCTTAGCAAGGTTAATAAATTCTCCTCTGAGGCTACAGACAGTAATGCAATATCTTAATGCAAGGATCTGTACACTCAGTGTTTGACTGAGGTACCTTGGGCCCACCAAAGGAAATAATTATTGGGGGTCCACTCTTCAACTATATAGAAATAATTTGAACACTCTTAATTCTGTACTAAAAACATGTGTTGTAAAACAAAGACCAATATTCCCACCATATTGTGACAGATATAAGTCCTACACAGGCATTCTGTAGACCATATAAGTGTATACAGTGCAGTGAAATTCAGTGACTCACAGATGACATATTCTCAGATTGGAGTCGTTCATGTTCTCTTTTCTTCTTCATCCGGCCCAGAACGCCATGATGAATTCTTCCAGTCTTCTTCATCTCCAATGCCCAAGCGCGAACCACAAGATACGTCATGAAAATGTTAATGTAACCTAGATACCACGTGTAATGACGGGGTAGGGAGACAGACAGGTGAGCCCTAATCTACCTGTCACTCAGTCCCTGTCTACTTGCACGGCCCGTCCTATTCGACGGCGTACAACTGGACTACGGTTCCTACGCTCAATATGTGCACGACAGACAAACAGACAAGGGTACACAGAAGCTAAGGGAAATGGGGCAGTTGCCCACGGCAACACCGTGAGCGGCAGGCATAGTGAAGGAGCCGAGTCAAACCAGGAGTGTACGAGGTACCAAACGCAGAGCAGGAGCGTAGTCAGTAAAGCCAGGGTCAAAATGAAGCAAGGTCAATAATAATAGCAGGAGCAGCAAAGCCAGGAAACAGGAAAGAATCACAGGCAAAGACAAGCAGGAAATGAAGGTATAAATAGACCGAGGGCGTTAGCTAGAACCGTCTGGCCAGGCTGTGATAGGTTCTTCCACTCATGACTCAATACCTATAAAAGACTGTGAAGACAGCTAGTATATCCAGAAAATAAGCGACACATAGCACTGATTACGTACCATGACAATAAAAAATAAACTTTATTACATTGCACATAACAGCATATTGGCCATCACAAAAATAAAAACAATAATACACACAATTTAAAAGGAGAGTGTGGAGAAACAGCGTAAATAGTCCCAGTTATATGCTACCATAGTATAAACATCATGTGATGTGGTGTAGTACAGAAATCTCTATCCAAAAGGATATATCATAAGCCAAATAATTAAACTCAAGAACAGAGAAGGTTCTAGATGTAATATACACCTGGCCAAAAAGCACAAAATGGGCTAAGAGAACTGCATAAACCCGTGGATTGCATGATGGACCAAAAAACGAAAGATCTCCACACAGACCGCCCCCAACGCGCGTTTCGCCGTCAGCTTTCTCAAGCCTACCAGCCTGAGTGGTAGCAGATCGAGTCACTCAATCAGACCTAGGAGCAGGTGCAGACTGATTAACCACGGGCATCGACACAGAAGCTGTGTCTGGCAGAACCTTTACAGTACCCCACCTTTTATGAGGGGCCACTGGACCCTTTCTAGGTGGACCTGGCTTATTGGGGAACTGAAGATGGAACCGCCTGAGCAATACCCCAGCGTGAACATCCCGGGCGGGTACCCAAGTCCTCTCCTCAGGCCCGTATCCTCTCCAATGGACCAGGTACTGGAGGGAGCCTTGGACCATCCTGCTGTCCACAATCTTGGCCACCTCGAATTCTACCCCTTCAGGGGTGAGAACAGGGACCGGAGGTTTCCTCGAGGTGGCCAAGGACGGGGATCAGCATTTCAGGAGGGAGGCATGAAACACGTTGTGCATTCGAAAAGACGCGGGTAACTCCAGTCGGAAGGAGACAGGATTTAAGGACCTCAATGACCTTGTACGGCCCTATATACCGGGGAGCACATTTTTTGGACGGAACATTAAGGCGCAAATTTTTTGAAGACAGCCACACCAGATCCCCGACCACAAACAAGGGGTTAGCAGAACGTCTTCTATCTGCCTGAGTCTTTTGTATGCTCTGGGACGCCTCTAGGTTCTTCTGAACCTGGGCTCAGACTGTGCACAGTTCAAAATGAATGACATCTACCTCGGGAATGTTGGAACCACCAGGTGAAACAGAGGAGAACCGTGGATTAAACCCAAAATTACAGAAAAAGGGGGAGACCCCTGACGAGTTACTGACCAGGTTATTAAGGTAAAATTTGGCGAGGGAAATGAAGGAGACCCAATCATATTGACAGTCAGAGATAAAATACCTTAAATATTGTTCTAGAGACTGATTAGTCCTCTCGGTTTGGCCATTAGTTTCAAGATGGAAGGCCAAGGAGAAGGACAGATCAATATCCAACTTTTTACAGAAAGCTCTCCAAAACAATGAAACAAATTGTACCCCTCTGTCATAAACAATATTGACAGAATCCCCATGGAGACGCAGGATGTGTTTGACAAACAAGGTAGCTAACGTCTTAGCATTGGGTAGTTTCTTGAGGGGCACAAAGTGGCACATCTTACTGAAGCGGTCTACTACAACCCACACCACCGACTTGCCTTGAGATGGAGGCAGATCGGTGCTAAAATCCATGGAGATATGGGTCCAAGGTCTCTGGGGAATGGGCAAAGAACATAGTAAGCCCGCTGGTCGGGACCTGGGAGTCTTGGACCTAGCACAAATTTCACAAGCGGCGACGTAGACCTTAACGTCTTTAGGCAACCCAGGCCACCAATAGTTTCTGGCAATGAGGTGCTTGGTAACCTGGATGCCTGGATGCCCAGATAGTGCAAAGTCATGATTTTCCCTGAGTACCCTTAGCCTGAATCGCAGGGGAACAAACAGCTTGTTCTCAGGAAGGTTCCCGGGAGCTGAACCTTGATCAGCCGCAATTTCGGAGACTAAGTCAGAATCAACAGAGTAAATGATTATACCTGGGGCAAAACACAAGCAGGATCTTCCTCCGAAGGAGGGCTGGCCATGAAGCTATGAGACAGTGCATCAGCTTTAATATTTTTAGACCCAGCCCTATAGGTGACCAAAAAGTTGAATCTAGTAAAAAGCAACGCCCATTGAGTTTGTCTCGGGTTTAGACTCCGGGCAGATTCTAGGAAAACCAGATTCTTGTGGCCGGTAAGGACTGTTGCTTGGTGCCTAGCCCCCTCCAGGAAGTGGCGCCACTCTTCAAATGCCCATTTAATGGCTAAGAGTTTGCGGTTGCCAATGCCATAGTTACTCTCAGTGGGCGAGAAATTCCTGGAGAAGTAGGCACAGGGACGGAGATGGGTGAGGGACCTGGTACCCTGGGACAAGACAGCACACACTCCCACCTCGGAGGCGTCAACCTCCACGATGAATGGCTCCATTTGGTTAGGCTGAATCAGCACTGGGGCTGAGATAAAGCACTTCTTAAGGACCTCAAAAGTCTGGACCGCCTCCGGAGGCCAGTGGAGGAGATCAGCACCTTTGCGAGTAATATCCGTAAGAGGCTTAGCGATGACCGAGAAGTTAGCAATAAATTTCCTGTAATAATTAGCAAACCCCAGGAAGCACTGTAACGCCTTCAGGGAGGCAGGTTGGACCCATTCAGCCACAGCCTGAACCTTGGCAGGGTCCATAAGGAATTCATGAGGAGTGAGGATTTGACCCAAAAATTGTATCTCCTGCACCCCAAACACACATTTTTCGGTTTTAGCAAAGAGTTTGTTTTCCCGAAGGGCCTGGAGCACCTTCCTGTCATGCTCAATGTGGGAGGACCAGTCCTTGGAAAACACAAGTATATCATCAAGGTACACTACAAGAAATACCCCCAGGTAGTCTCTTAAAATCTCAGTTATGAAATTCTGGAAGACCGCGGGAGCATTACACAACCCAAAGGGCATGACGAGATATTCGAAATGACCTTTGGGCGTGTTTAAACGCAGTCTTCCACTCATCCCCCTCTCTGATGCGGATAAGGTTATAAGCCCCCCGAAGATCAAACTTGGAGAACCTTAGGGCCCCCTGAACCTGATTTTAAGAGATCAGGAATCAAAGGAAGGGGATACTGGTTCCTTACAGTGACCTTATTCAAGTTTCGGTAATCGATGCACGCCCTAAGACCACCATCCTTTTTCCCTACGAAGAAGAAGCCAGCACCTACCGGAGAAGTAGAGGGGCGAATGTAACCCTTGGCCAGGCATTCCTGGATATACTCTCTCATGGCTTTACGTTCGGGACAAGAGAGATTAAATATCCTACCCTTAGGGAGCTTAGCTCCTGGTACCAAATTGATTGCGCAATCATATTCTCTATGAGGAGGTAACACTTCGGAGGCCTTTTTAGAAAAAACATTAGCAAAGTCCTGAATAAACTCAGGTAGAGTGTTCACCTCCCCAGGGAGAGAAATAAAATTAACAGAAAAACATGACGTCATGCATTCATTACCCAATTTTGTAAGATCCCCAGTATTCCAGTTAAACTTGGGATTATGCATCTGCAACCAGGGAAGGCCTAAAACCAAATCAGACGATAATCCCTGCATCACCAGTACAGAGCACTACTCCAAATGCATGGAGCCAACAATGAGTTCAAAAACAGGGGTATGCTGCGTAAAATAACCATTAGCAAGTGGAGTGGAGTCGATACCCACTACCGGGACAGGTTTAGGCAAATCAATCAATGGCATAGCTATAGACATAGCAAATTCCACAGACATAATATTAGCAGAAGACCCTGAATCCACGAAGGCACTGCCGGTAGCAGACCTACCCTCAAAAGAGACCTGAAAGGGAAGCAAGATCTTATTAGGATTCATATTTACGGGAAATACCAGTGCGCCCAAGCGTCCTCCCCTATAGTCACCTAGGCGCAGAAGTTCTTCCGGCTGCTTATTCTTACGCCTAGGACAGTTGTTTACTTGATGCTTGTCATCCCCGCAGTAGAAGCAGAGACCATTCTTCCTGCGGAGCTCTCTACGTTGTTGGGGAGACACAGAGGCCCCGAGTTGCATCTGTTCATCCGAGTTCTCCGTGGAAGAACGAAGCAACGGAAACTCGGGAGCCATCATGGGGGAGCCAGAGGAGAAAGCACAAAAACGTTCAAGTCGTCGTTCCCTGAGACGTCGGTCAAGACATACCGCTAAAGCCATAACCTGATCTAGAGAGTCTGAAGAGGGATAGCTAACTAACAGGTCTTTCAGGGCATTCGACAGACCCAATCTAAACTGGCACCTCAAGGCAGGGTCATTCCACGGAGAAGCTACACACCACTTCCTAAAGTCAGAACAGTACTGCTCAACGGGTCTCTTACCCTGACGTAAGGTCACCAGCTGACTCTCAGCAAAGGCAGTCTTGTCAGTCTCGTCATATATGAGCCCGAGAGCAGAAAAAAAAGATCAACAGAGGAAAGTTCAGGGGCGTCAGGAGCCAAGGAGAAGGCCCATTCTTGGGGCCCGTCCTGGAGCCGGGACATAATTATACCCACTCGCTGGCTCTCAGAACCTGAGGAGTGGGGCCTTAGACGGAAATAGAGCCTACAACTATCCCAAAAGGAGAAAAAAGTCTTCCGGTCCCCTGAGAACCGGTCAGGCAACTTGAGGTGGGGGGCACTACCAGGGTAGCATCACGCTGGTTGCCCCTCTGAGCCAGGGCTTGGACCTGTAGGGAGAGGCCCTGCATTTGCTGAGCCAGGGTCTCAATGGGGTCCATAGTTGTGTCAGGGACCAGGGTAGAAAAGGTATATGGGCCTGTGATTATGTAATGACGGGGTAGGGAGACAGACAGGTGAGCCCTAATTTACCCGCCACTCAGTCCGTGCCTACTTGCACGGCCCATCCTATTCGACGGCGTACAACTGGACTACGGTTCCTACGCTCAATATGTGCACGACAGACAAACAGACAAGGGTACACAGAAGCTAAGGGAAATGGGGCAGTTGCCCACGGCAACACCGTGAGCGACAGGCGTAGTGAACGAGCCGAGTCAAACCAGGAGTTTACGAGGTACCAAACGCAGAGCAGGAGCGTAGTCAGTAAAGCCAGGGTCAAAATGAAGCAAAGTCAATAATAATAGCAGGAGCAGCAGAGCCAGGAAACAGGAAAGAATAACAGGCAAAGACAAGCAGGAAATGAAGGTATAAATAGACCGAGGCCAGGAGCTAGAACCGTATGGCCAGGCTGTGATAGGTTCTCCCACTACTGAGCCTAGCAGCCTGAGTGGGAGCAGATCGAGTCACTCTAGCAGACCTAGGAGCAGGTGCAGACTGATTAACCACGGGCGTCGACACAGAAACTGTGTCTGGCAGATCCTTTACACCACGTTCCCGTGACCCAATGTGCCACGTCACAGCGTATTCAAATCATGGAAGCGTCCGGTCTACATGACTACCGACTGTCATGGTGTGCAAACATTAGATCAAAATTTTGACATATAACTAACTGACTCTAAACCTCATAAGGTAATTTTCTTTAGCTATTATACCAGGATGTAGGCGGAGGAGTAGGCTAAGAGAACGGAAAGTGGCTGAGGCGGGAGTTGGGCCAGAGTGAATATGACGCTTGACTGGGGTCTGGGGAGGGGAAGGGGAGAGAGACAGGTGGGAAGGTGGGAGCAGAGGGGCAACATAAAAAAAATAATTAAACTGAATCTACTGCTTTAAAACAGTCACTCACCAAGTTGCGGAGCTGGCCCCTGCATGGGTCCCATTCCTTTCTACAAACCAATTACCACTAATCATAACCTTGATGAGCAGTGGCTGCCCACTTTATTTTACTTTTGTGGCCAGGCCCCTGACAGTAGTACCAGCGGTACTACCCTGATGGCAGGCCTTTTTGCAGGGGTACTAGCCAACTACGTCACAGATAACCCAAGTTTCAAGACCATGCAAAGTTATGGATTTTTGGCATCCCATGGAATATGGGAACAATAGGGAATTCTATCAGTAAGTATTCTGCCTGTTTCTTGGCTAATACTCCTAATCCAATTCCTTCTTCTAGCAGATTTTTTAAAGATTCCTTACAGTTGGTGCTTGGTTTCGCCACAAGTTTGCGATAAGTCGATTCATTGTCTAAAATGGTATGAACGTGTCTGGGATATAAACAGAAATCTAGAACAACTCCTGCTCCGTAAGATATGGAGGACACAGTTATACGCTGGATATATGGTGAGCACCTCTGTGTTTTTACCTTTAGCCCTTATGTGTACATAGTGAACCTTTTAGAAGGTTAATCTTTACCCGCTAAGGTGGAAGGGTTGGTTCCAATGCCTAGTTATGGTGGTGTCTGAGGAAATAAAGGTCCTTTTAGACGTCCCGATACTGACCATGAAAACCAGCATCAATCGACGATACAGCGTGTCACAAGAAGCAATCATCGTTAATGTATGGAGGCAAACAATCGTTACTACACCAGACCCCGCACCGATCTGCCAGTCCAGCTGCCTCCGGGCACTGGATAACACTGCCGGAAGCAGATGGCTCAGATCACTGCATAGCGGCCGTTCGGCAGAACTGCAGCTCGGCCTCTATTCTTTGACTGGAGCCATCTACTTCCGGCAGTGTTGTCCGGTGCCCGGAGGCAGCTGGAGTGGTGGATCGGTGCGGGGTCCAGGTGTCGGACACGCACCGATCATATACTGATGACCTATCCAGTGGATAGGTCAACAGTTGTCAGATCGTGGAAAACCCCTTTAAAGGGAAGGTGTCACAGAATTTTTCATTTTTTTTATATAATATTGCTTTTAGTATGTCATTAAAATAAATTGTATTTATTTGTGTTTTTTTGTTGTACTTTTTACTTTTTTCTTTCTTTTACTTCTCCTTGGGGGCTGCCATTTTTTTTTTCATCTCTGTATCTGTCCATTAACGACACATACAGAGATGGAATACGGCACATACATTCCCATTGAGAATGCGAACGGGAGCCGTTCCATTCACTATAGCGTACGCCGTCTGTGTGGGAACGGCGCATGCGCCACTCCCACACAAACCAAAAGGAAGGTCTTTAGTAGAGTGACATCCGGCGCCATTTTCATGTGGACCGGAAGCCACGGCCGGACAGTAAGATGACGACTTCCGGTCGTGGCTTCCGGACATATGTTGAAGGCAGCGCAGATGCAAGTACTGGGAGCGGCAGGGCGGGGGCGGCAGCGGCGGCAGGAGCAGGTAAGTTATGTTTGTGTATGTGATGTGTGTGTATGTTAGTGTTATACTGTCTGCTGAGCACTGTATCTAATCCTCCTACACTGTGCATTCACTCAGAAAATGGCGGCACACAGTGTAGGAGGTTTGAACATTCAACCCCCTCCTTTCTCCTGGCACTAGCCAGGATAAAGGAGGGGAGATTCTGTGAGGACACTAGAGCGAGTGTGTCTACTACAAATTTGCAGCACAAGGATATGAGGTTGCTTTACCACATGCCAATGCTGCAATTTTGGGAATTGCTCCCTCTAGTGACCAGCACATGGAAATGTTATAAATTAGAATCTAATTTATAATATTTCCTGACTTGTGAAAAAATTAAAAAAATTAAAACTATGTGTAATCACTTATATTCTAACTGTTTAACTGAAAAAAAATAAAATAAAATTTCTAGCGGCACATTCCCTTTAATACTGGCGTTTCATACACCAGTCCTATTAAACAGTTTGCTGGAGTAAGATGCAACACATTTATTAACAGGCGAACGACTCTTAATAAATGTGTCGCATCTTTTAGCTGCAACGCGGCCTATCATCAGTACTTTCTATGTGCTGCGGCGTGCTGTAAGAGCCTGAGGGAATCCAGGAGGGAGAATCGGAGTGGTGAGGTAAGTAAATTTTAAAATATATTTTATTGTCTGATTGGGGGGCAAACAGTCTGATTGGGGGGGAGGTATGGGTCTGGCACGGACCTTTGCCTTGTTACGCTCCCCAGAGATAAATCTGGGCCGCACTATACATATAGATTTCTGCTATAATTTACATCAGTTACTGGCGTAACTTATAGTAAAATTGTTGCCCATTTCTGCTAAGCCCCGCCCATTTTTTGCACCTCAAAAATTTCAACATTTGTGCATTTTGTGCATTTTCTATGCAAGTAAACTGTTGTAGAAAGATTAATATATTTCCCCCAAAGGCTACAGACCGTAATAGAATATCTCAACCCCTTCCCTCTTTAGCCACTTTTGACCTTCCTGACAGAGCCTCATTTTTCAAATCTGACATGTGTCACTTTATGTGGTAATAACGTCGGAATGGTTTTAGCTATCCAAGTGATTCTGAGAATGTTTTCTCGTGACACATTGGACTTGATGTTACTGGCAAAATTTGATCGATATGTTCAGGATTTAATTGTGAAAAACACCAAAATTTAGCGAAAAATTGCAAACATTTGCATTTTTCTCAACTTAAATGTATCTGCTTGTAAGGCAGGCAGTTATAACACACAAAATGGTTGCTAACTAACATCCCCCATATGTCTACTTTAGATTGGCATCGTTTTTTGAACATCCTTTTATTTTTCTAGGACGTTACAAGGCTTTGAACTTTAGCAGCAATTTCTCACATTTTCAAAAAAATTTCAAAAGGCTATTTTTACAGGGGCCAGTTCACTTGTGAAGTGGCTTTGAGGGCCTTATATATTAGAAACCCAAAAAAAGTCACCCCATTTTAAAAACTCATTAGCCCCGTGTACCCCTGAGGACGCTACTAGTTAGCGAAACATGTCGGGGGGGCTTTATTGATTTTTAATCTCTGCCTCAGCCATATCTATTGCCTGTATATTAATAGAGGCACTGGTAGCCTTTGAACTGACTGTGTGTTTGCTGACACTCGGCATTCACCGTAACTATCAGATACTCTGCTGGGTTCCGTCCAGCTGTTAAATGAGAGGGGGGCTATATACAGGGGTGGGCTATACACAGGGGGGCTATATCTACAGTGGTGGGCTATACATAGGGGGGCTATATACAGGGGTGGGCTATATACAGGGGTGGGCTATATACAGGGGGAATATATCTACAGGGGGAATATATCTACAGGGGGCTATATCTACAGAGCTGGGCTATATACAGGGCGACTATATCTACAGGGGGGGCTATATACTGGGGTGGGCTATCTATGGAGCACCATATACAGGGGTGGGCTATATCTACAGGGGGCTATATACTATATAGCCCACCCCTGTATATGGTGCTCTATAGACAGCCCACTCCAGTATATAGCCCCCCTGTAGATATAGTCCCCCTGTACATAGCCCACCCCTGTATATGGTGCTCTATAGACGGCCCACTCCAGTATATAGCTCCCCTGTAGATATAGTCCCCCTGTATATAGCTCCCCTGTAGATATAGTCCCCCTGTATATAGCCCAGCAGATATAGTCCCCCTGTATATAGCTCCCCTGTAGATATAGCCCCCCTGTATATAGCCCAGCAGATATAGTCCCCCTGTATATAGCTCCCCTGTAGATATAGCCCCCCTGTATATAGCCCAGCAGATATAGTCCCCCTGTATATAGTCCCCCTGTAGATATAGCCCCCCTGTATATAGCCCAGCAGATATAGTCCCCCTGTATATAGCCCAGCCCTGTAGATAGACACCCCCCGTAGGTAGACAAAGTCGTCGCCCCCCCGCAGATACAGCCGCACACTTCTATTACAATTTAAAAAAAAAACAAAAAACATTTCAAACTCACCTTATTCCCGCTCCCACGCCGTCCGGCAGCCATGGAGACCTGCTCTCTTCTGCGCAGGTCTCCAGGGGGTTGAACGCGGCGTCTATGAAAGGCGCTGATTGGCTGGGCAGGATGACTTTCCCTGCCAGTCAGTCAGCGCCTTTCATCGACGGAAGCGTCACTGGTACAAAAGGTACCAGTTGCTTCATTCGTGGAGAGGCGCTGAATGGCCGGGCACGGAACGTGCCCGGTCATTCATTGCTTCTAATTGTACCTGTGTCCTTGCGACACAGGTACAATTATAGTGCAGGAGGAGGGGGCGCTGGCGCCCCCCTCTGAACTGCGCCCGGGGCAAGTGCCCCGCCTGCCCCCCCCTAGCTACGCCCCTGGCTTGTGCCACCATAACAAGACAGCTTTCTAAATATAATGCTGGGATTCCTGGTTTTAGAAACACCCTTCATGTGGCCCTAATCTTTTTCCGGACATTCGACCAGGCGCAGGAGTGAAAGCGTACCATGCGAAATCGAGGCCTAATTTGGCGATTTATAAAGTATTGGATCACAATTGCAGAGGCTCAGATGTGAAATAATAAAAAGAAAGCCCTGAGAAGTGACCCCATTTGGAAACTGCACCCCTCAAGGCATCTATTAAGGGGTGTAGTGAGCATTTTCACCCCACAGGTATTTTCCATAAATGATTGCGCTGCGGATGGTGCAAAGTAAAAATTTATATTTTTCCCTAGATATGCCATTCCAATGGCAAATATGTCATGCCCAGCTTATGTCACTGGAGACACACACCCCAAAAATTGTTAAAAGGGTTCTCCCGGGTATGAAAATGCCATATATGTGGAAGGAAACTGCTGTTTGGGCACACTGTAGTGTTCAGATGGGTGGGAGCGCCATTTGGCTTTTGGAGCGTGGAATTTGCTTGGTAATAGTTTTGTTTGGAGTGTTTCCGTTTATAATGTGGGGCATATGGTGGGGCATATGTGAGCTGGGCAGAGTACATCAGGGGCATAGTCAGGGGGTATAATAATGGGGTAACAAAACAATAAAATAATCCATTTATGTGTGTTACACGGTGAAGCAATCCTTTCTGCACAGGCCAGTGTCGCACTGATATATGGCGTCCTTTCTTATGCCCCTTTTGGTCCGCATATTTGCAGTTTGGGGAATTTTGCTGTGAAGTGTTGTCCTGGTATAATACGGGCACCCTCGCTTCCAGCAGATATGTTTGGGCCCTCCCCTTCCTGGTTCCCTAATTTTAGATCCTTGATAAATCGCCTCCTGAAACAGAGGAAATGTTCCCCTCGAGCACAACTGCATATTTTTTATTTCCTTACTTATTGAAGCCATAACTAATTTTATTTTTTCATAGACGTAGTGGTATGAGGGCTGTTTTTTTGCAGGACGAGCTGTAACGATTATTGTTACCATTTTCGGGTACATGCGACTTTTTGATCACCTTTTATCCTATTTTTTGGAAGGCAAGGTAAACAAAAAAACGCAATTCTGGCACAGCTTTTTTAGTTTTTTTTATACAGTGTTCACCATGCGTTATAAATTACATGTTAACTTTATTCTGTGGGTCCGTACGATTCCGGCGATACCTAATTTACAGAACTTTTTTATGTTTTACAACATTTTGCACAATAAAATTGCTTTTGTAAAAAGAATGTATTTTTTCTGTCGCCAAGTTGTGAGAACCATAACTTTCCAATCTTTTTGTCGACGGAGCTGTATGAGGGCTTGTTTTTTGCGAGACAAGCTATAGTTTTTAAAGGTACCATTTTTTGATACGTGCGACTTTTTGATCACTTTTTATTCCAATATTTGTAGGGCAAAGTGACCAAAAAACAGAAACTCAGGTATAGTTTTTTACGGGGTTTTTTTACGCTGTTCATCGCGTGCAATAAATAATATAATATTTTGATACCTCAGGTCGTTACGGTCGCGGCGATACCAAATACGTATGGTTTATTTATTTTTTTCAATAAAAAAGGACTTGATAAGAGAAATAGGGCAATTGTGTTTTATTTTATTACTTGAAACTTTTATTGTTTTCAAACTTCTATTTTTTTCACTTTTTTTTACACTTTTTTATACTTTCTTTTACACTTTTTTTCAAGTCCCACTAGGGGACTTGAAGTTCCAACTGTCTGATGTTTTTTTTCTAATACATTGCACTCCCTACGTAGTGCAATGTATTAGATCTGTCAGTTATTCACTGACAGCAAGCCGATTAGCCTTCGCCTCCTGGAGAGGCCTAATCGGCTTCCGTAATGGCATAGCAGGAGGCCATTGTGTCTCCTGTTGCCATAGCAGCAGTCGCCAGTCCTGATTGCCTGTCAGGGCTGGTGATCTGCTAGTAACCACTACGATGCAGCAATCGCTTTCGATTGCTGCATCGAAGGGGTTAATGGCAGGGATCGGAGCTAGCTCTGGTTCCTGCCATTACAGGTGGATGTCAGCTGTAACATACAGCTGACTTCCACCGCTGATGACGCCGGATCAGCTCCTGAGCCGGCGCCATCTTTCCGGCGGCTACGGAAGCCGATCAGGCTCCGCCGCCGGGCGGATCTTGACCGTCTTCCGTATTAGGCAGACCGGGAGGCCAGTATTAGGCCTTCGGTTGCCTTTGCAGCCACTGGAACCCTGGCAATTTCATTGCTGGGGTTCCGATGACCTGCAAACACCTTAAGTGCAGCACTCGCCGAAATTAGTTTTGATCCCCGCCATCACAGCCGAATGTCAGCTGTAAAATACAGCTGATATCCGGCGATGATGGCACAGACTCAGGTTCTGGGCCATTGCCAAACATTTGGAGTATGGATACGGCAATTTGCGGGAAGTCCTAGCTTTCCATGGCGTACCTATACGCCAAATGTTGGGAAGGGGTTAATGTAAGGATGTGTACACTTAATTGTGCAGCAACGCTTGTTTTCTCCATTCTATGTCAGTGTGGGAAGTAGCTGTCCGGCCTTATGATTTTGTGATATGTGATAGACCCAGAATCCCAATCACCAAACCAAAGAATGCTAAATAAAGACACAAAACATTATAATTGGGTGTTAAATGGTCAAAACTTTTATTATATTATATGACCAAACCCAAAATGGCAAACCTCCGACTCACGAAGAGTCACCCTCCAGCACGCAGGAAAGGAAAAACCCCCTGTGGGGGAAACCTCTAGGGAAACCATGGCTGGAGGATTGCCCTTCCTCTGGGCTTAGAAGGTGCCAAAATATAATTTGTAACAGAATTTGTAAGTTTTCTCAGATTTTCAAGGAAAGACAAGACAATGAACGAATAACATAAAACACATAAATCGGCTGATCTGGTTGGCTAGGCGGATGTCTCTCTTCCTGGGCACCCATTAAAATAAATGGGTGATCCACGGATGAGACGCGTCCTCCAGATGCCTCCTTGTAGCATCTGTCTCCGCTCTGGCCAATAGAAGGGGATCTCCTGCTGGGAACCCCCCTCTATTACAGACAACCCGTATGAAGAGGATGGCATCACTGTGATGAAGAAGTGGTCTTGGGTGTAAGGTTTCCCTGCTGGAACCTCCAAATTATATCAGATCGGCATTGGTGGGGAAGTCAAGCTCAAGGTCCTCAGTCCCATCCAATATGGCGCTGAACGTGGCAGTAAAACTTTCTAATATGGAATCTTCTTTATGTCATAAACATTTGTATTTATGACATCAGCACCTCCATCATCAATACTACAGGAATTTATTACCACTGCACAACTCATACATTGTGTCTTCACCCACAGTGGTCTGAAGTGTTAACCCTTTAATGACTGGCAGTGTACTTACCACAGAGGCCATAAAGCTGAATAGAACATATCAGCGGCCATAAAGGAAAAGGGATATTGCAGGGAGCATCTCCGCACAAGAACAATCCATGACAAAGGGTTGTCCAGGATAAGATAACTTGTCTGCTTTCTCCAAAAACCAGCACCACACCTGTCCATAGGTTGTGTGTGGTACTACAGCTCATTACCATTCACTTCAATGGAGCAAACCTGCAATACCAGATAGAACCTGTGGATAGGTGTGGTGCTGTTTTTGAAAGAAAGCAGCCATATTTTTCTAATCCTGCACAGTCCCTGTTAGAAATAGCTCAAAAAAAGGGGGGAGAAAATAAATAAAAAAAAGGTAAAAAGAGGAACTCTGAGGTAAAAGAAATCAAACTAGAATGAAAGGAGTCTGCTGGAGGTGCCAGATGGAAAGACATATTTCTGCCATGGGGACCAGATTAGTTGAAATGTATCTTGAAGGGGGGCTTCAGAGAGTGGGTTTTAACCCCTTCTAGCCCTATGAAGTGCTGTTGCATTGAAAAACTATGCAGTTCATCTTCGAATGGAGCGTCACAAAAACAAATTATTTTGTAAAAAATAAAACTATATAAATTTGGTATCGCCATAATCGTAACGACCCGCAGACTCAAGTTATCATGCAATTCATGCCGCCCGATGAACACTGTAAAATCAAAACAGAAATGACGGAATTACAGGTTTTTTTTTCAATTCACCCCATAAAATGTAGGTTTTTTTACTTTTTTTTTAAATACATTATATGGTACATTAGGCCACAGGGTAAATTCCACATAAACAGCGCCATTCATCGGTTAACTGTTTAAATGATACCAGTTCAAGTGACCTTTATCGAAAAACACCATAAGAAATGTTTTCACAATTAACCTTCTAATTGGGCCTAGCATGTGTGATACTGTCTGCTAAGCCGTTATATCTCAGCATATTATATGTGATACTGTCTGCTGAGCCGCTGTCTCCTATAAAGTAGCAGAGCTATCAGGTGTCACAGTGTAATGAAACGGGGTAGGGAGACGGACAGGTGAGCCCTAATCTACCCGAAACTCAGTCCCTGCCTACTTGCACGGCCCGTCCTAAGTGACGGCCTAAAACAGGGCGACGGTCCCTACGCTCAATAAGTGCAAGACAGACAATAAAAGACAAGGGCACACAGAAGAAAAACGGGGAGGTAGGGGCAGTTGCCCACGGAAACACAGTGAGCAACAGGCAGAGGTGAACGAGCCGAGACAAACCAGGAGAGTACGAAGTAGCAAATCAGAGCAGGAGAATAGTCAGTCAATCCAGGGTCAATAAGTAACAACTGTCAATAAGGTAAATAGCAAGAATTGCAGAGCCAGGAAACCAGACAATCACAGGCAAGGAACATGCTGCAAGTGAGGGTAAAAATTGACCAACGGCGGGAGATAGAACCGTCAGGCCAGGCTGTGATAGGTTCTCCCTCTCCTCAGCCTGCCAGCCTGAGTGGTAACAGATCGCGTCACTCTAGCAGACCTTGGAGCTGATGAAGGCTGATTAACCCCGGGCGTCGACATAGAACCTGTGTCTGGCAAACCCTTTACAGTACACCCCCTATTATGAGGGGCCACTGGACCCTTCCAACGTGGGCCTGACTTGTTGGGGAACCAAAGATGGAACTTCCTGAGCAATATACCGGCGTGAACATCCTGGGCGGTTTACCCAAGTCCTCTCCTCAGGCCCGTATCCTCTCCAATGGACCAGGTACTGGAGGGAGCCTTGGACCATCCTGCTGTCCACAATCTTGGCTACCTCGAATTCTACCCCATCCGGAGTGAGAATCGGGACCGGAGGTTTCCTCGATGTAGCCAAGGACGGGTAGCAGCTTTTCAAGAGGGAGGCATGGAACACGTTGTGTATCTGAAAAGACGGGGGTAACTCCAGCCGGAAGGAGACAGGGTTGAGGACCTCAATGATTTCGTATGGCCCTATATACCGGGGAGCAAACTTCTTGGACGGAACTTTAAGGCGCAAATTTTTAGAAGACAGCCACACCATATCCCCGACCACAAACAGAGGGTTAGTTGAACGTCTTTTATCTGCCTGAGTCTTTTGGATGCTCTGGGACGCCTCAAGGTTCTTCTGAACCTGGGCTCAGACTGTGCACAGTTCCCAATGAACAACATCTACCTCGGGATTGTTGGAACCACCAGGTGAAACAGAGGAAAACCGTGGATTTAACCCAAAATTAAAGAAGAAGGGGGAAACCCCCGACGAGTTACTGACCCGGTTATTAAGGGAAAATTCGGCGAGGGGAATGAAGGAGACCCAATCATATTGACAGTCAGAGTTAAAATACCTTAAATATCGTTCTAGAGACTGATTAGTCCTCTTAGTTTGGCCATTAGTTTCAGGATGGAAGGCCGAGGAGAAGGACAGATCAATCTCCAGCTTCTTACAGAAAGACAATGAAACAAATTGTACCCCTCTGTCAGAAACAATATTGACCGGAACCCCATGGAGATGCAGGATGTTTTTGACAAACAAGGTAGCTAACGTCTTGGCATTGGGTAGTTTCTTGAGGGGTACAAAGTAGCACATCTTACTGAAGCGGTCTACTACAACCCACACCACCGACTTAGCTTGGGACGGAGGCAAATCGGTGATAAAATCCATGGAGATATGGGTCCAAGGTCTCTGGGGAATGGGCAAAGAACATAGTAAACCCGCAGGTCTGGACCTGGGAGTCTTGGACCTAGCACAAATTTCACAAGCGGCGATGTAGGCCTTAACGTCTTTAAGCAACCCAGGCCACCAATAGGTTCTAGAAATGAGGTGCTTGGTACCCAGGAAGCCTGATAGTGCGGAGTCATGATTCTCCCTGAGCAACCTTAGCCGGAATTGCAGGGGAACAAATAGCTTGTTCTCAGGAAGGTTCTCGGGAGCAGAAGCTTGATCAGCCGCAATTTCGGAGACTAAGTCGGAATCCACAGAGGATATGATTATACCTGGGGCAAATTACAAGAGGGATCCTCCTCAGGAGGAGGGCTGGCCATGGAGCTACGCGACAGAGCATCAGCTTTAATATTTTTTGACCCAGCCCTATAGGTAACCACAAAGTTGAATCTCGTAAAAACCAACGCCCATCGAGCTTGTCTCGGGTTTAGCCTCCGGGCAGATTCTAGGAAAACCAGATTCTTGTGGTCAGTAAGGACCGTTACCTGGTGCCTAGCCCCCTCCAGGAAGTGGCGCCACTCTTTAAATGCCCATTTAATGGCTAAGTGTAAAGGATTTGCCAGACACAGCATCTGTGTCAACGCCCGTTAGTAATCAGCCTGCATCTGTGCCTAGTTCTGCTAGAGTGACTCGTTCTGCTACCACTCAGGCTGGTAGGCTGAGGAGTGGGAGAACCTATCACAACCTTGCCAGACGGTCCTAGCTCTTGCCCTTTGTCTACTTATACCTTCATTTGCTGCTTGTCCTTTGCCTGTGATTCTCTTCCTTCCTGGCTCTGCTGTTCCTGCTTTTCCTATTGACCTCTGCTTCATATTGACCCTGGCTTTACTGACTACTCTCCTGCTCTGCGTTTGGCACCACGTACACTCCTGGTTTGACTCGGCTCGTTCACTACTCTTGTTGCTCACGGTGTTGCCGTGGGCAACTGCCCCATTTCCCTTAGCTTCTGTGTACCCTTGTTTGTTTGTCTGTCGTGCACATATTGAGCGTAGGGACCGTCGCCCAGTTGTACGCCGTCGCCTAGGACGGGCCGTGCAAGTAGGCAGGGACTGAGCTTCGGGTAGATTAGGGCTCACCTGTCTGTCTCCCTACCCCGTCATTACATAATCACAGGCCCTATACCTTTTCTACCCTGGTCCCTGACACAACTATGCACCCCCTTGAGGTCCTGGCTCAGCAAATGCAGGGTCTCTCCCTACAGGTCCAAAACCTGGCTCAGAGGTGCAACCAGCGTGATGAGACCCAGGTGGTGCCCTCCACCTCACCTCTTGAACCCCACCTCAAGTTGCCTGGCCGGTTCTATGTACCTCCAATGTCGTACCAACATACGCCAACATCTTCATGGCATTTTTCGAAGAAAAGTTTGTGTACCCATCCAGCTTCTTCCAATTTGTGGGGGGCTGGATGAGGTACATAGACGATATTTTCTTTGTGTTGTACAACAGCGAAATTGAGTTATTGATACTTCAGGAAGAAATTAATAGCCACTTCTCTGAACTACAATTTACCCTAATATATTCGCAGGAGAATATACAATATCAGGATACAACAGTTACAAAGAAAGATAATTGTCTTGTTACAGATTTATACGTAAAACCCACTGATTGCAATAATTTGCTGCATTTAAGTAGTTGTCACCCGCGGGGTACAGTGGAGTCCCTTCCATTTAGTCAACTCCTTAGAGTTAAGAGAATTGTCTCAGAGGACAATGTTGTGGAGAATAGACTTGGGAGTATGTGCAATAAATTCCTCAGGCGAGGCTACCCTAGATCTGTCATAGAAAGGGCTAGCAATAAGGTAGGAAAATGCAAACGTAGTGACCTGATGATCAAAAACTCCAATAAGATGATGTTTAAGAGAATTCCCTTTGTGTCAACGTATTCTCCCACTAGCAAAAAAATCTCTAATATCCTCAAGGAATATTGGCCCATCCTCAGTAATACTTTCTCTAAGAACATTGAGTTCCGAGATCTTCCGATTATGTCCTATCGTAGACCCCCTAATTTGCGGGATAGGTTGGTGCGTGCAGACGTAGGTTCCCTAACTAAGTCTCAAAAGAAAGGATGTGTTCCCTGCCTTGGATGTTGCAATTGCAATAGTATGATGCGGGGTAACACCATGGTACATCCAAGGACATGTAAAATTTATGGGATTAAGCAGTCTTTCACATGCCTATCTAAGTTTGTTTTATATGTCATACAATGTCCATGTGGACTTTTATATGTGTGAGAAACCACATAGGAGTGCAGAACGCGCATTAATCAACATAAATATACCATCAGGAGTAAAAAAAATTGATTTGCCAATCCCTGAGCATTTTGTTCAGTTTGGCCACAATATTTCGCAATTGCGGTTCAAAATTATTGATGGGGTTGCACCCTTGAGGAGAGGAGGAGATAGGGAAAAGATCCTCAAAAAGCTAGAACTTAAATGGATCTACAAACTAGATACCCTTGAACCGAAGGAGCTCAATAGGGAGTTCAGGCCTACGGGTATCTGTTAAGAATGTGTCTGTGGGCAGGGCTTTGGCCACATCGTCATCGGAAATGGAATTGTGATAAGGTGCCTGGTTATTAACCAAGTGATTATTTTATCATTGGATATGTTTTAATTGTCCGTTTGTTTTTTTTGTTTTTTTACACATTTTGGCAATTTGTCGTGGAAATCGTTGTTTGAAAAAACTTGTGGTGAGGAAAGCTATTGGAGAAAACCGATCAGTCTCTGGGAATTTTGCTCGTATCAAGGTTCTCTGCCTGTCTCATCATAGAAAATTGTGGGCATTTGATGGCTTCTTTTTTTCCCCCTTTCTTTCTTGTTATTGTATTACTATATAAAAATATAAATGATAATAACGCTACTTTCGACAACTGTAGGGATCTGTATTATTATAATTATACTATTCATGATAAGAAGATGGGACACGCAGAGTATTATCCTATATGTGAGCGTCCGTTTGTTCTGATGCTTTATAGTTCTCTAGTGGTTGGGTTACGTGTTACCCGACCTTATGCGCACGCGCATGCGCAGTCTTGAGTAAGACCGCGATGCGCTTCTATGGTAACGGCAGATGCCGGAGATTGAAGGAATTGGTACTTCCGGTCATGTGCTGTGAGAACCCTAGACGTATACGAGATCAGCTATGTCCTTGGAGACTGTTACAAAGGTATTACATTGGCGATCTACAATAGTATTTCCACTATATTTGAGTCTGACGATGTGGGGGCTTGTTTTACTATGTAACGATGTATTTATGTGGGTTTACTAAACGTTATTATTGTTGTGGTTGTACAGGAAGTGATGTCATATCACAGGTGATATATAAAGTGTGCACTAATGTAATATCACTATGCTTGACAAAGACCCTATAGGGGTTGAAACGTTGCAGCTTTTTATGCTTGGTGAATAAATCTGGTTTTTTGGACATCTGGGTGCTGCACTTTTTCTTTCTACTATTATATAAACTGCATTACTTGTTTGTGCACATATTTATATTGTATGCATATTCTGTGTTCATCACCATGGACCCTCATTCACATAATGCTACATTTAATTTTGTTCTCTGTTCTATAAGTGGGCATTATTTATTAATTATTTTGTGCTTGCCTACAAAAGGGTTAATGTATTATGGCATTTCATATATTTATAAGCAAACTACCCTGCTACGGAATTCTTATGTTGACGCTCGTGTATACCTAGATGTGCCTCTTTTGGACGCACATGTATGGGTATGGATTGGCGTTTAAAATTAGCGTTCACTGCTATTTACATATGTACATTCTAGATGTTATCACTATACGTAGCTTGTTTAGTCTTGTACTCTACAATCGCCCCATCCTCTTTGCTGGCACTTTTTCTACTCTTTCCAGCTTCCAAAATGGCCACCGTCGTATAGTGCGCCATATTAGCGTTCCCATATTCTCCTGTCACGGCGTCCCCTTCTTTATGTCATGCGCACTCCCGTCTTGAGTGCGCAGATTTAGGGTTTGACTCTGGCCGTGTTGCCTCTGAAATAACACCACTCAGTAATTATATCCTTGGTATTCAGTGGTGCATACACCTGCTGCATCACTTCAATCCTTAATGCTATTAACCTGTAGTAGTTGGCCACTATTGGCCTTTGGCTAAATTAACTCCTCCCCCCATCCAGTACAAATACAGTGCCAGATACCTCTCCTGTCAGTACCCCTTGAGAAAGCTACCGCGAAACGTGCGTTGGGGCTCGTGGTGTGGTGTCCACTTTTAGGCTGATTATGCAGTATACCGGTTGGTATAGGTCCTGGGACCGGATTTGATTTGCGGTTACCCCCTGGTCACTATATCTTTACACTCACACATATACCAGTGTGGGTGGGTTCTGCTCGCTATGTACTCTGTTTGGCTCATTACTTTCTCTATTATGCAGGCACTCTGCATGTACCACATTGTGGTTTTTGAACTTCTTTATTTGCAAGTTGTTCTTTGAATTGTTTATTATGCTTTTCTTTGCCTCTTGAGTATTCTTTACTTGTTACAGCTCTTGTGTTCTCCATATCCATGCATTTTAATTGTATGTCTTATTTTAGGTCCTGATGGCCAACATGTTTTTATGTATATTTAATAAAGTATTGCCATTATTACAAGTCATACTTGTGTACTTGGTGTTTGATTTTGTCCCTTTTGGGATGTGTGATATGTCCACACATACAGTCATGGGTATTCATTCTTTGCTTTTGTTTTGATATGTGTGGACGTTTATTGTGAATGTTTATCGTTTGGTCTGTTACTATATAGGTATTCATTAATATACAGATAGTTGTAGAAAGATGTGCCTAATATAATAAGAGTCGCAGAGGCCTATTATTAAATTCAGTGCATTTCTGGCTGTCCATCTATTTGCACATTTTTTACACCAGAAAACTGACATAGAAAAGTTAATAAACTTCCCCTGGTGTGTTGTGACGGGTCCATTAAGTTAATTGAATACACGTATTGCATCCAATCACAACGCAGCTTTCTTTTAAATTCAGACCAGGATGAAAGCTGAGCTCTGATTGGTTGCTATGGGCAATAAGGACAGTTATACGGTTAGACGGTTTTTATAAATTTGCCGCACTAATGATACCAGTCACACTCATCGAATAAAATTTACGTTTTATTTAAGGTTTTTGTGGATCAAAATATAAGATGGTAAAGATTATGTTAACCCCTTAATGACCAGGCCATTTTGCACGTTAATGACGAAGGATTATTTCTTGTTTTTTCACGGTCGCATTCCAAGAGTCGTAACTTTTTTTTTATTCCGTCGACATAGCGGTATAAGGGCTTGTTTTTTGCGGGACGAGTTGTGTTTTGTAATTGTACCATTTTTAGATGCTTACAATATATTGATTAACTTTTATTAACTTTATTTTAGGAGATAATTGAAAATAAGCAGCTATTCCAGCATTAATTTTCACGTTATAAATTTACGCCGTTTACTATGCAGCGTAAATAACATGTTAACTTTATTCTATGGGTCGGCACGATTACAGGGATACCAAATATGTAAAGGTTTTATATGTTTTCCTACGTTTGCACAATAAAAAGCCTTTTAGAAAAAAATCAATTGTTTTTCCATCGCCGCGTTCCAAGAGCCGTCATTTTTTTATTTTTCCGTCGATGTGGCCATATGTGGGCTTGATTTTTGTGGGCCAATGTGTAGTTTTCATTAGTACTATTTTGGGGTACATAGGACTTATAGATTAACTTTTATTTTTTATGGGGGGAATGGGAGAAAAGAGAGAATTTTGCCGTTGTTTTTTGCGTTTTTTTTGGATGCCGTTCATCCGGCGGTTTAATTAATGTGTTCAATTTATTGGTCAAGTTGTTACAATCGCAGGGATACCATCTATGTGTATGTGTTATTTGTTTTGACACTTTTACTGAATAATATAGTTTTAATAAAAATATAATTTTATTTGATTTTGACTGTAATTTTTTGTTTTTTTTTCCACAAACTTTATTTAACTGATTGACATTTTTTTTTTTTTAAGTCCCACCAGGGGACTTCACTATGCGATGTGCCGATCGCATATATAATGCTTTGGTATACTTGGTATACCAAAGCATTATTGCCTGTCAGTGTAAAACTGACAGGCAATCTGTTAGGTCATGCCTCCGGCATCGCCTAACAGGCAGTTGCTGAAGACAGACCTGTGGGTCTTTGTTAGACCCCCGGCTGTCATGGAAACCCGACGGCGACCCGCGATTTGTTTGCGGGGGCGCCGATCGGGTGACAGAGGGAGCTCCCTCCCTCTGTCAAACACATTAGATGCCGCCGTCATAGATCCTATTGTTTTATCTGCATCTCTCATTTAATGGGTTAAACTGCCAGAATCGGAGCGCGCTTTGATTCCGTCAGTTGCAGCAGGAGCCAGGCTGTGTATAACAGCCGTGCTCCTGCCGCTGATCGCATGGGTACAGTGACAGTACCCGCGCCATCACAGGACGGATATATCCGTCCTCCTGCACGAACTAGCAGCTGCTGAGGACGGATATATCCATCCTTCGGCGTTAAGGAGTTAATACAAGATCCAGCATAAACAATGGAAGATGTCACAGTATATACTGTAGTATCAGTAAGTGGTGGTAAATCTGTATTCCAGAGACACAGAAAGAGTTGACATGTTCTCCTTTTCTGGGCCTGGTCTTCTGGGTGACATTGATGCCCCGGTATCCACACTGATGTCTCGTCTGTGACAGATCTAGAAATTGTAAGTCTCGCCATTGGAATACTTGTAAGGTGGCGGGTTCTGCCCTCGGTTGTTATTGGCATTGATGTTGATGTTTTGTTGATATCTACTGACTTGTTCTGGGGGGAGAAGCACAAAATCTTATTAAATATGGATCATTCAAGCTGCATGACAAATATAGAGAGGGGACACATCTAGGGAAACTTACCTTTCTATCAGCAACAATGGCGGCTCCTCCGGTGACAGGGAGCGCTGTTCACGCCAGATATACGACGGAATTGATGTTTATGCTGCAAGATAAATATTTGCTATTAATGCTCTACTAATGTGTGTGTTTCTTAGCAGGCAGAAAATAGAGAAGATGTTTTAATGTGGGTTTTCCGTAAGTGGTCCTGGGGGTCATACTACGAACCTTATAGATGGTTGATCCGAGTAGTGGGTTTGATCTTGAGCTGTTCAGGATGTTATAGGAACTTTCTGATGTTCACAAAGTGGCATTGTTGTTTTATCCACCTAAGATGGTAAATGTTCCTTAGGAGTCCTGCAAGATGCCAAGTAATGTCTAACATCAATAACAATGTTCCCCTCAGCCATAATTTAGCTTAGAAGGTAATGCACCATATCAGGCAATTGTATCAACGTGACTTTTCCTTAAAAAAATAATTATATTATATTTCATAAATACTTACAACTGGGATCCCCACTAATCCCGAGAATGGGGATCCCGAACTCCTCATACCTCCTTGTTGCATCGCCCCCCTCACAGTGAGGAGGAGTTTGAATGGAGCAGCGGTCGAGTAAACACCCACCGTTACATTTAACGTTTATGGGACTAAGAGGAACAGCCAAGCGCTGTGCTCTGCTTTTTCTATAGACCTTTAATGGAGCGGCAGCGTGCATGATTGACTACTATGCAATCAATGTCCTCCTCTCTGTGGTCGAGCAGTGAGGAGGAATATGGGGTTTAGGATCCCTGTTCTTGTGATATCTGGTGGTCCTAGCAGTGGTCTTTCAAGTGCTGGGGCCCCCAGTGATCAGACATTTATCGCCTATCATGTGAAATAGCCCTTTAAGTTGGTAAATTCTAACAAAGTACAGAGGAAGACCTAAGATGTGGATGAAGATTCTCACAAAAACATAATTAGCAATTACAATGCTCTTACCTTATGTGCGGGAAGGACATGAACACAGGCAGCTAAGTTTTTTGGCCTTTCCTCCTAATGCCCATTAAATAGACCTAGCGGTCAAATCGTCCACCAGCCAAGGGGATGCTGGAATGAGAAATATATTGATGTAGGATATATGATAATGTTAGCGGGTAACCACACAATAATTGTTTAGTTTGGCATCCTATAATCCTCCAGTACTGTGACCTAGGTGTACAGCCAACTGCCCCAAAGTGTGAGCTCTGGCTATAAGGCCCATGTAGTAATGGCGGCTACTGAGAGGATCATATCAACATAGAGGAAAGCGTGACTTACTTATCTGAACCAGGCCTGAGGTTTACTTCAAAGATGCCATACACGGGTCGGTGGTCTGATGTTTTTAAAAGAGGGCAAGAGTCGTATCTCAGGACTCGCACATCTCCCTCACATTGGCTCTTATACAACACCCTGTCCTGTAGAGGTCATGAAATAACATATCAGTGAAATCATATTATACATTTTTTATTTACTACATTGAATCATATAGTTACATTTTGGGCCCATTTTATTTAAATTGCCAAATATTAAGACTTTATTACATTTTAGGTTCTACTTGGTCACACAGATTTCATGAAATAAATATCTTTGGGCCATGCTGGACAAGGACATATTACACTGGGACATTGTGATGACCAACTCACTACATGAAAGTAAATGGACTTGATGCTATATTCATAAGAAATGACTTCTCAGCTATAATTATAATAATTCATTATATTGGGGGAGGGGATTAATTATATCATGGGTTAATGATGGGTAACTGTTTGGTGGACATTTGTTTAGAGGATTTGTCTTGCTCTGGATCCACACAGCTTAAACTTACACAACCGGGCGATACTTCTTGGAATTTATTGTCTATTGTTTCTTTAGTTCTAAAGACCAAAAAATAAAAAAGATATCTTACCGTGTATGATTGAATTCTCTGCTTTTCTGATGTATCATAGGTGTCTGTGCCAATGTCAAACTTATAGGTAGGAAGGAATTCAATGGTGTTCTCCTTAAAACCTACAAATATGGACCCTTGAGTTGAAAGGACAAAAAAAAGTATTTGCATTAAAAACATGTGGAACTGATGATTGTAGGACTATATAGGAATGTGGTGAACATATCCACCATCATGACAGTGATTTGTATTGATCTGTTGAGGTGTATGTGGTAATGGCTGAGGAGTGATAGAGATCTGTCTACTAGTAACTGTACCGTTGTTCTTGGCGTCATTCAGATGGTCGTGTTTGAGGAGACTGGACATATCTCTTCCTTTGATGTTCTGCAGAAGAGATTCCACAGTTTTTCTGTCGTATTTTTGTTGGAAATTGAGATCCCCAAACCAAAAAACTCGATCAAAGCGGCTGGTGATGTCCACTGTAGAATCAAATAAACAGATGACACAATTAGACCACATGACTGCAATAGACTCGATGAAGATAAATAGAGAAATAAATAAATCCATGGGTTCAACCACATAAGTAATACTCACAGGCATTGGAGTTTATTATTTCCGGAATAATTTGACGCAGACGGAGACCCTCGGTTATGGTCTTGTAGTCCTTGATCCTTTTTTGACTGCCCTAACTGCTAACAAAACATATGCATATTAGTAAATGAGACCTCCTGGAATTAGGACAACCACCACATTTTCATTTTCTTTGACAATATAATCTAGGTTTCTTTATCTGATCTGATCTAGGTTTCTGCTTTTTAGGTTGTGTGGTCTGCAAATAGTTTTTAGTTAAATGGGAATTCCATCTAAATTCATCTTTTGACATTTCAGAAGAGGAGACTGGTGGAGTTCCATGATCTGGTTCTCAGTCGCACTGATATTTCTGGTACTCTATATCTAAGACACAATAATGTTTTTGATAGAGGATAATGAATTTCTATAGCAGTCTGTAGAGGACATTAGGCCGTTTATCCATCCACTATTACTCTCCTCTCATTACATAGAATAAGTTTGATGGATTAGAAAAAGTTTGATCAAATGGCCGAAGAACCTTTCATTTTGCACCAAAACATTAATAGTACAGATCTCTTCATATTATATAATATATTTCAGTTTATTATTAAACAGCAGCACTTTTATACACAGTAAAACTGTACATAGTCACATATTAAAATCGGACATACTTACATCTCATATGGGAATTAATAAACAGGAAAGATGTTCCAAAGACGGTGAAGGCAACACCCAAAGCTCCTTTGGTTTTTACATGGTGGAATAGCCTGGTTGTTACATGGGTGTGCTCTACCTCTGTATAAGAAACACAAGGAGAAGGGTCAGTGGTTAATAGTACCACATGCATCAATGAAACATAGATAATTTCCTCCTAAACATTATATTACATTTTGTAACTGTGGAATCAGCTCTCAGATCTCCAATACTCCATATAGTGAAGAATCTGAGAGTGGAGCTGTCAGGCGTCTAATTCTAATGACTAAATGAGATGTAAAAACACAATAGTTTATTCCTATAATCAGGACACAGAATGTAGATGTAAGAAAGTGAATCACACCTGAGCAGAACCAGATCAGTTCCCGCCTAATAAAGATGGTGAGATACAGGATTCCGAGCCCGGATGAGTGGTATAGCACGTAGTGTGAACCAAGGGTCTCCTGTAATTTTATCTCCCATTTCCGCCTACAAGAAAACACAATTACATTTATTTATATATTAATAAATGACGCCAGATTAAGATCCTCAATTTATCTGTTAAACAATCCATAGTATGGCCTCTGAGGTTAAATAGGAAAAGTAGAGAGTGATCCTACAATAAGTAGAGAATCGAGAGAGAATATAGGCTGTTGTAAGACGACTGAGAAGACTTACCTGTTCGGACATCCTTCCTGAATGCCAATAAAATAGATGTCTTTGGCGTCATCTGATGGCAATAGCAGATCCTCCAGCCTTTCAGGGAACTCTTTCCATTCCATATTCCAGATGGCAACATACAGTCTCAGCCTCCTATCTGGGAAACAGCAATCTAGTTCTTTAGCGCCGATCACAGCGCTGCTGCCCAAGCTCCTGAATTCGCTCTTCTTGGTGTTCTTTGAGCTGATGCCACAAGATTTGCTGTGACTTGGATCGCTTGATTTTTCGGCTGCCATATCTTTGATGACAGAAAATTTCTGGAGCGAGATGTTAGGCTCCTCCATAGTCGGTATTTCTCCCATCAGATTTCCTTTATCAGGAATCTGGGAGACATGATATTTCTTCATTTTTTTCCAAAAGGGCATGGTTGTTCAATGCCCCGGGTGCTAGATTGCACCAATGTCCTTGGTAGAAAACCGGAAGACTGTCAAGTTGAAATTTGACTTATCGCATCTAGTTCTTTGAAAATAGGACAAATCTTTGACCGTAAAAGCAGCACAGTAAGTAACACAGTGTCAATCCAACAGCAAGATCTAGAATGACCAGAGAAAGCAATAGTTAGCGGCAACTCTAAGGGAACCGTTACTTGTGATGAAACCAGCTGGAGAAATTAGTTATTAAAGGGGTATTGTAACGGCTGCCGCGCTGTTCCCCGCCTTCCCCACGGCCTCTGCTCTGGTTCCTGTGTCCTCCATTACCACATGCTCATCCTGAGCTCCACTTCCCCGATCCGGACGCTCTGCTGGTCCTGGACGGCGTCAGGTATGTGAATCCCTTACCTCCCTCCGCGGCCGTCATCCTCGATGTGCAGCTGCAGTCATTAGAGGGCGCGCTGACTCGTTCTGTCTTAAAGGGCCAGCACGCGCCTTAATTCCAAAGACTTCCTATTTAAGGTTCCTCCTTCCTTTCCTCCCTGCTTGTTCAACCAAGTTCCCCGTGAGCTTCCCTGTGCACTGGTTCTCTGTTTCCTTCTCTTCTGCCTTGTCTGGATTTCCCGTTGCTGACCTCTGCCTGAACTTGACTATCCTTGCCTGCCGCCTGCCTTGACCTATTGCTTCCATACCCGTTACGATGCCTGCCCTATTGCTTCCATACCCGTTACGACGTCTGCTGCCTGTCCTGACTTCTGCCTATCCTTCCGACCGCCTCTACCCGCTGTGCCAAGCGTTGCCTGGGTTCCAAGCACCATCTCCCAGATGACACCGAGGATCCACGAACAAACCGGTGAGAACCGTTATAGGTATTCCAACAACAGGATCTTGTCAATCAAAAAGGTCAGTAAATAACATTAATTGGGGTCTTGGAGCTTGGACCCCCTGTTAATGACATTGGTTGAGGTTTGGAAGCTGGAATAATGTATTGGTTGTTGCATTGACCATATGGCATTTTCGGGTTTTATATAATTTTGATATTAATTGATAACTATTATTAATATTGACATTAATTATTCTTATTACTATTATTTTATTTATTAATAATTGTTAATTATTCTTGAGGATACGGTTGTAGGGGGTTAGGGATGTTTTACTGCAAATTAATCTGAGGAATGATATCTTGCTTTTTATTTTATCACTTCCCTAATGTTTGAATACAAGAAATATTAATATTCCTAATATTTATTTATTTATACACTAGATCCACTTGATAAACTTTATAATAAAATTACACATATATATATATATATATATATATATAGAGAGAGAAATATATATACACACACACATATATTTATTTATACTGTGCCCACCAAAAGTTCCAGAACACCCTCATAACTTTTGAACGGCTCGAGGTAGAAGGTTGAAATTTGATGGGATTCAAACGCTTTTGGAACGTGGATTTTGCTTGGTAATAGTTTTGTTTGGAGTTTTACTGGTATTTCAGTTTATAATGTGGGGCATATGTGAGCTGGGCAGAGTATATTAGGGGCATAGTCAGGTGGTATAATAATGGGGTAAACAATAAAATAAGTCATAAATATTTGTTACAGTGTGAAGCAATCCATTCTGCACAGGCCAGTGTCGCACTGATATATGGCGTCCTTTCTTATCCCCCTTTTGGTCCACACACCGCACCTTTGCAGTTTGAGGAATATTGCTGGGAAGTGTTGTCCTGGAATAATACGGGCGCCCTCGCTTCCAGTAGATATGTTTGGGCCCTCCCCTTCCTGGTTCCCTAATTTTAGGGCCTTGATAAATCGCCACTAGAAACAGAAGAAATGTTCCCCTCGGGCCGGCACAACTGCATATATTTTTTTCCTGACTTATTGGAGCCATAACTAATTTTATTTTTTCATAAACGTATTGGTATGTGGGCTGATTTTTGCGGGACGAGCTGTAGTTATTATTGGTACCATTTTGGTGTACATGCAACTTTTTGATCACTTGTTATCCTTTTTTTGGGGAGGCAAGGTGTTTAAAAAACAGCAATTCTGCCATAGTTTTTTTTAGTTTTTTTTAATACAGCGTTCACCATGCGTTATAAATTACATGTTAACTTTATTCTGCGGGTTAGTCCGATTCCGGCGATACCTAATTTATAGAACTTTTTTATGTTTTACAACTTTTTACACAATAAAATTACTTTCACTGTTCATATTGTAAATTCATATGGTCACCGGAAGACGCAACCAAATGGCGTTCAAGTCCAAGAGCACAATGACATCTTATCTATGGAGACTCAACTTGTTTCCTGATGAGCTGATAGGAGATCTGTGGGGATTGTGTCACCCTAGCGGCTTCCCTGCTTAATGTGTTTGTCTCCGCTTGTAAAGAGAATCCAAAATAAAATTTTATGGAACTGAAGTTTAACCCCTTAAGGACGCATCCTAGTTTGGGCCTTAAGGCTCAGAGTCCATTTTTCAAATCTGACATATTTCACTTTATGTGGTAATAACATCGGAATGCTTAAACCTATCCAAGCGATTCTGAGATTATTTTCTCGTGAGACATTGGGCTTTATGTTCGTGGTGAAATTTGGACGATATATTCAGTGTTTATTGGTGAAAAATTGCAAAATTTTGAGAAAATTTATAAAAAATATAATTTTTCAGAATTTAAATGCATCTGCTTGTAAAACAGATGGTTATACCACCCAAAATAGTTACTAGTTCACATTTACCATATGTCTACTTTAGATTGGCATCGTTTTTTGAACATTCTTTTATTTTTCTTGGACGTTACAAGGCTTAAAACATAAATTCTCATATTTTTAAGAAAATTTCAAAAGCCTTTTTTTTTTAAGGTACCTGTTCGGTTTCGAAGTGGCTTTGAGGGGCCTATGTATTAGAAACCCCCATAAAACACCCCATTTTGAAAACTAGACCCCTCAAAGTATTCAAAACAGCATTTAGAAAGTTTATTTAACCCTTTAGGCATTTGACAGAAATTAAAGCAAAGTGGAGGTGAAATTTGCACATTTCATTTTTCTTGCTGAATTTCAATTGTATTACATTTTTTTCTGTAACACAGAAGGTTTTACCAGAGAAACACTACTAAATATGTATTGTCCAGATTCTGCAGTTTTTAGAAATGTCCCACATGTGGCTCTACTGCGCTCGTGGACTAAAACACAAGCCCCAGAAGCAAAGAAGGACCTAGTGCATTTTGAGGCCTCTTTTTTTATTAGAATATATTTTAGGCAGCATGCCAGGTTTGAAGAGGTGTTGAGGTACCAAAATAGTAGGAATCCCCCAAAAGTGACACCATTTCGAAAACTACACCCATCAAGAAATTAATTTATGGTTGCTGTTACCATTTTGACCCCACAGTTTTTACACGGCACGTATTTGAATTGGGCTGTGAAATTTAAAAAATGACATTTTTTCCAATAAAATAAAATTTTTAATCAAAATTTCTTATTTTCACAGGGAACAAAATACTCCATTTTGTTGCCCAATTTCTACTGAGTGCAGCAATACCCCATTTGTGGCGATAAACTGCCGTTTGGGCCCATGCGAGGCCTCAGGAGGGAAGGAAAGATGTGTGTTCTTCGGAGTGCAGATTTTGCTGGATTGGATTTCGGGTGCAATGTCGCATTTGCAGAGCCCCAGAGGTATCAAAGCAATGGAAACCCACCATAAGTGACCCCATTTTGGAAACTACACCCCTCAAGGAATTCATTTATGGGTAATGTGGCCATTTAGACCCCATAGTTTCTTCACAGAACTTATTTGAATTGAGCTTGGAATTAAAAAAATATATATTTTTTTCCAATTATATGTAGTTTTAGCTCAAAATTTCTTATTTTCACAAGAAATAAAATACTCAATTTTGTTGCCCAATTTGTCCTGAGTGCAGCAATACCCCATTTGTGGTGATAAACTGCCGTTTGGGTCCATGGAAGGGCTCAGAAGGAAAGGAGCGCTATTTGTTCTTTGGAGTCCAGATTTTGCTGGATTGGATTTCAGGTGCCATGTCGCATTTGCAGAGCCCCAGAGGTATCAAAGCAATGGAAACCCACCAGAAGTGACCCCATTTTGGAAACTACACCCCTCAAGGAATTTATTTATGGGTAATGTGACCATTTAGACCCCATAGTTTCTTCACAGAACTTATTTGAATTGGGCTGGGAATTAAAACAAAATTACTTTTTTCCCAATAATATGTAGTTTTAGCTCAAAATTTCTTATTTTCACAAGCAAAAAAAAAAGGGTCCATTTTGTTGCCCAATTTGTCCTGAGTGTGGCAATATCCCATTTGTGGTAATAAACTGCCGTTTGGGCCCATGGGAGGGCTCAGAAGGAAAGGGCCACCATCTGGCCTACTGGGGATTTTCTGGTGCGAAGTCACGTATGCAGAAGCCCCTGAGGTACCAGTACAGTTGAAAACCCAGAGAAGTGACCCAATTTTAAAACTACACCCCTTAAGGCATTCATCTAGAGGTGTAGTGAGCATTTTGACTGGAAAAATACACCCCATAAACTGTAATGTGAGTTCTCACGGGTATGGCAATACCCTACATGTGGCTGTTATCTGCTGCCTGGGCACACAGCAGGGCTCAGAAGGGAAAGATGAGGGGGATAAGCTGTGCGGAGTGCATGAGTGTAAGAAAACTGGGGTAGATTAAAAATCAAGGCATGTATGATAAATTTTAAAACACTCTTTCATACAGAGCCTTAGTTTTTCAGGAAACATGTCACATTGATTTATTGTGTCCTCCCTTACCCCCCTCTTATAGAAGACGTTGCACCTCTTTTGACTTTTTCCCTTCTTGCCAGTTTGGGGAACTTCTCCTGGAAAGTGTTGCCCTGGTACGATGCGTGTGGCCCCGCTTCCAGATGTACTGGGTGCCCCCCCTTCCTGGTCCCTAAAAATTAGTTTCTTGATAACCACCTCTTGAAATTCCAGGAAAGTTCCCTTCTGGCCTATACATCGACGTAGCACGTACACATTGTACAATGCCATCTGTATGATGTGCACGGCCAGCTTCTTATACCACACCGTATGGCTCTGTAGGGCTTCAGGGCTTGATCTGACAAGTCCACCCCTCCCATGTACCTATTGTAGTCCAGGATGCAGTCTGGTTTGGGGGTCTCTGTACTGGTACCTCGTACAGGTACATGGGTACTGGTGTGGGCATGTATTGTTGTCAATACAAGGATATCTCTCTTCTCTTGTACTTGACACACAATATGTTGCTGCTGGATTGTGCCCTGCTCTCACCCCTTCCGGGTGTTTGCCAAGCAGAGTCTTAGGGAGGCCTCTCAGATTTCTTCTAGCAGTGCCGCATGCCGCCGGACTTCTGGAAGCGAGGCACTTGAAGAGTGGGATGCTGGTATAAAAATTATCCAGGTAGAGTTGGTAACCCTGGTCCAGCACTGGGTGCACCAAATCCCAAAAATGTTTGCATTAACTCCCAGTAAGGGGGGGGAAGGCATTCTGGAGGCTGAATACTGGTGTCCTTCTCTTCATATATCCTAAATTTGTACGTATACCCTGATGCACTCTCGCACAGCTTATACATCTTCACGCCATACCTTGCCCTCTTACCCGGCAGGTACTGGCGGAATTGAAGCTTCCCTTTAAAATGTACCAAGGACTCATCAATAGAAATACACTTCTCGGGGGTGAATGCTTGGGAAAACCGGGCACTGAAACGGTCTAATAGGGGTCTCTGTTTATACAAACGGTCAAAACTGGGGTCATCTCAGGGTGGGCACGGCTCATTATCAGTATAATGTAAGAAGCGAAGTATTGCCTCATTTAATTTTTTTTTTAGGTTCCGGTTCAGTTTTGAAGTTGCTTTGAGGGGCCTATATATTAGAAACCCCTATCAAACACCCCATTTCAGAAACTAGACCCCTCAAAGTATTCACAACAGCATTTCGAAAATTTATGAACCCTTTAGGTGTTTCACAGGAATTTAGAGCAAAGTAGAGGTGAAATTTGCATTTTTATTTTATTTTGTCAGAAAATCCTCTTTATACCATTTTTTTTTATAACACAAAAGTTTTTACCAGAGAAACGCAACTCAATACTTATTGCCCAGATTCTGCAGTTTTGAGAAATATCCCACAAGTGGCCCTAGTTCGCTAATGGACTGAAGCATCGGCCTCCAAAGCAAAGGAGCACCTAGTGGGTTTTGAGGCCTCCTTTTTATTAGGCACCATATCCGGTTTGAAGAGGTCTTGTGGTGCCAAAACAGTGGAAACCCCCCAAAAGTGACCCCATTTTGGAAACTAGACCCCTTGAGGAATTGATTGTAGTTTTCATGGGGTGCATGCAGCTTTTTGATCAGTTTTTATTCTATTTTTAAATGGCGTGGTGACTAAAAAACAGCAATTTAACTATTGATTTTTTATTCTATTTTCTTTACAGCGTTCACCGTGCGCTATAAATGACATATTCACTTTATTCTGTGGGGCGATACGATCACGGCGATACCAGATGTTTAAAGTTTTTTTTATGTCTTATCGCGTTTGCACAATAAAATACTTTTTGTAGAAAATCATTTACTTTTTATTTTTTGTGTAATGAACTTTAGTTTCGATCAGTAACATTTTTCCGTACATGCGACTTTTTTGATCTCTTTTTATTCCATTTTTTGGGAGGTGAAGTGACCAAACAATTGTGATTGTGGTACGGTTTATTATTATTTTCTTTTACGGCGTTCACCGCGCAGGATAAATTAAAAAATACATTTGTAGTTCAGACCGTTACGGACGCGGCGATACCAATTATGTATAGTTTATGTGTTTGTTTATATATTTTTATTAATAATAAAGGACTGATAAGGGAAAAAGGGGGATTTTTACATTTATTACTTTTAAAACTTTTATTTAGTAAATGCGTAGTGCAGTGTATTAGAGCTGTCAGCTACTCACTGACAGCAAGCATAGTAGGTCCTGACTTTGTCAGGACCCACTAGGCTTCTGTCGATGTCATAGCCGGACGCCATTGTTAGGTGTCCGGTTGCCATAGTCACCATCGCCGGCCTCTATCGTGTAGCAGGCCGGCGATGGTAGCTTAACCCCTAAAAAGCCGCATTCGGTATTGAACGCAGCTTTTAAGGGGTTAATCAGCGGTGACACAGCGATCGGTCCCCGCTGTAGGAGCTGCGGAAACTGCTGTACGAGACAGCAGCTGTCACAGCTCCTGCATGTGTCGGGAAGACGGCCGAAATGGCCGTTACTCCCTTGATGTAATATTCCGTCGCTGAGCGTGAACGGGATGGGATGGTCAGCGCAACGGAATATTACGTCGCTGAGCGTTAAGGGGTTAAATAACTATCAAATATATCACTGTTTTACATCTCCTGTCACTTTTTTTCCAACATATGATCTAATCCAGTACATATGGCGGCACGTTCCATACTCTCTCTATTGTGTACATATGATACAATGTCCTGTCACCTACCACTGGATTAAACGCGATGTCACACAAATAGCGCTGTGAAGAGTCGGTTAAGTGAATTGTATACACTGTGGTAAGTTGCAGCCGGGCACTGAACACACTAATAAATACCAGTCACACTTATGGATTGATGTTAAAGATTTATTTATGGTTTTTGTTGATCAAAATATAAGATGGTAAAGATGATGTTATACAAGATCCAGCAAAAACAATGGAAGATGTCACAGTATATACTGTAATATCAGTAAGGGGTGGTAAATCTGTATTCCAGAGACACAGGAAGAGATGACATATTCTCCTGTTCTGGGCCTGGTCTTCTGGGTGACATTGATGTCCCGATAACCACACTGATGTCTCTTCCGTGACAGATGTAGACAATTTTAAGTCTCGCCATTGGGATACTTGTAAGATGGCGGGTTCTGCCCTTGGTTGTTATTGGCATTGATGTTGATGTTCTGTTGATATCTGCTGACTTGCTCTGGGGGGAGAAGCGCACAACCCTATTAAATATTCAATATTCAGGCTGCTTAACAAATATAGAGAGGACATATCTAGAGGAACTTACCTTTCTTTCTATCAGAACGATGGCGGCTCCTCCGGTGACAGGGAGCGCTGTTCTCGCCAGATATAACGCAGAATTGATGTTTATGCTGCAAGAGAAATATTTGCTATTAATGCTCTACTAATGTGTGTTTCTTAGCACGCACAAAATATAGAAGATGTTTTATTGCGGATTTTCCTATTAGATCCTGGGGGTTACACTACAAACCTTGAAGATGGTTGATCCAAGCGGTGGGTTTGATCTAAAGCTGCGCTGTTCAGGATGTTACAGGAACTTTCTGATGTTTACAAAGGTGGAATCATTGTTTTATGCACCTGAGATGGTAAATGTTCCTTAGGAGTCCTGCAAGATGCCAAGTAATGTCTAACATCAATAACAATGTTCCTTGTATCTATCATGCTTGCTTAGAAGATAATGCACCATAAAATACAGTTTATCCATCCATCCTAGTGGCAGGATTCTTTAAGACACTTCAAATGGGGACATTTTTTAACTTTTCTATGCCAGTTTTTTTTACGTAGAAAAGTTATAAACGGAACAAAAGTCACAATTTGCGGTAAAAATTGTGATCTGTGTAGTTTCTGCGCTTACGGCACTTTTCTAAAAAGTGGACAGAGAGTAGCTGGAGGAGCAGAGCCATCAGCGGCCGACACATTTATCATAATAACATGTATTATTAGTTATTAATGTGCGGGCGTTTTCATAAATTAGGCACATTTTACTCCAAGTTTTTTTTATATTAAGACCGGTGTAAGAAACATCAGTCTTAATAAATTCCCACCAATCTGTTATACTATATACATGCTTACAGTTTTCCTCTAAAACCCACAACCTTCATTTAGAAATTAAAAAAATATCTGAAAACAAGAAAATTTAACTAGAAGATAGAATGACTTATTTACAATTTCTTTATGTTGGTTGATAAATTAAATTACAGATTCAGAGGAAGACTTAAGAGATGGAAGAACATTCTCACAGCAAACATACTAGACAAGTACAATGCTCTCACCTTATGTGCTGTCAGGACATGAACAGACGCAGCTACTTTTTTTGTCCTAACCTCCTAATGCCCTTCAAATAGATCTTGCGGTCAAAGCTTCCACCAGCCAATGGGATGCTGGAATGAGAAATATACTGATGTAAGACATATAATAATGTTAGCGGGTAACCACACAATAATTGTTTAGTTTCACATCCTATATTACTCCAGTACTGTCACCCAGGTATACAGCCACCTGCCCCAAAGTGTGAGCTCTGCTATAAGGCCCATGTAGTAATGGCGGCTACTGAAAGGATCTTACCAACAACATGGACATGACTTACTTATCTGAACCAGGTCTGAGCTTTACTTCAAAGATGCCAAAAACGGGTCGGTGGTCTGAGGTCTTCAAAACAGGGCATGAGTCGTATCTCAGGACTCGCACATCTCCCTCGTATTGGCTCTTAAACAACACCCTGTCCTGTAGAGGTCATGAAAATAACAAATATCATCAGTGCAATCATATTATAATTTATTTATAAACCTCATAGCATCATAGACTGAACATTTCGGCCTATTTTATTTAAGTAATATACATTTTGAGACTTTCTTGCATTTAAGGTTTGAAAATCTATCCATGACATCTATTGTTTCTTTAGCTCTGTAGACCTGGAAATAAGATATCTTACCGTATATGATGGAATTCTCTGCTTTTCTGATGTATCGTAGGTGTCTGTGCCAATGTCGAACTTGTATGTAGGAAGGAATTCAATGGTGTGCTCCTTAAACCCTACAAATATGGACCCTTAAGTTAAAAGAAAAAAAAACATGTCAGTATTAAAAACATGTGCAAGAGATGTAGGACTATATAAGAATGTGGTGAACATGTCAAGCATCATGACAGTGATTTGTATTGATCTGTTGAGGTGTATGTGGTAATGGCTGAGGAGTGATAGAGATCTGTCTACTAGTAACTGTACCGTTGTTCTTGGCTTCATTCAGATGGTCGTGTTTGAGGAGACTGGACATATCTCTTCCCTTAATGTTTTTCAGAAGAGATTCCACGTTTTTTCTGTCCTCTTTTAGTTGAAAATTGAGGTCCCCAAACCAAAAAACCCGATCAAAGCGGCTGGTGACGTCCACTGTAGAATGAAAAAAACACAGGACACAATTAGACCACGTGACTGCAATAGACTCAATGGAGATAAATAGATAAAGGAATCGATAGGTTCAACCACATAAGTAATACTCACAGGCATTGGAGTTTATTCTTTCCGGAATAATTTGAGGCAGACGGAGACCCTCAGTGATGGTTTTATAGTCCTGGATCCTCTTGTGGACTGCCCCAACTGCCAACCAAAAATATACATATCAGTAAATATGACCCCCTGGAATTTAGGACAACCACCATATTTAAGTTTTCTCTGACAATAGGTTTCTTTATCATATATTATCTAGGTATCATATCTACTTCTAGGGCTGTGTAGTCTGAATGTTCCCTCAACAATGAATTTTCTGCAAATAGTATTTATTTTAATAGGGTTTCTATTGACATTTTAGAAGATGAGACTGGTGGAGTTCCATGATGTGGGTCCGCACTCTGTACACCAGACACCTCCTGACGAAGGTTGCGAAACGCGCGTCGAGGTGCTTGGTGTCCAGGTATCCCACTCCATTCTCATCATCATGTCCTCCTCAGGTATATTGACCTTCAACCACTAGTTACTTGTACCAGTGTATGCTATCTGTTGCACCCATATAGTAACACATATGAGCAAAACGTTTATTGATTGTTACCTAATACATATAGCATTGCTCTGATTGATTTGTGTATACTTTAACATACATGGTATCCATTTTGTATTTTTCCTGAGGAGTGGTGATAAAGTTCGTGAGGAATTACTATAATTCATTATTTACGACACTATATCGGGAATTTCCTGGTTTTCTTTTAATCTATTTTAAACATGTCTATAGTATATACTTGGGAGGGGGGTTATTTTTGTACTATGTACTGATGTCAAATTAACATACTGTATAATGTGTTTAATAAAATTGCATTTTGATGAAACTCATAACATGATTTCAAGATTTCCTTTTTTGGTTTAATCTGTACACCAGACACACTGATATTTCTGTTACTGTAAATCTAAGACACAATCATTTTCTTGACAGAGGATACAGTATTTCTATTAGGGTATGTGCACACGATAACGTCAGTTACGGCTGAAATTACGGAGCTGTTTTCAGGAGAAAACAGCTCCTGGATTGTAGACGTAAATGCTCTTACTCGCATTTTGCGAGGCGTCAATTACGGACGTAATTTGGAGCTGTTCTTCATTGCATTCAATGAAAAACGGCTCCAATTACGTCCCAGGAAGTGTCCTGCACTTCTTTGACGAGGCTGTTATTTGCGTCTTTTGACAGCGACGCGTAAAATTACAGGTCGTCGGCACAGTACATCGGCAAACCCATTGAAATGAATGGGCAGATGTTTGCCGACGTATTCAAGGCTTTTTTTTTCAGACGTATTTCGAGGCGTAAAACGCCTCCAATACGTCTGAAAATAGGTCGTGTGAACCCAGCCTAATAGTCTGTAAAGGACATTAGGCCGTTAATCCTTCCACTATTACTTGTCTCTCACTATATAGAATAAGTTTGATAGATTAGAAGAAGTTTGACCAAATAAGGAAGAACCTTTAATTTTGCACCAAAACATTAATAGTACAGATCTTTTCATATCATCTCATATATTATAGTTTTTTATGAAACAGCAGCACTTTTTAGTAAAACTGTACATAGTCACATATTAATAACAGACATACTTACATCTCATATGGGAATTAATAAACAGGAATGATGTCCCAAAGACAGTGAAGGCAACACCCAAGGCTCCTTTAGTTTTTACATGGTGGAATAGCCTGGTTGTAACATGGGTGTGCTCTACCTCTGTATAAGAAACACAAGAAGAAGGGTCAGTGGTTAATAGTACAACATGCAACAATGATACAGATATTTTCCTATTAAACGCTGGAAATATTACTACAACATCATTTCACACTTTGTAACTGTGGAGTAAACTCTCAGATCTCCAATACTCCACAGTGAAGAATCTGAGAGTTGGGTTCTCAGACATCTACTTCTAATGACTAAATAAGAAGTTCCAACTAATGACTTCAATTAGGACTTATTATGTAGATGTGAGAAAGTCAATCTTACCTGAGCAGAACCAGATCAGCTCCCGTCGAATAAAGATGGTGAGATACAGGACTCCGAGCCCGGATGAATGGTATAGCACGTAGTGCGGACCAAGGGTCTCTTGTAATTTTATCTCCCATTCCCGTCTACAAGAAGACACAATTTCAAGTTTACATATTAATAAATGACACCAGATTAAAATACTCAACTCATCTATTAAACAATCAATATTATAACCTCTGGGGTTAAATAGGAAAATTAAGGAGCGATCCTATACTAGGTAGAAGGTCGAGAGAGAATTTCAATCAGCCGACCTGTAGACCATCTGCAGACATAGACTTCTGTAAGACAACCTGAGAAGACTTACCTGTTTGGACATCCTTCCTGAACGCCAATTACATAAATGTCTTTGGTGTCATCTGATGGCAACAGCAGATCCTCTAGATTTTGTGGGAACTCCTGCTCAAAATATGAAGATATTAATAATGTATACACAGAGCACCAACCAAACTGACATCTTCTATATCGCCTACAAATTTTTTTATCTGATCGAATTGGATTTTAGTCTTTATAGACTATGGCCAGGGCTGCAGTCTTAGGATCGGAGGTATTGCCATTCCAAAGACATAGATTATTAGTTTGACAGTTTGCAGTGTGTGCAGCAACAGTGATTGGCCCAAATGTTTAGAAAATGTGGGCCTAGGGTAGGATATAATATGTCTATGTGATATCCAACTGCAAACTAAAGACACATGGTTACTGACCCAATTTATCCAACTGTAGATCAGACACACTGATGGGTCACAATAGATATTGTACATTACTTCTCACCTTCCCCTCCATATTCCAGGTGGCAACGTATAATCTCAGCCGTCTATTTGGGAAACAGCGATCCAGTTCTTTAGCGCCAATCACAGCGCTGCTGCCCAAGCTCCTGATTGCGCTCTTCTTGGTATTCTTTGAGCCAATGTCACAAGATTTGCTGTGACTTGGATCGCTGCATTTTTCAGCTGGTATATCTTTGATGATAGAAAACTTCTGGAGCGAGATGTTAGGCTCTTCCATAGTTGGTATCTCTTTCATCAGATTTCCTTTATCAGGAATCTGAGAGACATGATATTTTTTTGTTTTTCTCCAAAAGGGCATGGTTGTTTAATGCCCCGGGTGCAAAACTGCACCAATGTCCGTGGTAGAAAACCAGGAGGCAGTAAAGATTGAATTTAACTAATCGCCTCTAGTTCTCTGAAAATAGGACAAATCGCTGACCGTAAAAGCAACACAGTAAGTAACACAGTGTCAATCCAACAGCAAGATCTAGAATGACCAGAGAAAGAAATAGTTAGCGAAAAAACTCTGAGGGAACCAGCTGGAGAAATTAGTTATAAAAGCGGCATTCCAAGTACAGGATCTGGTCAATCAGAAGTGTTTGAAGATCACATTGCTTGGGGTCTTGGGGCTTGGACCACCTGTGAATGACATTGCTTGGGGTCTGGATGTTGGAACAATGTATTGGTTGTTGAATTGACACAGTATGACATTTCCGGGGTTTATGTAATTTTTATATGAGATACTAACCATAATTTAGAACCTCTGTAATTTGTTATAGACAATATTACATTATATATATATATATATTAATTAATTAATGAAAAATGACAATTGCTATTGAGGATACAGTATTAGTATTAAATCACTTCCCTAATATTTTTATACTAGTAATTATTAATAATAATAGCGTATTTTACATAAGTAGAGAACCTAAAAGTAATTCCCTAGTAAATATTTATTATGAGAATTACTCCTATTATAAACTAATAATAAGTTCTCAGGGCTGCGGGTCATTCACATTCCCTTTCTTTGTGGTTGCTTTATCAATTTACCAGCAGAATACAGATGCCAATTTTTGTCTGCAAGCTGCATTCTGTCTATGGAGCAGAAGTCACAGGCCGCCATATTGCCATTTAGCAACTTCTTAGTAAATTAGTATAACTATTCCAAATATAAACTAAACTTTAAATGGCAGACACAGCAGAATTGTACCTAAGAATAAAATATTCATAAATAAACTGATGAGACTCATCTAGAGACGTAGCGCTGATAGAGTACTTACCGGTCACATCCAACTGATGAGTGATAGATCTGTGGCCAGCACCATAGTATATACCTACGCTCTGTGACATCACAATAGCTGTACCCGGGGTGAGTTGCTTTTATGACCACACCCGTAATTTGCATATTTCAATATGGATTTATCATTATTTTTAATAGTAGTGACATCACAATACATAAACCCAAGGTACACGATGTGGCCAAAAGGATGTGGACAGATGACCCTTTACACCATCATAAGCTTGTTGTACTTCCCATTACAAAGCCATGGATGTTAGCCCAAACCATGACAAATATCCCCAGACCAGTATCAATTCCCCCCCAAATAGTTTTTATATCAATTGATCAAATTTCAGAATTTAATTAAATTGTTTATAATTATTTCTGGGGAACCTACACTAATATAAGGAAATATAGTCCCCTAATATACAGTCCTCTAATATGACCATATTGAAATTTCTCCTTTACAAGTGGTATACATAATGATAATAAGGGAGCTCAAATTTTGTGCATTTACCCTGCACATCTAAGATACTTGAGCAATTTAATTGCACACTAATACTAATACCATATTACTACCACTATCACACAATATCTTCTAGAAATTGAATAATTCAATGTTCCTAATAAAACAAATTGATTAGCGAGAAGTACAGATGTAGCATTGATAGAGTACTTACCGGTCACATCCAACTGATGAGTGACAGATCTGTGGCCAGCACCATAGTATATACCTACGCTCTGTGACATCACAATAGCTATACCCGAGGTGAGCTGCTTTTATCACCACACCAATAATTTGCATATTTCAATATGGATTTACTATAATTTTTTATAGTAGTGACATCACAATAGATATACCCGGTGTGAGCTGCTTTTATGACCACACTTATCATTTACATATATCAGTATGGCTTCACCATTCATTTTATTGTTTGATTTTTATTTAGACAAGAAGTCTCACAGGACAAATACGTGTCAAGGTGGGAGACAACACTCAACCACCCATATAAATAATTAGAGATAAGGACTCTAACAATATATGATAAACAAGAGAAAAAAAGAGTCCATACATATCAGCATATGAAAGAATTAAACATCTTTATTGATAACATAAAATACACTAAATGACATAGAAAGAGAATCTAAAATAAATCCTTGTACGGATCACATATGTATACATTGATAACAGTATATATATATATATATATATATATATATATATATATATATAATACACTGATGGTATGCACAATTACTGTAGCTCAATGTAGCTCCAACATGGGGTGCATCAAATAGGAGTAGTTTGAAATGTAAGCAGTGCAAAGAGGGACAATATGCCTCACTCAAAAAGGCCTGTAATAACTCAAAAGTGATTGGTGCCTTGGAAAAACGGCATAAAGCCAAGTTTAAGTCCGATAGATGCACTTACCCATATATGGGAGATTGAGTGTGACCCAGAGGTATAGAAGAGCGCCCTTCTACATTTCAAATTACTCCTATTTGATGCACCCTATGTTGGAGCTACATTGAGCTACAGTAATTGTGCATACCATCAGTGTATTTTATATATATATATATATATATATATATATATACTGTTATCAATGTATACATATGTGATCCGTACAAGGATTTATTTTAGATTCTCTGTCTATGTCATTTAGTGTATTTTATGTTATCAATAAAGATGTTTAATTCTTTCATATGTTTGATTTTTATGTACATTTTTAATGCAATTTCTATATTCATAATGTTTGTCTGTGGTCAGACTCTTACCCAGCACTGCTAAGATTACAGCTCAGGAATAGAATTAAATCCCATAATATATGATAAAAGTCGGGCATATGGGTCACTGGTGGTGCATAGAACTTGTAATGTTCATCTCTCACAGTCGGTTTAGTGTGTGTATAGTTATTACAATCTGTAAGGATCTGCAGCTGCTGAACATCTGATAAATTATCATTTCACTCTCCTGACGAAGCTGAAGCGAAACGTACGTTGGGGTAGCGCTGCAGATCCACCTGGGGTATGTTACCTATTGATTTATACTTCTCTTAACCTGCAAACTAATATGCGACTCTTTTTAGAGAACATCAGTGCACACAGCAGGGAGATAGTGATAATCTTATTCAGGTTATTATAACTTGTATTGGGAATATGAATTTGATGATATTGTATGATTTGTACCTCTAGAAATGTTTAGTGTGATCTGTGAGCGCTAATTTTTTCCGGGTATTTTCATCAATTGCTTTACTGTATAGAGAATTTTTTTATTGAAAATAAATGAAATTGTAGTTTTTAATGGGAACATACTCTGATGAATTCTTTATAGGTGATAAATTATCATTTCTGTCTGTGTGACATGGGGGAAATAATTTATATTATCTGAAAATACATCATTTTAATTTTGAATTTGAATAAAAACCCCCATTAGAGGATGTGACTGTGCACCAGTAAGAACACGCTACATGCTGCATCTCCTGTGCTCAGCCCTCTTACTCCTTACAATACTGAATACATACTGCTTCACAATTCCCCTACCAGCTTGTAATAGGTATCAGAACAGCTGTGGGCAGCCATTACCTCATGTACCATGTCCTAGAAAGGTAATAGAGGGGGTAAGAATCGATCTAGACATCCTGAGACAAGACGGTCGTACCTGATGTGAACGAATGCAGCGTAAATTATATATATCATAGGCCTACCAGAGAGGGTAGAAGGCCAACAACCATATGTATTCATTAAAAATGGCTGCATTATATTTTTATGGATACCACAATCTCTGCTGCATTTATAGTCAAGAGAACCGAAGAATTTCTTCATAGTCTCTTCATCTGGGTCATTTCTTAGACCATTGATGGCCCATTTGGTAAACTGTAAAGACAGGGATTGGCTTTACTAAACATCAAGTAGTCATGGCAGTCAGAACTCCACGATCAGAAAGTGATGGCATATCCTAATTGTATTCCCCCACTTTATGAGATGTAAAACCACTTTAACCCCTTAAAGACGCCGCCTAGTTTGGGCCTTAAGGCTCAGACACCATTTTTCAAATCTGACCTGTGTCTGTTTATCTGGTAATAACTTTGGAATGCTATTCTTTATCCAAGCGATTCTGAGAATTTTTTCTCGTGACACATTGTACTTTATGTTAGTGGTAAAATTTGGTCAATACCTTTAGTGTTTATTTGTAAAAAACACATACATTTAGAGAAATTTTTGAAAAATTTAGATTTTTCTAAATTTGAGTGTATCTGCTTCTAAGACAGATAGTAATACAAAACAAAATAGTTACTAAGTTAACATTTTGGAGGTGAAATTGACAAATATATATATATTTTTTAAAGAAATTTCATTATAATCAATTTTTTTTTCTGTAACTCAGAAGGTTTTACCAGAGAAACTTAACTCAATATCTATTGAAGCAAAGGAGCACCTACTAGATTTTGGGGCCTCCTTTTTATTAGAATATATTTTAGGCACTATGTCATGTTTGAAGAGGTCTTGTGGTGCCAAAACATAGGAAACATCCCCAAAAAGACACCATTTCGGATCTACACTCCCAAGTAATTCATCTAACGGTATAGTGAGCATTTTAACCCCACAGTTGTTTTGCTGAATTAATTGAAATTAGGTCATAGAAATTAAAATCTAAAAATTTTTCATTTTCACAAAGAATGAAAGAGAAAAAGAACACCAACATTTGTAAATCAAGTTCTCTCAAGTAGCATAATACCCCATATGTTGTCATAAACTGCTATTTGGACATACGGCAGGGCTCAGAATGGCAGGTGCCCCGTTTGGCATGCAGCTGTAGGGTGGTAGTGAATATTTTGACCCCCAATGCTGTTTCATAGATTTTATTAGAATTAGGCAGTGAAAATTACAAATTAAATTTTTCCCGAAACATTGCTGTTTTAGCTCTAAATGTTTTATTTTTACAAGGGGTAATTGGAGAAAAAAACACCACACAATTTTTTACTAAATTTCTCCTGAGTACAGCAATATCCCATATGTGGCCCTAAACAGCTGTTTGGGCACACGGCAGGGCTCTGAAGAGAAGGAGCGCCATTTGGCTGTAGGAGCGCAGATTTTGCTGGATTGGTGTTAGATGATAGGAGTGAAAGAGCACCATGCACATTTGAGGTCTATGTTAGTGATTTTTCCATAGTTTGCCCCCAATTGCAGGGCTCTGAGGTCAAATAGTAAAACAAACTTCCAAGAAGTGACACCATTTTTTAAAATATACCCCTCAAGGCATTTATTAAGGGGTGCAGTGAGTATGACCCAATACTACTGTTTTTACTAGAAAAATGTGCAGTGGATTTTCCGCTGATATGCCATTTTAGTGCACAATATGTTATACCCAGCTTGTGCCCCTGAAGACAAATACATCATAAACTGTTAAGCCGTTTCTCCCGGGTATGGCAATGCCATATATGTGGATGTGGATCTGCTGTTTGGACACACTGAAGGGTTCAGAATGGCGGGAGCGCCATTTGGTTTATGAAGCACAGATTTTGCTCAGTAATTTTTCTGTTTGGGGTTTTGCTGGTATTTCAGTTTATAATCTGGGGGCATATGTAAGCTGTGCGGAGTACATCAGTATATAATAAGAGGATATAATAATGTGGTAAATAAATAATAATCCGCAGTTCTGTGGCCTGTGTCACACTGATAAATGGTGCCCGATCTTATCCCCCTTTTGGATCGCACTCTGCACATTTTGTGTCGCCATATTCTGAGAGCCATAACTTCTTTTTTGTGACAGAGCAGTGTGAGGGCTTATTTTTTGCGGGACAATCTGTAGTTTTTACCGGTACCATTTTTGGATACATGCAACTTTTTGATCACTTTTTATTCTATTTTTTGAGAAGCGTGGTGACCAAAAAACAGCAATTCTGCTATTGTTTTTTATTCTTTTTTTTACAGCGTTCACCATGCACTATAATTGACATATTTACTTTATTCTGTGGGTCAGTACGATTCTGGCGATACCAAATTTATATTGCTTTTTTATGTTTTACAACTATTTGCACAATAACATTTATTTTGTAAAAAGAATGTACTTTTTCTGTTGCCACATTCTGAGAACCATACATTTTTTATTTATTTTTTGGTCGATAGAGCTGTATGAGGGCTTGTTTTTTGCAATTCGAGCTATATTTCTTTTTATTTGTACCATTTTTGGATACATGCAACTTTTTGATCACTTTTTATAAAAAAAAATTTTGATGACCAAAAACATAGCAATTCTGGTATCGTTTTTTATTATTTATTTTTATGCCGTTCACTGCATTGGATAAATTACATAATATTTTTATAGTTCAGACCATTACGGATGCGGCGATGCCAATTCGTATAGTTTATTTATTTTTTCTAATAATTAAGTTCTTGATAATGGAAAAAGGGTGAGTTTTAAATTTATTACTTTAAATTCTTACTTTTTTATTTTTGTATAAAATTTTTTTTTTTCGTCTCACTAGGGACTTGAAGGTCCAACAGTCCGATCGCTGTTATAATATCCTACAATACTTATGTGTTGCAGGGTATTATACCTGTCAAATACCTACAAATGTATACCACATAACCATATAGCAAAACGACACATGGTCAATAACAAAATATCTTTATTAGTGCAATATATACAGATAATATAATATAATCTCATAAAAACAGTTAAAATAATCTAAAACAAAGGATTGCAGTGGTGGTCAGAAAATACACAATATCAAATATATAGTTATTTATATGGTGCAAACAATGTATCACAACTCGGTTTGATCAGGCAAAAGTCACAAAGTAGAGAGATTTCCCAAGTGGCACAAAAATATATTTTACTGGGAACAACATCCCCTATAAGGCTAGATACACTACTAAAGAAAAAACCTTCACAAAAAATATGGGACACAAACGTCAAGTTCGTGATGACATAATAAACATGTCCTAAGGACACATGGACTAAAAAGTACCACTAAACTGACCCATAAACGGTCCAAGATACAGCAACAACAAGTAACCACCACCACCACCACTGGACCCCAAAGGTCCAACTGTCCGATCGCTGTTATAATATCTTACAATACTTATGTAATCGCCTTCTGCAGATGGCAGACCCAGTGGCTATTATTAGTTCTCCGGTTACCATAGCAACCATCGACACCCCGCAATTGCGTCGCAAGGTCGCCGATGGCGTTGTAACCCCTTAAGTTTTGGTGATTGCTATTGAGCGCTGCATTTAAGGGGTCAATCGGCGTAAACCACTGCTATCGATCCCCGAGGTATGAGCTGTGATAACTGCTGTACGATACAGCAGGTATCACAACTCATAAATGTGTCGGGGGTTGGGAATGGCGCTGGATTTCACCTGCACCATACTGTTACTGAGCTGAGCACGAACAATTTGCTCAGCTTGTTGTAATAGTAATGAGCGGAGCAGGAAGGGGTTAAGGACAACCTTAGCAATATGCTAACCACAGGGGGCCTTCTGTTGAGCTCCTACCACAATCTGCTGTTATCAATGGGGGAATCGGACAGCAAATCGGACGTCAGTGTAAGACACAAATATGAAAAGTCCTGCAAAGGTAGAGTCGCTCCATACACTGGATTTCTGCTTTACCCAACTGAGGGGTTGTGTAAAAAGGTTGTCTAAAGGTCCATTCACACTGCATTTGCAGTGCACATTCGGCATATGCATCAGTAAATGCTCACATCGCATACCACAATCTTGTCCATTATGGGCTAATATATATTGGTTTACTTTTTTTTTCAGTAATAGGGATTTTGCAAATAGACTCTCTTTTTTTATATCATATAGGGCAGATTCAGACGAACGTTGCGTTTTTGCGCGCGCAAAAAACGCAGCGTTTTGCGCGCATGTCAGCAGCGTGTGCCATGCGTATTTTAACCATGTGTGTGTGTATTACGCGCGTAAGACATGCGTTTTTCCTGCGCGTGTAAAAAACGCACGCAGCTGTTCTGTTTACGCCAGCATACAAAAAGGCCAAGAAAGCAACACCCCTGCTTGATGTGTGCACCTGTGTTTCTTCATTTGTGTGCTTTTGGTGCAACCCAGTGTTCAAACCAGTATTTGCGGTTACTTTGTATGCCACACTGCATTGATGCCACCTAGCTCTCTGGCCCGTGTCCTATTAGCATGGATGGTATCCCGGAGGTTTGGCCAACGCGGTAGCATTCTATGGCCACACCGGCGGAGATCAGGTAGGATGTGGGTTCACCCAATAGTGGCCCAACGCACCTCTAAAGGGCATTTTCATACCCTCTTTGCTGACCTCCGTCGTCACCCCAAAAATTTTTGCTCCTTTTGCCGCCTGTCTGTGCCTGCCTTTGATATGCTGCTGGAGCTGGTTCGGCCTGGAATAACCTATCAGGACACCAACATGCGGCGCTGTATTTCCCCAGAGGAGCATCTCCTTGTCACCTTACGGTATGTGCTGTTTCGTTATCCAGGTTACACACTGTTTTAGGTGCTTCATGTCCTACCTAACATGTTGGCTTTGTGGTTTTTTTTCCTGATTTCCTTTAGATTTTTGGCGACTGGCAATAGCTACCATTCCCTTCATTTCGAATTCCTTCTTGGAGTGTCCACTATTTCCGGCATTGTCCCAGCAACCTGTGTGGTCCTGTGGCTGAGATTGAAGAGCAGCATGATCCCTCAGCCTACGGCCCAACACTGGCTTCGAATAGCCCAGCAGTTTGAAACCAACACTCAATTTCCCCACTGTATTGGTGCACTGGATGGGAAGCACATCCGTGTCCAAAAACCCCCCCACTTTGGGTCTCGATACTTCAACTACAAGCAGTTTTTTTCCATAGTCTTGCTGGCCTTGTCGGACTGTAATTTGTGCTTTACCATCGTGGACATCGGGTCCTATGGAAGCTCTGCGGATGCCCGCATTTTTCGCTCGTCCAGAATGGGCCAGCGTCTAATGTCTAACCAACTTGATGTTCCCGAGCCTAGCATCCTCCCTGGCACCAGCGGTCCACCCGTTCCTTATGTTATGGTTGCAGATGAGGGTTTTGCCCTCAGCAGACAAGTCATGCGTCCATATGCGCGGAGGGGCATGGATAACCGTAGGCGCATTTTCAATAACCGGCTAGGCAGAGCACGGAAAGTGGTGGAATGCGCCTTTGGCATCATGACCAGCAAGTGGAGGGTCCTGATGACAGCAATGCAAATGTCGCCGTCAAATGTGACATGTGTGATCAAAGCCTGTGTTGTGCTGCACAACTTTACCCGCATCCATGATGCCGCTCATGATGGGGAATATATGTTAACATCTGCACCCACCACCAGCCTCGCCCAGGCTGCTCGGCCAGGGCGGCCACCGACATCTGGCCTGCGAGTGCGCCACCAATTTGCTGAGTATTTTGACAGCCAGCCTTGATATGTAACCTGCCAGAACGTAGCCATTTGAGGTGTGGTGAAGTTAGTATTCTTTTGTCGAACGTCTGTTTATCCCTCTAGTCCTTTTTTGGTTTGGGGGGGGGGGTTAGGGACTCGCAAAACTTGAGGCCCCTTGACGTGGGCTCGGGAGGCGTTTGGAATACCCTTTTTTTAAGCCAATAATTCCTGGACATAACATCCTCTTGTGTAGACAAAGGATTTCCTGCCCTATATGTCAGTGCCCCTTTCTGCGTAAAGGTAGGTATGGGCAAACAATAACTATACTAATAACACCTCAGTTCCTGGTATTCCAAACCCCTTCCGATCAACGAAGACCTCAACGATGTGGTGGAGAAATGTCATACCGTCCAAACCTCTTACGCCATGGCACCTCATAGCGGTAGAGGCTGTAGAAATCGGTGATCTATGTAACAGAAGGATTGTCCACACGGGAGTGAAATATATAAAACATTGGCATTTATGTTATTTGCACATACACTCCATAACACAAAAAAACACACACGGGAGAACATACCCCAACAAAAATTGGCACCAACATGATGCATTGCATAAAGAAACCTGGAAGGATTCCTAGGGTGTCATGGCTTTTTAACATTTGGCCTTAGAACACACACGCCCCTACAGATTGTGATAGGTATGGGGCGGCGAGGTGTAAGCAGACATATCCGCACCACTATGCTGTCCCCGGCCCTGATGAGGATGTTCCTGCACAGCATAGTGGGGGTGATACTGGGTCTGGTAGCCGTGGGGCTGCATGGGAGACTGTAAACTTGGGGCAGGTAGGGAGTATGGAGGTAAGTGACGGATAGGGCCAGCCATTGGGCCAGGGGAGAGGTATCTTGGGCCTGGAGGATATTGCGGCATCTGCGATATTCCAGGGGCAGGTTGGGAGGGCCCTGGAAAATGGACCCCCACGGAGGGCATAAAGACACTACGCCACTGCTCGATAGCTGTGAAGCACCGCCCTGGACTAAGCGGGGGTGTAGCACTGTCGATTATCGACAGCATATTCGATTGCAGCCGCACCAGCCTATGCACTGGTACCCGGCGCATTAAAGGTGCCATGCTGCGACAAAAAAAGTTGTGGTTGTCCTCATCAGCTGCACGGCGCAGGTACTCCAGAACACGCGCGTCCACCAGTGCACCTGCGGGTGGGTTGACAGGGCGTCTGCGGCGGGGTGCTGCATGGCTAGGTGCCACTTGGTCCGGTGACCCAGCTTCAGGCGCTGAGGCGACTGGGACTGGATCCTCTCTGGTGGGGTCCGGGGTTAGGGTGACCAGGGGAGCGGCGGCTTCGGACGCCTGGATAGACTCGGGCCGTGCCTCCTCTTCAGACGCGTCAAGAGTGTCGCTAGTTCTAGAATATAGGGGAGACGTCAGTTGAGGAACCCAATTTACTGTGCAAACACAAAGCTGCTTTGGCGTATCTTACATTTTTGGGAAATCACGTTTGCAAAAAGGGACAACAACGAGTACTTACGGTTGCATGTCCATTATTTCCCGCAGGAACAACAACTGCTCATAATAAATATAGCAGCGTTTCCTGGTGCCACCTTCTCCGCTGCGCCCGCCGGAACCATATTCTCTCCGGAACTGGTCCCTTGAACTTCGCCACCGTCTCTTTACATCGTCCACTGTATAAATAATAAAGAACACATCATTCAAGAAACACACCAGATTTTACTGCGCACACAGACAGTGCATATAAACTGGTGTACCACACGTCCACACAAGAACACACCTAACTTGATGATACTATAAAGATACCACTGAACGGAAACGTTGCCAATGACAGGCATTGATTCACCAGGGACGCAATAGGCAATATGGATGTCATTATACACATATATGTCGACACACATATATACACTCACCAATGCGTTGGCGGTCACGGGTGCGGCTGTCGGCCCACTCCTGCTCTAACAGCGCCTCGGCAATATGCTCCCATGCTGCCTCCTTGACTGTGCGGTCATGGTATGACTCCGCATGGGTGTTCCAGACCTCCGGACGCTCCTGAACTAAAGCGATGAGCTTAGCAACATCCATCTGGCGAGGCATGGCTGCAAGCTGCTTGTGGTGCTGTAGTAAACGGTTTGGCCTCTTTTTGAAAACCTGCTCTCTAAGCTACTTCCTGCTTTTCTGCTGGTTTCAACTAGTTAGTTCAAACTCCTTAGCATAGAGCCAACGTGCCCTGCGTGAAAAACGCGCGTTCGGCGCTGCTGCCACCGTATGACATGCGTGATTTTCACGCACCCATTGACTTCAATGGGTGCGTGATGCGCGAAATACGCAGAGATATTGAACCTGTCGCGTTTTGTACGCAGCAAACAAACGCAGCGCAAAAATCACGCACTGTTTGAACTGCCCCATTGACTTCTATAGGGCTGTGCGTGGCGCGTGAAAAAAACGCGGCCTGCACGCACGCAAATCACGCTCGTGTGAATCCCCCCATAGAGTGAGTTTTGGGAACCACAACGGTGTGTACCACCAGTATTGTACTAATTTTTATTAAGGAAATGGGAAGAAGGGATAAGAGTCATGGTTCCTAGGGAAAATTGAAATAGTGAAAGCAATAAACTTTATTTAACAAATTTAATTTAATTTTTTATTTTTTTATTTTTACAATTGTCCAACGTAGGTCAAATTAAATGACGGTGCAGATGACCCCTATCCTGCTCCATGAAGGCACAATTTGCCTTATGTATAATTAGCTATCATTTGCTACTTCTCATACAAGAAACCAAACCTTTTTATTGACTGAGGTTGGTAAGAATATGACTTTGAATTGAGCTATATTCGTCGCTTTGTGGTAAACTTTGTAGAGATCTGATAACAGAGGTATAATGATCTTTATTGCAAGTGTGCTGTGTTGTGTGCACTGAGTGGATCAGCATTTGCTGTTGGTCAATGAACACTGTATGCGTTTCTTTCAGTTCTCTTGTGTGCACTGAGTGTATCAGCATTTGCTGATGGTCAATGAACACTGTATCCGTTTCTTTCAGTTCTCTTGTGTGCACTGAGTGGATCAGCATTTGCTGATGGTCAATGAACACTGTATGCGTTTCTTTCAGTTCTCTTGTGTGCACTGAGTGGATCAGCATTTGCTGATGGTCAATGAACACTGTATGCGTTTCTTTCAGTTCTCTTGTGTGCACTGAGTGGATCAGCATTTGCTGTTGGTCAATGAACACTGTATCCGTTTCTTGCAGTTCTCTTGTGTGCACTGAGTGGATCAGCATTTGCTGTTGGTCAATGAACACTGTATCCGTTTCTTGCAGTTCTCTTGTGTGCACTGAGTGGATCAGCATTTGCTGTTGGTCAATGAACACTGTATGCGTTTCTTTCAGTTCTCTTGTGTGCACTGAGTGGATCAGCATTTGCTGTTGGTCAATGAACACTGTATCCGTTTCTTTCAGTTTTCTTGTGTGCACTGAGTGGATCAGCATTTGCTGTTGGTCAATGAACACTGTATCCGTTTCTTTCAGTTCTCTTGTGTGCACTGAGTGGATCAGCTTTTGCTGTTAGTAAGTAAACATTGTATCAGTGTCTTCAGATTCTCTTGGTGTAGATGAAAGATACAATAGACAAAAGCACGATAAGGTGTCGTGCTAAGATTTATAACTTGAACTGCTGATAAAACTCTGTGTGCGTTAATCAGTGAAGTAACTCGGCAGCCCACACTGTGTTGTTACATATCGCTGACCACTTCTGTTAGGATCAGCAGCGATGTATTAAGTGCTTGCTGTCAGTTATCTCCGCTGGTGCGTCAGAGACTATAGGCAGCAGCACATTAAGATATTCGGGCTAGGTAGCCTTGTGTTCCGCACTTGCACATGGCGTGCACTGCGGATCGTCACCATTAAGATCAGCAGTGATGCAATTAATTACGCGCGTTGGGGTTATACAGCACATTTGATTGATTCTCCCGGTCCATTTACTATGGGTAAGACAATTTTTCTTTAAATAAACGGGTGGTGACTGACTATTCAGTCTGTGTACCTTTTTCAGGTGATTCATTTCCACTCTTTTACCCTGTCCTTTGTATGTGAAGGTTGTACTTGTAATAGGATATAAACATTCACCTGTACCATTAGACACTGTGTCTCATACTCTGGACCTAATTGTCTGATTATCTTGCCCTGGATTATTTCTGGGAGTTTCTCCTGTTGTGCTGTTTTGGAACTACAGAGTCCTTTTGTCCATTTGTAATTTTAATATTTTGTGTATTTATGTATCAATTAAAGATATTTTATTATTATTGGCTGTCTAGCTCCTTTATCTCCTTTTGTTCTTTTTTTATTTATATACTAACTGTTTAACTGAAAAATAATAATTCCTAGCGACACATTCCCTTTAATACTGGCGTTTCATACACCAGTCCTATTAAACAGTTTGCTGGAGTAAGATGCAACACATTTATTAACAGGCGAACGACTCTTAATAAATGTGTCGCATCTTTTAGCTGCAACGCGGCCTGTCATCAGTACTTTCTATGTGCCGCGGCCTGCTGTACATTTAAAGTACATTTTTAAAATGTATTTTATGGTCTGATTGGGGGGGGCATAGAGTCCGATTGGGGGGAGGTATGGGTCTGGTACGGAACTTTGCCTTGTTACGCCCCCCAGAGATAAATCTGGGCCGCATCATACATATAGATTTCTGCTATAATTTATATCAGTTACTGGCGTAAATTATAATAAAATTGTTGGCCATTTCTGCTAAGCCCCGCTCATTTTTTGCCCCCAAAAATATCGACATTTGCGCATTTTGTGAATTTTCTACGCTAGTAAACTGTTGTAGAAAGGTTAATATATTCCCCCCAAAGGCTACAGACCGTAATACAATATCTTAATGTAAGGATGTGTACACTTAATTGTGCAGCAACGCTTGTTGTCTCCATTCTATGTCAGAGTGGGAAGTAGATGTCCGGCCTTATGATTTTGTGATATGTGATAGACCCAGAATCCCAATCACCAAACCAAAGAATGCAAAATAAAGACACAAAACATTATAATTGGGTGTTAAATGGTCAAAACTTTTATTATATTATATGACCAAACCTAAAATGGCAAACCTCCGACTCACGAAGAGTCACCCTCCAGCACGCAGGAAAGGAAAAACCCCCTGTGGGGGAAACCTCTAGGGAAACCATGGCTGGAGGATTGCCCTTCCTCTGGGCTTAGAAGGTGCCAAAATAGAATTTGTAACAGAATTTGTACGTTTTCTCAGATTTTCAAGGAAAGACAATGCAACGAACGAACGAACGAACGAACGAACGAACGAACGAACGAACGAACGAACGAATGAACGAACGAATGACAAAAAACACATAAATCGGCTGATCTGGTTGGCTAGGCGGATGTCTCTCTTCCTGGGCACCCATTAAAATTAATGGGTGATCCACGGATGAGACGGGTCCTCCAGATGCCTCCTTGTAGCACCTGTCTCCGCTCTGGCTAATAGATGGGGATCTCCTGCTGGAAACCCCCCTCTATTACAGACAACCCGTATGAAGAGGATGGCATCACTGTGATGAAGAAGTGGTCTTGGGTGAAGGGTTTCCCTGCTAGAACCTACAAATTACATCAGGTCGGCATTGGTGGGGAAGTCAAGCTGAAGGTCCTCAGCCCATCCAATATGGCGCTGAATGTGGCAGTAAAACCTTCTAATATGGAATCTTCTTTATGTCATAAACATTTGTATTTATGACATCAGCACATTCATCATCATTACTACAGTAATTTATTACCACTGCACAACTCATACATTGTGACGTCACCCACAGTGGTCTGAAGTGTTAACCCTTTAATGACTGGCAATGTACTTAGTACAGATGCCATAAAGCTGAATAGAACATATAAGAGGCCATAAAGGAAAAGGGATAATGCAGGGAGCATCTCCGCACAAGAACAATCCATGACAAAGAGTTCTCCAGGATGAGATAACTTATCTGCTTTCTCCAAAAACCAGCACCACACCTGTCCATAGGTTGTGTGTATTATTACAGCTCATTACCATTCACTTCGATGGAGCTAACCTGCAATACCAGATACAACCTGTGGATAGGTGTGGTGCTGTTTTTGGAAGAAAGCAGTCATATTTTTCTAATCCTGCACAGCCCCTGTTAGAAATAGTTCAAAACAAGTTGGGGGAGAGAAGGAGAAGAAGGGGAGAGGGAAAGAAGAAATTAAAAAAAGGGAAAAAGAGGAACTCTGAGGTAAAAGAAATCAAACTAGACTGAAAGGAGTCTGCTGGAGGTGCCAGATGGAAAGACATATTTCTGCCATGGGGACCAGATTAGTTGAAATGTATCTTGAAGGGGGGCTTCAGAGAGTGGGTTTTAGCACATTCCTGCCCTATGAAGTGCTGTTGTATTGAAAAACTATGCAGTCCATCTTCGAATGCAGCGTCACAAAAACAAATTATTTTGTAAAAAATAAAACTATATAAATTTGGTATCGCAATAATCGTAACGACCCGCAGAATCAAGTTATCATGCAATTCATGCCGCCCGATGAACACGGTAAGATCAAAACAGAAATGGCGGAATTACAGGTTTTTTTTCAATTCAGCACACAAAATGTAGTTTTTTTTTACATTTTTTTAAAATACATTATATGGTACATTAGGCCTCAGGGTAAATTCCACGTAAACAGCGCCATTCATCGGTTAACTGTTTAAATGATACCAGTTCAAGTGACCTTTATCGAAAAACACTATAAGACATTTTTTTCCAATTAACCTTTTAATTGGGCCTAGCATGTGTGATACTGTCTGCTAAGCCGTTGTATCTAAGCATATTATATGTGATACTGTCTGCTGAGCCGCTGTCTCCTATCAAGTAGCAGAGCTATCAGGTGTCATATTCTTAGGGATCACACGCAAAGTCAAAAATGGCTGAAAATTACAGAGCTGTTTTCAGAGAACACAGCCTTTGATTTACAGCCGTTTTTGAAGCTGGAAACGCTTTTTGAGGTGTTTTTGGAGCTTTTTTTTCCATTGACACAATTAAAAACATCTCCAAAAACGGCTCAAGTAGTGACATGCTCCTTCTTTTTACGTGCCGTTTTAAAATACAACAGGCAGATATTTGTAGGCATTGGGCTACCGATTTTTCAGGCATATTTTAAGGCGTTTACGCTCCGAAATACACCTGAAAACACAGCGTGTGAATATACCCTTATAGATACGCTGTCTCAGATATATATATCTTTTTTTTTTTTTAGGGGGGTGAGCAAAACACATGTCTTGTGGCACAAGACAGTCTGATTAGTGGGGGAGATACGGGGTCTGGCTTAGGCCTTTTGTTACACACTCAATGTAAAATTGTACACTAGCTCGGAGCTGGCGTTGATTTCTGCTTTACATTACGCCCGTTACTGGTGTAAATGATAGTAAAATTGTCTGCCCTTTCCGCAAACCGCCACCCACTTTTCAAAAAGTGCCAAGCGCAGCATAAACTGCCCAAAAACGTTCCCGCACTTTTGGGACTTTTCTATGCCAGATTAGTGGCTTAGCAAGGTTAATAAATTCTCCTCTAAGGCTACAGACAGTAATACAATATCTTACTGCAAGGATCTGTACACTCAGTGTCTGACTGAGGTACCTTGGACCCACCAAAGGAAATAATTCTTGGGGGTCTACCCTTCAACTATATAGAAATAATTTGAACACTCTTAATTGTGTACTAAAAATGTGTGTAGTAAAACAAAGACCAATATTCCCACCATATTGTGACAGATATCAGTCCTACACATTCATTCTGCAGAACATATAAGTGAATACAGTGCAGTGAAATTCAGTGACTCACTGGTGACATCTTCTTAGATTGGAGACGTTCACGTTCTCTTTTCTTCTTCATCCGGCCCAGAACGCCATGATGACTTCTTCCAGTCTTCTTCATCTCCAATGCCCAAGCGTGAACCACAAGATACGTCATGAAAGTGTTGATGTAACCTAGATACCACGTGTAATGACGGGGTAGGGAGACAGACAGGTGAGCCCTAATCTACCCGAAACTCAGTCCCTGCCTACTTGCACCGCCCGTCCTAGGCGACGGCGTACAACTGGGCGACGGTCCCTATGCTCAATACGTGCACGACAGACAAACAGACAAGGGTACACAGAAGCTAAGGGAAATGGGGCAGTTGCCCACAGCAACACGGTGAGCAATACGTGTAGTGAACGAGCCGAGTCAAACCAGGAGTGTACGAGGTACCAAACGCAGAGCAGGAGCATAGTCAGTAAAGCCAGGGTCAAAATGAAGCAAGGTCAATAATAATAGCAGGAGCAGCAGAGCCAGGAAACAGGAAAAAATCACAGGCAAAGACAAGCAGGAAATGAAGGTATAAATAGACCGAGGGCGGGAGCTAGAACCGTCTGGCCAGGCTGTGATAGATTCTCCCACTCCTGAGCCTACCTGCCTGAGTGGTAGCAGATCGACTCACTCTATCAGACCAAGGAGCAGGTGCAGACTGATTAACCATGGGCGTCGACACAGAAGCTGTGTCTGGCAGATCCTTTACAGTACCCCCCCCCCCCTTTTATGAGGGGCCACTGGACCCTTTCTAGGTGGACCTGGCTTATTGGGGACCGAGGATGGAACCTCCTGAGCAATACCCCAGTGTGAACATCCCGGGCGGGTACCCAAGTCCTCTCCTCAGGCCCGTATCCTCTCCAATAGACCAGGTACTGGAGGGAGCCTTGGACCATCCTGCTGTCCACAATCTTGGCCACCTCTAATTCTACCCCTTCAGGGGTGAGAACAGGGACTGGAGGTTTCCTCGAGGTAGCCAAGGACGGGGAGCAGCATTTCAGGAGGGAGGCATGAAACACGTTGTGTATTCGAAAAGACGTGGGGTAACTCCAGTCGGAAGGAGACAGGGATAAGGACCTCAATGACCTTGTACGGCCCTATATACCGGGGAGCACATTTATTAGACGGAACATTAAGGCGCAAATTTTTGGAAGACAGCCACAACAGATCCCCGACCACAAACAAGGGGTTAGGAGAACGTCTTCTATCTGCCTGTGTCTTTTGTATGCTCTGGGACGCCTCTAGGTTCTTCTGAACCTGGGCCAAGACTGTGCACAGTTCCCGATGAATGACATCTAACTAGGGATTATTGGAACCACCAGGTGAAACAGAGGAGAAACCGTGAATTAAACCCAAAATAACAGAAAAAGGGGGAGACCCCTGACGAGTTACTGACCCAGTTATTAAGTGAAAATTCGGTGAGGTAAATTAAGGAGACCCAATTATATTTACAGTCAGAGAAAAAACACCTTAAATATAGTTCTAGAGACTGATTAGACCTCTCGGTTTGGCCATTAGTTTCAGGATGGAAGGACAGATCAATCTCCAACTTTTTACAGAAAGCTCTCCAAAACAATGAAACAAATTGTACAAAGTGGCACATCTTACTGAAGCGGTCTACTACAACCCACACCACCGACTTGCCTTGAGATGGAGGCAGATCGGTGCTAAAATCCATGGAGATATGGGTCCAAGTTCTCTGGGGAATGGGCAAAGAACATAGTAAGCCCGCTGGTCGGAACCTGGGAGTCTTGGACCTAGCACAAATTTCACAAGCGGCGACGTAGGCCTTAACGTCTTTAGGCAACCCAGGCCACCAATAGTTTCTGGCAATGAGGTGATTGGTACCCAGTATGCCTGGATGCCCAGATAGTGCAGAGTCATGATTTTCCCTAAGTACCCTTAGCCAGAATTGCAGGGGAACAAACAGCTTGTTCTCAGGAAGGTTCCCGGGAGCTGAACCTTGATCAGCCGCAATTTCGGAGACTAAGTCAGAATCAACAGAGGAAATGATTATACCTGGGGGCAAAACACAAGCAGGATCTTCCTCCGAAGGAGGGCTGGCCATGAAACTACGCGACAGTGCATCATCTTTAATATTTTTAGACCCAGCCCTATAGGTGACGAACAAGTTGAATCTAGCAAAAAGCAACGCCCATCGAGCTTGTCTCGGGTTTAGCCTCCGGGCAGATTCTAGGAAAACCAGATTCTTGTGGTCGGTAAGGACCGTTACCTGGTGCCTAGCCCCCTCCAGGAAGTGGCGCCACTCTTCAAATGCCCACTTAATGGCTAAGAGTTCGCGGTTGCCAATATGATAGTTACTCTCAGTGGGCGAAAACTTCCTGGAGAAGTAGGCACAGGGACGGAGATGGGTGAGGGACCTGGTACCCTGGGACAAGACAGCCCCCACTCCCACCTCGGAAGCGTCAACTTCCACAATGAATGGCTCCATTTGGTTGGGCTGTACCAGCACCGGGGCCGAGATAAAGCACTTCTTAAGGACCTCAAAAGCCTGGACAGCCTCAGGAGGCTAGTGGAGGAGATCAGCACCTTTGCGAGTGAGGTCCGTAAGAGGCTTAGCGATGACCGAGAAGTTAGCAATAAATCTCCTGTAATAATTAGCGAACCCCAAGAAACACTGTAACGCCTTCAGGGAGGCAGGTTGGACCCATTCCGCCACAGCCTGGACCTTGGCAGGGTCCATGCGGAATTCATGAGGAGTGAGGATTTGACCCAAAAATGGTATCTCCTGTACCCCAAACACACATTTTTCGGTTTTCGCAAACAGTTTGTTTTCCCGAAGGACCTGGAGCACCTTCCTGACATGCTCAATGTGGGAGGACAAGTCCTTGGAAAACACCAGTATGTCATCAAGGTACACGACAAGAAATACCCCCAGGTAATCTCTTAAAATCACATTTATGAAATTCTGGAAGACCGCAGGAGCATTACACAACCCAAAGGGCATGACGAGGTATTCGAAATGACCTTCGGGCGTGTTAAACGCAGTCTTCCACTCATCCCCCTCTTTGATGCGGATAAGGTTATACGCCCCCCGTAGATCAAACTTAGAGAACCATTGGGCCCCCTGAACCTGATTAAAGATATCAGGAATCAAAGGAAGGGGATACTGTTTCCTTACAGTGACCTTATTCAAGTTACGGTAGTCAATGCATGGCCTAAGACTACCATCCTTCTTCCCTACGAAGAAGAAGCCAGCACCTACCGGAGAAGTAGAGGGGCGAATGTAACCCTTGGCCAGGCATACCTGGATATACTCTCTCATGGCTTCACGTTCGGGACAAGAAAGATTAAATATCCTACCTTTAGGGAGCTTAGCTCCTGGTACCAATTCGATAGCGCAATTGTATTCTCTATGAGGAGGTAACACTTCGGAGGCCTCCTTAGAGAAAACATCAGCGAAGTCCTGAACAAACTCAGGTATCGTGTTCACCTCCTCAGGGGGAGAAATAGAATTAACAGAAAAACATGACCTCAAGCATTCATTACCCCACTTGGTAAGCTCCCCAGTATTCCAGTCAAACGTGGGATTATGCAACTGCAACCAGGGAAGGCCTAAAACCAAATCAGAGCACTGCTCCAAATGCATGGAGCCAACAAGGAGTTCAAAAACCGGGGCATGCTGTGTAAAATAACCATTAGCAAGAGGAGTGGAGTCGATACCCACTACAGGGACAGGTTTAGGCAAATCAATCAAAGGCATAGCTAGAGACATAGCAAATTCCACAGACATGATATTAGCAGAAGACCCTGAATCCACGAAGGCACTGCCGGTAGCAGACCTACCACCAAAAGAGACCTGAAAGGGAAGCAAGATTTTATTACGTTTCATATTTACGCGAAATACATGTGCGCCCAAGTGACCTCCCCGATGATCACTTAGGCGCGGAAGTTTTCCGGCTGCGTATTCTTGCGCCTAGGACAGGTGTTCACTTGATGCTTGTCATCCCCACAATAGAAGCAGAGACCATTCATCCTGCGGAACTCTCTACGTTGTTGGGGGGACACGGAGGCCCCGAGTTGCATAGGAACTTCCGAGTCTTCCGTGGAAGAGCGAAGCAACGGGACCTCGGGAGGCATCATGGGGGAGTCAGAGGGGAAAACACAAAAACGTTCAAGTTGTCGGTCCCTGAGACGTCGGTCAAGTCATACCGCTAAAGCCATAACCTGGTCAAGGGAGTTAGAAGAGGGATAGCTAACTAGCAGGTCTTTCAGGGCGTTCGACAGACCCAACCTAAACTGGCACCTTAAGGCAGGGTCATTCCACATCGGGAAGCTACGCACAACTTCCTAAAGTCAGCACAATACTCCTCAACAGGTCTCTTACCCTGACCTAACGTCACCAGCTGACTCTCGGCAAAGGCAGTCCTGTCAGTCTCGTCATAAATGAGTCCGAGAGCAGAAAAGAAACGATCAACGGAGGAAAGTTCAGGGGCGTCAGAAGCCAAGGAGAAGGCCCACTCTTGGGGCCCCTCCTGGAGCCGGGACATAACTATACCCACCCGCTGGCTCTCAGAACCTGAGGAGTGTGGCTTCAGGCGAAAGTAGAGCCTACAACTCTCCCGAAAGGAGAGAAAAGTCCTCCGGTCCCCTGAGAACCGGTCAGGCAACTTGAGGTGGGGTTCAAGAGGTGAGGTGAGGGGCACCACCATGGTAGCGTCAGGCTGGTTGACCCTCTGAGCCAGGGCCTGGACCTGTAGGGAGAGTCCCGGCATTTGCTGGGCCAGGGTCTCAAGGGGGTCCATAGTAGTGTCAGGGACCAGGGTAGACTAGGTATTGGGCTTGTGATTATGTAATGATGGGGGTAGGGAAACGAACAAGTGAGCCCTAATCTACCCGCCACTCTGTCCCTGCCTACTTGCAACGACCCGCCCTAGGCGACGGGGTACAACTGGGCGGCGGTCCCTATGCTCAGTAAGTGCACGAGACAAACAGACAAGGGTACATAAAGCTAAGGGAAATGGGGCAGTTGCCCACGGCAACACCGTGAGCAACAAGAGTGGTGAACGAGCCGAGTCAAACCAGGAGGGAACGAGGTACCAAACGCAGAGCAGGAGAGTAGTCAGTAAGCCAGGGTCAGTATGGAGCAGGATCAAATAGTTAGAAGCTGTAGCTGGGCCAGGAAACCACACGAGAAGAATCACAAGCAAAGGAGGAACAGGAAAGGCAGGTATAAATAGACAGAGGGCGGGAGCTAGCTCCATCTGCCAGGCTGCAATAGGCTCTCCCGCTCCTAAGCCTGCCATCCTGAGAGGTGGAAGATGGAGTCAGTCTCAGAGACATAGACTCAGGTGCAGACTGATTACCTATGGGCGTATACACAGAAGTTGTGCCTGGCAGATCCTTTACAGGCATAGCTAGAGACATAGCCAATTCCACAGACATAATATTAGCAGAAGACCCTGAATCCACGAAGGCACTGCCGGTAGCAGACCTACCCTCAAAAGAGACCTGAAAGGGAAGCAAGATCTTATTAGGTTTCATATTTACGGGAAATACCTGTGCGCCCAAGTGACCTCCCCGATGGTCATTTGGGCGCGGAAGTTCTTCCGGCTGCTTATTCTTACGCCTAGGACAGTTGTTCACTTGATGCTTGTCATCCCCACAGTAGAAGCAGAGACCATTCTTCCTGCAGAGCTCTCTACGTTGTTGGGGAGACACGGATGCCCCGAGTTGCATTGGTTCATCCGAGTTTTCCGTGGAAGAACGAAGCAACGGAACCTCGGGAGCCATCATGTGGGAGCCAGAGGAGAAAGCACAAAAACGTTCAAGTCGTCGTTCCCTGAGACGTCGGTCAAGACATACCGCTAAAGCCATAACCTGATCTAGAGAGTCTGAAGAGGGATAGCTAACTAACAAGTCTTACAGGGCGTTCGACAGACCCAATCTAAACTGGCACCTCAAGGCAGGGTCATTCCACCGAGAAGCTACACACCACTTCCTAAAGTCAGAACAGTACTCCTCAACGGGTCTCTTACCCTGACGTAAGGTCACCAGCTGACTCGCGGCAAAGGCAGTCTTGTCAGTCTCGTCATAAATGAGCCCGAGAGCAGAAAAAAATAGATCAACAGAGGAAAGTTCAGGGGCGTCAGGAGCCAAGGAGAAGGCCCATTCTTGGGGCCCGTCCTGGAGCCGGGACATAATTATACCCACTCGCTGGCTCTCAGAACCTGAGGAGTGGGGCCTTAGACGGAAATAGTGCCTACAACTCTCCCGAAAGGAGAAAAAAGTCTTCCGGTCCCCTGAGAACCGGTCAGGCAACTTGAGGTGGGGTTCAAGAGGTGAGGTGGGGGGCACTACAAGGGTAGCATCACGCTGGTTGCCCCTCTGAGCCAGGGCTTGGACCTGTAGGGAGAGGCCCTGCATTTGCTGAGCCAGGGTCTCAAGGGGGTCCATAGTTGTGTTAGGGACCAGGGTAGAAAAGGCATATGGGCCTGTGATTATGTAATGGCTGAGAGCAGGAGCGTAGTCAGTAAAGCCAGGGTCAAAATGTAGCAAGGTCAATAATAATAGCAGGAGCAACAGAGCCAGAAAACAGGAAAGAATCACAGGCAAAGACAAGCAGGAAATGAAAGTATAAATAGACCGAGGCCGGGAGCTAGAACCGTCTGGCCAGGCTGTGATAGGTTCTCCCACTCCTGAGCCTACCAGCCTGAGTGGTAGCAGATCGAGTCACTCTATCAGACCTAGGAGCAGGTGCAGACTGATTAACGACGGAGGTCGACACAGAAGCTGTGTCTGGCAAATCCTTTACACCACGTTCCCGTGACCCAATGTGCCACGTCACAGCGTATTCAAATCATGGAAGCATCCGGTCTACATGACTACCGACCGTCATGGTGTGCAAACCTTAGATTAAAATTTCGACATATAACTAACTAACTCTAAACCTCATAAGGTAATTTTCTTTAACTATTATACCAGGATGTAGGCGTAGGAGTAGGCTAAGAGAACGGAAAGTGGCCGAGGCGGGAGTTGGGCCAGAGTGAATATGACGCTTGACTGGGGTCTGGGGAGGGAAAAGGGAGAGATACAGGTGGGAAGGTGGGAGCAGAGGGGCAACATAAAAAAAATTATTAAACTGTTTCTTTTAAATGCTGCTGGGGAACCCGCTCGATCCACTATATAAGGCTGCGCTACAGTGCTTGGGAATAAGTGACTGGGGCAGAAGAGGATGGAGGCGCAGCCTTATATAGTGGATCGAGCGGGTTCCCCAGCAGCATTTAAAAGAAACAGGATCCTGACCTGTCCACAGAGTTTAAGGTAGCACAGAGTATTTCAGGAGATGAGCGTGCGGATATTGTGCGGGGTGGTGACTTGCCAATCATGTGAAGGTGTTATAGAGGACAGGAGTGGAGGAGAGGTAACAGACTGAGAGCTACGTAATGGTAAGAGCAGAGTTCACAGCAGCACAGAATATTTCAGGAGAGGAGTGTGCAGATTCAGTGCTGCTGTGAACTCTGCTATTACCATTACGTAGCTCTCAGTCTGTTACCTCTCTTCCACTCCTGTCCTCAATAACACCTTCACATGATTGGCAAGTCACCACCCCGCACAAGATCCGCACGCTCATCTCCTGAAATACTCTGTGCTGCCTTAAACTCTGTGGACAGGTCAGGATCCTGTTCCTTGTATAGCGCAGCCTTGTATAGTGGATCGGGTTCCCCAGCAGCATTTAGAAATCCACAGAGTTTAAGGCAGCACAGAGTATTTCAGGAGATGAGCACGGCCGGGCACGGCCGGCCACGGGCAGCCGGTCGTTTTTCCGAGCCGTGCTCCCATTATAAAGTATAGGAGCACGGCCTGTAAAATAAAAAAATAGAACATGTTCTATCTTTTTAACGGCACGGGCACCTTCCCGTGAGAAAACGGGAAGGTACCCGTGGCTAACAGAAGTCTATGGGCCCGCTATTTCGGGTCGTAATTACGACCCGTAATAACGGGTGTTTTTACGGTCGTGTGCATGAGGCCCCGTAATGACGGGTGGCTACATGTGTGCACCCGTAATTACGGCAGCGTTGCAAGGCGACGTCAGTAAATAGTCACTGTCCAGGGTGCTGAAAGAGTTAACTGATCGGCAGTAACTGTTTCAGCACCCTGGACAGTGAATTCCGATCAGAATATAGAGTAACAAGTAAAAAAAAAAAGACGTTCATACTTACCGAAAACTTTCTGCCTCCTTCAGTCCGGTCTCCCGGCCGTTGCCTTGGTGACGCGTCCCTCTCGACATCCGGCCCGACATTCCTGGATGACGTTACAGCCCATGTGACCGCTGCAGCCAATCACAGGCTGCCGCGGCCTCTGCAGCCAATCACAGGCTGCAGCGGCCTCTGCAGCAAATCACAGGCTGCCGCGTCAGGAAAGAAGGTCCGACTGGAGGAAGAAGAGGGACTCGTCACCAAGACAACGACCGGGTACGTATGAAATGCTTTTTATTTTATTTTTAATCAGCAGCCTCTTTTCTCTATCAGTGATTGATAGAGACAAGTGGCTGCCGATTTGTATAATATTTTTGACCGGGTTCGGTCAAAACGTGTTCGGCCGAACCCAGTGAAGTTCGGATTCGCTGCGAACCGAACTTTTCCCGATGTTCGGACCGTTTCGCTCATCTCTAACCTTGATGAGCGGCGGCTGCCCAATTTATTTTACTTTTGTGGCCAGGGCCCTGACAGTAGTACCAGCGGTACTACCCTGATGGCAGGCATGTTTGCAGGGGTACTAGCCAACTACGTCACAGATAACCCAAGTTTCAATGCCATGCAAAGTTATGGATTTTTGGCATCCCATGGAATATGGGAACAATAGGGAATTCTATCAGTAAGTATTCTGCCTGTTTCTTGGCTAATACTCCTAATTCAATTCCTTCTTCTAGCAGATTTTTTAAAGATTCTTTACATGCGGTGCTTGGTTTCACCACAAGTTTGCGATATGTCGATTCATTGTCTAAAATGGTATGAACGTGTCTGGGATATAAACAGGAATCTAGAACAACTCCTGCTCCGTAAGATTTGGAGGACACAGTTATACGCTGGATATATGGTGAGCACCTCTGTGTTTTTCCTTTAGCCCTTATGTGTATATAGTGACCCTTTTAGAAGGTTAATCTTTACCCGCTAAGGTGGGAGGGTTGGTTCCAATGCCTAGTTATGGTGGTGTCTGAGGAAATAAAGGTCCTTTTAGACTTCCCGATACTGACCATGAAAACCAGCGCCAATCGTCGATACAGCGTGTCACAAGGAGCAATCATCGGTAATGTATGGGGGCAAACAATCGTTACTACACCAGACCCCGCACCGATCTGCCAGTCCAGTGGCCTCCGTTCACTGGACAACACTGCCTGAAGCAGATGGCTCCAATCACTGCATAGCGGCCGTTCGGCAGAACTGCAGCTCGGCCTCTATTCTTTGACCGGAGCCATCTGCTTCCGGCAGTGTTGTCCGGTGCACGGAGGCAGCTGGAGTGCCGGATCGGTGCGGGGTCCAGGTGTCGGACACGCATCAATCATATACTGATGACCTATCAAGTGGATAGGTCATCAGTTGTCAGAACGTGGAAAACCCCTTTAAAGGGAAGGTGTCACGGAAGGTGTCACGGAATTCGGCACATACATCCCCATAGAGAATGTGAACGGGAGCCGTTCCATTCACTATAGCGTACGCCGTCTGTGTGGGAATGGCGGATGCGCCACTCCCACACAGACCAAAAGGAAGGTCTTTGGTAGAGCGACATCCGGCACCATTTTCATGTGGACCGGAAGCCACGGCCGGACAGTAAGATGACGACTTCCAGTCGTGGCTTCCGGCCATATGTTTAAAGCAGCGCAGACGCAAGGACTAGGAGCGGCAGGGCGGAGGCGGCAGCGGCGGCAGGAGCATGTAAATTATGTTTGTGTATGTGATGTGTGTGTATGTTAGTGTTATACTGTCTGCTGAGCACTGTATCTAATCCTCCTTTCGCTCAGAAAATGGCGGCACACAGTGTAGGAGGTGTGAACATTCAACCCCCTCCTTTCTCCTGGCACTAGCCAGGATAAAGGAGGGGGGATTCTGTGAGGACACTAGAGTGAGTGTGTCTACTACAAATTTGCAGCATAAGGCAATGAGGTTGCTTTACCACATGCCAATGCTGCAATTTTGGGAATTGCTCCCTCTAGTGACCAGCACATGGAAATGTTATAAATTAGAATCTAATTTATAATATTTCCTGACTTGTGAAAAAATTAAAAAAATTAAAACAATGTGTAATCATTTATATACTAACTGTTTAACTGAAAAAAAACAACAAATTTTAGTGACACATTCCCTTTAATACTGGCGTTTCATACACCAGTCCTATTAAACAGTTTGCTGGAGTAAGATGCAACACATTTATTAACAGGCGAAAGAACGACTCTTAATAAATGTGTCGCATCTTTTAGCTGCAACGCGGCCTGTCATCAGTACTTTCTACATGCTGCGGCCTGCTGTAAGAGCCTGAGGGAATCCGGGAGGGAGTATCGGAGTGGTGAGGTAAGTACATTTTTAAAATGTATTTTATTGTCTGATTGGGGGGGGGCAAACAGTCTGATTGTGGGGAGGTATGGGTCTGGCACGGACCTTTGCCTTGTTACGCCCCCCAGAGATAAATCTGGGCCGCACTATACATATAGATTTCTGCTATAATTTACATCAGTTACTGGCGTAAATTACAGTTAAATTGTTGGCCAATTCTGCTAAACCCTGCCCATTTTTTGCCCCCAAAATTTGGACATTTGCGCATTTTGTGAATTTTCTACGCTAGTAAACTGTTGTAGAAAGGTTAATATATTCCCCCAAAGGCTAAAGACCGTAATACAATATCTTAATGTAAGGATGTGTACACTTAATTGTGCTGCAACGCTTGTTGTCTCCATTCTATGTCAGTGTGGGAAGTAGATATCCGGCCTTATGATTTTGTGATATGTGATAGACCCAAAATCCCAAGCACCAAACCAAAGAAAGCACAGGCCGGACGGACCCTGCCACAGTGGAGGGTAGGCCAGACATGACGTGGATAGGAGGGAGGATCGTGTCACAGCCAAAGGGGAGGGTTAGTGGAGGGGGTGGGTCTAGGAGAGGGAGGGGATCCGGTGAGGGTTAGCCGGAAGTACGCTGACTTCCCGGTCTTTTGGTCGGGAGCAGCGCACGGAGTAAGACTTCCATCCACGCATCTCCCATCTGGCGGCCATCTTACCTCATGTCAGCGCAGCAGTTCATTGAGCAGATGCGGGCGGCGGCTGCTGCATTCGGCCCCGCCTGGTTGGAGGAACAAGCTGCAGCGGTGGCCAACGCTCCGGTACCTTTGGCTGTCTCTCCCCCGCGCCGGGCCCGGCGCTCGCGTACTCCAGAAAGGCTGAGCCCCGACGTGGCTCCTCGGACCCGGCGCCACAGAGGGAGCCCTGTGAGGGACCCTCCGGCTCGAGCGTCTGGCAACACTGATACTGCAGCCGGTGCCAGGGTCGGGAGGAATCCCGCTTCGCGGCGGAGTTCAGCGGAGGTGGGGGGGTGTGGCCCCTACTTCCGGTCACCCCTCCACTCGCCAGTTCTACGCTGGGTTCCATGGTTTGGACGGCTGCCCCTGGGGATGTGCCGGCTGGGGGTGGAGCTCCACGGCGATCTGGAGGAAGCAAGGGACATGCATTCGGCCGCAGGCCTAGGTCGTCCGTTTCGAGGGTGACTTCCGGGCGGCGAGAGAGAGCCTGGGAGCCCACCCCTCCCCCACCTCGATTCCGCCCGTTGAGCACGCCTGTGCGTGCTGCCATGGATCGGGGACCAGATCTGCCAAAGACCTTGAGGGCGGTCCATCTGATGGGTCCACAGCGCCTGTGCATCTCGGTGAGTCGTTTTCACCGTCTTTACCTTTTCCTGCTATACTTATGTCTCCTGTGTCGGGGGAGGGTTCCACGGTTGGGGAGTGGGTATGTGATGTGGGGTCTAGGTTTGTGAATGTTGGGGGTGGGGGGGATAGTCTGCGAGAGTTGGTCGGTTGCGTCAAGGAATTGTTAGGCCGGCTCGACGGGACGGGGGTCGCCCCTTCACGGTCTCCTGTGGCGGCGTGGGTGGGGGCTGGTGGGGTAGGGTTTAATGCCCCGGCGGCGGTCGCTGCGAGTGTAGGAGCAAATACAGAATCGGTGGCGGTGTCTGTTCCGACCGACTCGGCGGCGGCGGTTGATGGTGTTCGATTGGACGATATAGCCAGGGGGGAGGTTTATGTGTGTTTTGAAGGACCTTTGGGGGCACACTTGAAGCAGGAAGTTCGGGAAAAAATTTGGAAGGACGAGTACGTAGACATTTTTTCATTGTTGCCCCTGGAAAAATTTAATCTGGAGAAGGGGAAGCGAGATGAGAGTAAGAAGGAGGAGGAGGAAAAGCGTCGTCACCGCCTTATCCTTAAGACATTTGTTAACTGGTTGCAAGCGTTCGCCATTTTGGCCAGTATTATTGGTGAAAAGGCTCCGGAACATTGCTCCCCCCTGTTTTGCTATATGGATGCCATCAGTGAAGCCCATAGGGTATATGGGGGGTAGCTTGTCTACGTTAAGCAGTTTAGACAACGGAAGGCAGTTCGGCCCAATATTAGGTGGGACCACAAGGATATTGCCCTCTGGTTATGGGTAACGGCTCCGGTTCGACCGGGCCAGTCCTTTCCCGGGAGCCGGGGGGGGGGCAGCAGGCCAATCTGGTCAATCCAGCTCAGGGGGCAACGCAAAGCTCGGGCTGTGCTGGCAATACAATGAGGGGCAGTGTAAATTCGGTGCAGGTTGCAAGTTCAAGCACCTTTGTTCTCAATGCAATGGTGCGTCCCACGGGGCATCTAAATGCTTGCGCAAGGGAAAACGAGGTGGGGGAGGGGGGTTTAATGCCAGTCATGGTGGTGATGCCAGTGAAGAAGGAAAGGATGGTCAGTTTTCTAAATAGTTATCCGGACAGGGCCAACGCGCAGTTGTTGTTGTTTGATGTTTTTAATGTGGGTTTTTGTATCCCCTCCCCTCCTCACAGGTTCCCCTTTTCCATAAAAAATCTGAAGTCAGCTTACCAGCATCCTGACGTGGTTAGGGAGAAATTGGCAAAAGACGTGGATTTTGGGTGCATGGCGGGGCCCTTTAGTTCTCTCCCCATCCCGGGTTTGGTCGTCTCCCCGCTGGGGGTTGTCCCGAAGAAGGAGGCAAACAAATACCATTTGATTCACCATTTGTCTTATCCTAAGGGCTTGTCGGTTAATGACGGGATAGATAGGGATCTTTGCTCGGTCGTGTATACGTCATTCGATGCGGCGGTGCAGTGGGTGCGTTTCCATGGTAGGGGGGCGTTAATGGCCAAGACGGATGTCGAGGCGGCTTTTCAGCTGTTGCCGGTGCATGTGGATAATCAGCGTTTACTGGGGTGTTTTTGGGGGGCAGTTTTTATGTGGATCGGTGTCTCCCCATGGGTTGTTCCATTTCTTGTGCGTACTTTGAGGCGTTTAACTCATTTTTGGAATGGTTGGTCAAATCTGTGGCGGGGGTGGATTCGATCATTCATTATTTAGACGATTTCTTGTGCGCAACGATCTTGGGGCCCGCCCGTTCCGTGAATTGGTTCGGGAGATAAAACACGATCTGTTGCACCTGTGGTCGTTTTACCCGAACTTGATCACGGTGTGGTCGGATATTGTGCCTAGAAAATCCTGGCGTTTGGCACGGTCGGTGGAGCGGATCAACAAAGCCAGCATTAAAGTTAACAAGGCGGTGTCTGCATTTGTTGCACGGAATGGTGGCATATGTGTTCGGCACTGGGACTTGGAAGCTGGAGTTGGAGCGTATTGGAGTGCAGATGGTGTTCACCTGAATGGTGTGGGAACAGATTTGTGGTGCTTGGGCTTGCAGGATGGCATTGAGAGGGCTATTTTGTTGTGGCGGGACTCTCAGGCTTGAGGGGGTCAAGGCCTGTACGCTGTGGCTGGGGAGTCCTTGGAATTAGACAAATAATTATGGGGGGGATGCATCATGGGTATGGATCCCCCTGGGTTTTAAAGATGAAAGGACACTGTCTGGCGGTTAGATATTGTGGTTTCCTTAGGGTGTTATCCCTTGGGAGAGGTGGCAGTTACCTTACGGCATCTGCCAGGAATATTGGTGCCTCTGAGCCGGGTTTTTATGGCTGGGGGTAAAATGGTGGGGCAGATAGCGGGTAAAATAAAAAGTTAATGATAGCTCCAAGGACTTCCCCTAGTCTATGTGTTAATGTTTGTTTGTCATTTGGTGTCTGACGTGTTTGGGTTATAATTTATGGTTCGTGCATTATTGATTTATTATTTTTTTTGTTAATAAATAATATGGATATTATTTATTTATGGTTAATTGAGTTAACTAACTTTTATATTTATTTCTTAATAAAATGGCTGCTGTGGCCACTTTATCCAAACCCTCGGTGTCGAGTCTTCTTGAGAGAAAGGTGTGGGTTATGAATGGGGAACAGATATATAGGTAAGTGTAATTTGCATACACATACATCACTCGACTTACCCCAAGTCAAGCACAGGCCAGACGGACCATACCACAGTGGAGGGTAGGCCAGACATGACGAGGCTAGGAGGGAGGATCGTGTCACAGCCAAAAGGGAGGGTTAGTGGAGGGGGTGGGTCTAGGAGAGGGACGGGATCCGGTGAGGGTTAGCCGGAAGTGTGCTGACTTCTCGGTCTTTTGGTCGGGAGCAGCACACGGAGTAAGACATCCCCGCCCGCCCTCCCCCTTTTTTGTTAGTATTGGATCATATGGTCAGGGAAGTATGAGGACGGGTGGGGTCTTTCGGTGGGTATTTTCGTTTTGTCATGGCAGCTGCTGGGGAGTCCTTGGAGTTAGACAAATAATTATGTGGGGGGGGGGGATGCATCGTGGGTATGGATCCTCCCGGGTTTTAAAGATGAAAGGACACTGTCTGGTGGTTGGATAGTGTTGTTTCCTTAGGGTGTTATCCCTTGGGAGAGGTGGCAGTTACCTTACGTCATCTGCCAGGAATATTGGTGCTTCTGAGCCGGGTTTTTACGGCTGGGGGTAAAATGGTGGGGCAGATAGCCGGTAACATAAAAAGTTAATGATAGCTCCAAGGACTTCTCCTAGTCTATGTGTTAATGTTTGTTTGTCAGTGGTGTCTGACGTGTTTGGGTTATAATTTATGGTTCGTGCATTATTGATTTATTATTGTTTTTGTTAATAAATAATATGGATATTATTTATTTATGGTTAATTGAGTTAACTAACTTTTATATTTATTTCTTAATAAAATGGCTGCTGTGGCCACTTTATCCAAACCCTCGGTGTCGAGTCTTCTTGAGAGAAAGGTGTGGGTTATGAATGGGGAACAGCTATATAGGTAAGTGTAATTTGCATACACATACATCACTCGACTTACCCCAAGTCATGCAAAATAATGACACAAAACATTATAATTGGGTGTTAAATGGTCAAAACTTTTATTATATTATATGACCAAACCCAAAATGGCAAACCTCCGACTCACGAAGAGTCACCCTCCAGCACGCAGGAAAGGAAAAGCCCCCTGTGGGGGAAACCTCTAGGGAAACCATGGCTGCAGGATTGCCCTTCCTCTGGGCTTAGAAGGTGCCAAAATAGAATTTGTAACAGAATTTGTACATTTTCTCAGATTTTCAAGGAAAGACATTACAATGAACGAACGACATAAAACACATAAATCGGCTGATCTGGTTGGCTAGGCGGAAGTCTCTCTTCCTGGGCACCCATTAAAATGAATGGGCGATGCTCGGTTGAGACGGGTCCTCCAGAGGGGTCCTCCAGATGCCTCCTTGTAGCACCTGTCTCCGCTCTGGCTAATAGGGGGGGATCTCCTGCTGGAAACCCCCCTCTATTACTCTATTACAGACAACCCGTATGAAGAGGATGGCATCACTGTAATGAAGAAGTGGTCTGGGGTGAAGGGTTTCCCTGCTAGAACCTCCAAATTACATCAGGTCAGTATTGGTGGGGAAGTCAAGCTCAAGGTCCTCAGTCCCATCCAATATGGCGCCTAATGTGGCAGTAAAACCTTCTAATATGGAATCTTCTTTATGTCATAAACATTTGTATTTATGACATCAGCGCATTAATCATCATTACTACTGGAGTTTCTTACCACTGCACAACTCATCCATTGTGACGTCTCCAACAGTGGTCTGAAGTGTTAACCCTTTAATGACTGGCAGTGTACTTACCACAGAGGCCATAAAGCTGAATAGAACATATCAGCTGCCATAAAGGAAAAGGGATAATGCAGGGAGCATCTCCGCACAAGAACAATCCATGACAAAGGGTTGTCCAGGATAAGATAACTTGTCTGTTTTCTCCAAAAACCAGCACCACACCTGTCCATAGGTTGTGTGTGGTATTACAGCTCATTACCATTCACTTCAATGGAGCAAACCTGCAATACCAGAAACAACCTGTGGATAGGTGTGGTGCTGTTCTTGGAAGAAAGCAGCCATATTTTTCTAATCCTGCACAGCCCCTGTTAGAAATAGAAAAAAAAAAGGGGGAGAAAATAAATTAAAAAAAGGTAAAAAGAGGAACTCTGAGGTAAAAGAAATCAAACTAGACTGAAAGGAGTCTGCTGGAGGTGCCAGATGGAAAGACATATTTCTGCTATGGGGACCAGATTAGTTGAAATGTATCTTGAAGGGGGGCTTCAGAGAGTGGGTTTTAACCCCTTCCCGCCCTATGAAGTGCTGTTGCATTGAAAAACTATGCAGTTCATCTTCGAATGCAGCGTCACAAAAACAAATTGTTTTGTAAAAAATAAAACTATATAAATTTGGTATCACCATAATCGTAACGAACCGCAGAATCAAGTTATCATGCAATTCATGCCACCCGATGAACATTGTAAAATCAAAACAGAAATGGCGGAATTACAGGTTTTTTTTCAATTCACCCCACAAAATGTAGGTTTTTTAAAAAAAAAAATTAAAACATTATATGGTACATTAGGCCGCAGGGTAAATTCCACATAAACATCGCCATTCATCGGTTAACTGTTTAAATGATACCAGTTCAAGTGACCTTTATCGAAAAACACCAAGAAATGTTTTCACAATGAACCTTCTAATTGGGCCTAGCATGTGTGATGTCCTCTAAGCCGTTGTATCTAAGCATATTATATGTGATACTGTCTGCTAAGCCGCTGTCTCCTATCAAGTAGCAGAGCTATCAGGTGCCATAGTGTAATGAAACGGGGTAGGGAGACGGACAGGTGAGCCCTAATCTACCCGAAACTCAGTCCCTGCCTACTTGCACGGCCCGTCCTAGGCGATGGCGTACATCTGGGCGACGGTCCCTAAGCTCAATATGTGCACAACAGACAAACAGACAAGGGTACACAGAAGCTAAGGGTAATGGGGCAGTTGCCCACGGCAACACAGTGAGCAACAAGAGTAGTGAACGAGCCGAGTCAAACCAGGAGTGTACGTGGTGCCAAACGCAGAGCAGGAGAGTAGTCAGTAAAGCCAGGGTCAATATGAAGCAGAGGTCAATAGGAAAAGCAGGAACAGCAGAGCCAGGAAGGAAGAGAATCACAGGCAAAGGACAAGCAGCAAGTGAAGATATAAATAGACAAAGGGCGGTAGCTAGGACCGTCTGGCAAGGCTGTGATAGGTTCTCCCACTCCTCAGCCTACCAGCCTGAGTGGTAGCAGAACGAGTCACTCTAGCAGACCTAGGCACAGATGCAGGATGATTACCCACGGGCATTGACACAAATGCTGTGTCTGGCAAATCCTTTACACTTAGACATTAAATGGGCCTTTGAAGAGTGGCGCCACTTCCTGGAGGGGGCTGGGCACCAGGTAACGGTCCTTACTGACCACAAGAATCTGGTTTTCCTAGAGTCTGCCCGGAGGCTAAACCCGAGACAAGCTCGATGGGCGTTGTTTTTTTACGAGATTCAACTTTGTGGTTACCTATAGGGCTGGGTCAAAAAATATTAAAGCTGATGCTCTGTTGCGTAGCCTCATGGCCAGCCCTCCTCCTGAGGAGGATCCCGCTTGTATTTTGCCCCCAGGTATAATCATATCCTCTGTGGATTCAGACTTAGTCTCCAAAATTGCGGCTGATCAAGCTTCTGCTCCCCAGAACCTTCCTGAGAACAAGCTATTTGTTCCCCTGCAATTCCGGCTAAGGTTGCTCAGGGAGAACCATGACTTCGCACTATCTGGCCATCCAGGCATCCTGGGTACCAATCACCTCATTTCTAGAACCTATTGGTGGTCTAGGTTGCTTAAAGACATTAAGGCCTACGTCGCCGCTTGTGAAATTTGTGCTAGGTCCAAGACTCCCAGGTCCCGACCTGCGGGCTTACTATGTTCTTTGCCCATTCCCCAGAGACCTTGGACCCATATCTCCATGGATTTTAGTCCCTGCCTACTTGCACGGCCCGTCCTAAGTGACGGCGTACAACTGGGCGACGTTCCCTACGCTCAATAAGTGCAAGACAGACAACACAAGACAAGGGCACACAGAAGAAAAAGGGGGATGTAGGGGCAGTTGCCCACGGAAACACCGTGAGCAACAGGCAGTGGTAAACGAGCCGAGACAAACCAGGAGAGTACAAAGTAGCAAATCAGAGCAGGAGAATAGTCAGTTAAGCCAGGGTTAATAGGTAACAACGGTTAATAAGGTAAATAGCAAGAATCGCAGAGCCAGGAAACCAGACAATAACAGGCAAGGAATATGCTGCAAGTGAGGGTAAAAATAGACCAAGGGCGGGAGCTAGAACCATCAGGCCAGGCTGTGATAGGTTCTCCCTCTCCTCAGCCTGCCAGCCTGAGGAGGATCCCGCTTGTATTTTGCCCCCAGGTATAATCATATCCTCTGTGGATTCAGACTTAGTCTCCGAAATTGCGGCTGATCAAGGTTCAGCTCCCGAGAATCTTCCTGAGAACAAGCTGTTTGTTCCCCTGCAATTCCTGCTAAGGTTGCTCAGCGAGAATCATGACTCTGCACTATCTGGCCATCCAGGCATCCCGGGTACCAAGCACCTAATTTCTAGAACCTATTGGTGGCCTGGATTGCCTAAAGACGTTAAGGCCTACGTTGCCGCTTGTGAAATTTGTGCTAGGTCCAAGACTCCCAGGTCCCGACCAGCGGGCTTACTATGTTCCTTGCCCATTCCCCAGAGACATTGGACACATATCTCCATGGATTTTATCACTGATCTGCCTCCATCCGAAGGTAAGTCGGTGGTGTGGGTTGTACTAGACCGCTTCAGTAAGATGTGCCACTTTGTACCCCTCAAGAAACTACCCAATGCCAAGACGTTAGCTACCTTGCTTGTCAAACACATTCTGCGTCTCCATGGGGTTCCTGTCAATATTGTTTCTGACAGAGGGGTACAATTTGTTTCATTGTTTTGGAGAGCCTTCTGTAAGAGTCTGGAGATTGATCTGTCCTTCTCCTCGGCCTTCCATCCTGAAACTAATGGCCAAACTGAGAGGACTAATCAGTCTCTAGAACAATATTTAAGGTGTTTTATCTCTGACTGTCAAGATGATTGGGTCTCCTTCATTCCCCTCACCAAATTTTCCCTTAATAACCGGGTCAGTAACTCGTCAGGGGTCTCCCCCTTTTTCTGTAATTTTGGGTTTAACCCACGGTTCTCCTCCGTTTCCCCTGGTGGGTCCAACCATCCCGAGGTAGATGTCATTCATCGGGAACTGTGCACAGTCTGGGCCCAGGTTCAGAAGAACCTTCAGGCGTCCCAGCACACAAAAGACTCAGGCAGATAAAAGACATTCTACTAAACCCTTGTTTGTAGTCGGGGATCTGGTGTGGTTGTCTTCAAAAAATGTGCGCCTTAAAGTTCCGTCCAAAAAATTTGCTCCCCTGTATATAGGGCCTTACAAGGTCAGTGAGGTCCTTAACCCTGTCTCCTTCCGGCTGAGGTTACCCCCATCTTTTAAAATACACAACGTGTTCCATGCCTCCCTCCTGAAACGCTGCTCCACGTCCTTGGCTACCTCGAGGAAACCTCCGGTCCCTGTTCTGACCCCTGAAGGGGTAGAATTCGAGGTGGCCAAGATTGTGGACAGCAGAATGGTCCAAGGCTTCCTGCAGTACCTGGTCCATTGGAGAGGATACGGGCCTGAGGAGAGGACTTGGGTCCCCCCCCGGATGTTTACGCCGGGTTATTGCTTAGGAAGTTCCATCTTCGTTTCCCCAACAAGCCAGGTCCACCTAGGAAGGGTCCAGTGGCCTCTCATAAAAGAGGGGGTACTGCAAAGAATTTGCCAGACCCAGCGTCTGTGTCAACGCCCGTAGTTAATCAGCCTGCATCTGTGCCTAGGTCTGCTAGAGTGACTCGTTATGCTACCACTCAGGCTGGTAGGCTGAGGAGTGGGAGAACCTATCACAGCCTGGCCAGACGGTCCTAGCTCCCGCCTTTTGTCTACTTATACCTTTATTTCCTGCTTGTCCTTTGCCTGTGATTCTCTTGCTTCCTGGCTCTGCTGTTCCTGCTTTTCCTATTGACCTCTGCTTCATATTGACCCTGGCTTTACTGACTACTCTCCTGCTCTGCGTTTGGCACCACGTACACTCCCGGTTTGACTCGACACGTTCACTACTCTTGTTGCTCACGGTGTTGCCGTGGGCAACTGCCCCATTTCCCTTAGCTTCTGTGTACCCTTGTAAGTTTTTTCTGTCGTGCACATATTGAGAGTAGGGACCGTCGCCCAGTTGTACGCCGTCACCTAGAATGGGCCGTGCAAGTAGGCAGGGACTGAGTTGCGGGTAGATTAGGGCTCACCTGTCTGTCTCCCTACCCCGACATTACACTAAGAGTTTGCGGTTGCCAACGTCATAGTTTCTCTCAGTGGAGGAGAACTTCCTGGAGAAGTAGGCACAGGGACGGAGATGGGTGAGAGACCTAGTACCCTGGGACAAGACAACACCCACTCCCACCTCGGAGGCGTCAACTTCCATGATAAATGGCTCCATTTGGTTAGGCTGAATCAGCACTGGGACAGAGACAAAGCACCTCTTAAGGACCTCAAAGGCCTGGACCGCCTCCGGAGGCCAGTGGAGGAGATCAGCACCTTTACGAGTAAGGTCCGTAAGAGGCTTAGCGATGACCAAGAAGTTAGCAATAAATCTCCTGTAATAATTAGCAAACCCCAGGAAACACTGTACGGCCTTCAGGGAGGCAGGGCGGACCCATTCTGCCACGGCCTGAACCTTGGCAGGGTCCATGCGGAATTCATTAGGAGTGAGGATTTTACCCAAAAATGGTATCTCCTACACACCAAACACACATTTTTCGTTTTTTGCAAAGAGTTTGTTTTTCCAAAGGGCCTGGAGCACCATCCTGACATGCTCAATGTGGGAGGACCAGTCCTTAGAAAACACAAGTATATCATCAAGGTACACTACAAGAAATACCCCCATATAGTTTCCTAAAATCTCATTTATGAAATTCTGTAAGACCGCGTAGAGATATTCGAAATGACCTTCGGGTGTATTAAACACAGTCTTCCATGCATCCCCCTCTCTGATCCGAATAAGGTTATAAGCCCCCCGAAGATCGAACTTAGAGAACCATTGGGCCCCCTGAACCTGATTGAAGTAATCAAGAATCAAAGGAAGGGGATATTGGTTCCTTACAGTGATTTTATTTAAATTTCGGTAATCAATGCACGGCCTAAGACCACCATCCTTGTTCCCCACGAAGAAGAATCCAGCACCTACCGGAAAAGTAGAGGGGCGAATGTAACCCTTGGCCAGGCTTTCTTGGATATATTCTCTCATGGCTTGACGTTCAGGTCAAGAGAGATTAAATATCCTACCTTTAGGGAGCTTAGCTCCTGGTACCAAATCGATTGCGCAATCGTACTCTCTATGAGGAGGTAACTGTTCGGAGGCCCTTTTAGAAAAGACATCAGCGAAGTCCTGACTAAACTCATGTAGAGTGTTCACCTCCTCAACGAGAGAAACCAAATTATTAGAAAAACATGACGTCATGCATTCATTACCCCATTTAGTAAGATCACCAGTATTCCAGTTAAAAGTGGGATTATGTGTCTGCAACCAAGGAAGGCCTAAAATCAAATCGGACGATAACCCCTGAATCACTAACACAGAACACTGCTCCAAATGAATGGAGCCAACATTGAGTTCAAAAACAGGGGTATGCTGCGTAAAATAACCATTAGCAAGCGGAGTGGAATCAATACCCACTACCGCGACAGGTTTAGGCAAATCAATTAATGGCATAGCTAGAGACAAAGCAAATTCCACAGACATAATATTAGTAGCAGACCCTGAATCCACAAAGGCACTGTCGGTGGCAGACCTTCCATCAATAGAGACCTGAAAGGGAAGCAAGATTTTATTAGGCTTCATGTTTGCGGGAAATACCTGTGCGCCCAAGCGAGGGTAAAAATAGACCAAGGGCGGGAGCTAGAACCGTCAGGCCAGGCTGTGATAGGTTCTCCCTCTCCTTAGCCTGCCAGACTGAGTGGTAAGAGACCGCGTCACTCTAGCAGACCTTGGAGCTGATGAAGGCTGGTTAACCCCGGGCGTCGGCACTGAACCTATGTCTGGCAAACCCTTTACACATAGTCTTAGGGTTCACACGCAAAGTCAAAAATGGCTGAAAATTACAGAGCTGTTTTCAGAGAACAGATATCAGTCCTACACAGGCATTCTGCAGACCATATACACTACCGTTGAAAAGTTTAGGGTCACTAAGAAATTTCCTTATTTTTGAAAGAAAAGCACAGTTTTTTTCAATGAAGATAACATTAAATTAATTAGAAATACACTCTATACATTGTTAATGTGGTAAATGACTATTCTAGCTGCAAACGTCTCGTTTTTAATGCAATATCTACATAGGTGTATAGAGGCCCATTTCCAGCAACCATCACTCCATTGTTCTAATGGTACATTCTGTTTGCTAACTGTGTTAGAAGGCTAATGGATGATTATAAAACACTTGAAAACCCTTGTGCAATTATGTTAGCACCGCTGTAAACAGTTTTGCTGTTTAGAGGAGCTATAAAACTGACCTTCCGTTGAGCTAGTTGAGAATCTGGAGCATTACATTTGTGGGTTCGATTAAACTCTCCAAATGGCTAGAAAAATAAAGCTTTCATGTGAAACTCGACAGTCTATTCTTGTTCTTAGAAATAAAGGCTATTCCATGCGAGAAATTGCCAAGAAACTGAAGATTTCCTACAACGGTGTGTATTACTCCCTTCAGAAGACAGCACATACAGGCTCTAACCAGAGTAGAAAGACAAGTGGGAGGCCCCGCTGCACAACTGAGCAACAAGACAAGTACATTAGAGTCTCTACTTTGAGAAATAGATGCCTCACAGGTCCTCAACTGGCAGCTTCATTAAATAGTACCCGAAAAACGCCAGTATCAACGTCTACAGTGAAGAGGCGACTCCGGGATGCTGGTCTTCAGGGCAGAGTGGCAAAGAAGAAGCCATATCTGAGACTGGCTAATAAAAGGAAAAGATTAATATGGGCAAAAGCACACAGACATTGGACAGAGGAAGATTGGAAAAAAGTGTTATGGACAAACGAATCGAAGTTTGAGGTGTTTGGATCACACAGAAGAACATTTGTGAGACGCAGAACAACTGAAAAGATGCTGGAAGAGTGCCTGACGCCATCTGTCAAGCATGGTGGAGGAAATGTGATGGTCTGGGGTTGCTTTGGTGCTGGTAAAGTGGGAGATTTGTACAAGGTAATAGGGATTTTGAATAAGAAAGGCTATCACTCCATTTTGCAACGCCATGCCATACCCTGTGGACAGCTCTTGATTGGAGCCAATTTCATCCTACAACAGGACAATGACCCAAAGCACACCTCCAAATTATGCAAGAACTATTTAGGGAAGAAGCAGGCAGCTGGTATTCTATCTGTAATGGAGTGGCCAGCGCAGTCACCAGATCTCAACACCATAGAGCTGTTGTGGGAGCAGCTTGGCCGTATGGTACGCAAGAAGTGCCCATCAAGCCAATCCAACTTGTGGGAGGGACTTCTGGAAGCATGGAGTGAAATTTCTCCCGATTACCTCAGCAAATTAAGAGCTAGAATGCCAAAGGTCTGCAATGCTGTAATTGCTGCAAATGGAGCATTCTTCGACGAAAGCAAAGTTTGAAGGAGAAAATTATTATTTCAAATAAAAAACATTATTTCTAACCTTGTCAATGTCTTGACTATATTTTCTAGTCATTTTGCAACTCATTTGATAAATATAAGTGTGAGTTTTCATGGAAAACACAAAATTGTCTGGGTGACCCCAAACTTTTGAACGGTAGTGTAAGTGAATACAGTGCAGTGAAATTCAGTGACTCACAGGTGACATCTTCTCAGAATGGAGTCGTTCATGTTCTCTTTTCTTCTTCATCCGGCCCAGAACACCATGTTGACTTCCAGTCTTCTTCATCTCCAATGCCCAAGCGCGAACCACAAGATATGTCATGAAAGTGTTGATGTAACCTGTATGCCACGTTCACGTGACCCAATGTGCCACGTCACAGCTTATTCAAATCATGGAAGTGTTCAGTCTACATGACTACCGCCCATCACGGTGCGCATACCTTAGATTAAAATTTCGACATATAACTAACTCTAAACCTCATAAGCTAATTTTCTTTAGCTTTATACTAGGATGTACAATTCTATATTCAAATATTATCATATTGGTCATGTGTCCTAGTATACCCACATCCAGCGATGGGTGGGATGGGTGAAACATAAAATCGTTTTCCATGAGTTTTGGACTGCGATGTGCTGCTGATCTCCCCTTTTGGGGGTAATATACAGGGAATATGGGGGTTATATAAGGGACTCCCATCATCCCTGTATATACCAGCCATCATCCCCATATATAACCACCATTATCCATGTATGTACCAGCCCACCATTATCTCAGTATAAAATCTCCATCACCCCTGTATATACCATTAGGGCGGGCACTGTCAGCTTGCTGTGGCGTGCGGGCATTGTGGCTAAAGAAGAAGTAAATGGGGTGGGCATTGAGGACACCGTGGACCAATAGGATGCCTGAAATGCCGGTATATGGGAGAAGTCCAGCAGAATCTGAAAATATTCCTCCTCATTGCTTAGGCTGGGTTCACACGACCTATTTTCAGACGTAAACGAGGCGTATTATGCCTCGTTTTACATCTGAAAATAAGGCTACAATACGTCGGCAAACATCTGCCCATTCATTTGAATGGGTTTGCCGACGTACTGTGCAGACAATCTGTCATTTACGCGTCGTCGTTTGACAGCTGTCAAACGACAACGCGTAAAAATACAGCCTCGTCAAAAGAAGTGCAGGGCACTTCTTTCAGACGTAATTTGAGCCGTTCTTCATTGAACTCAATGAAGCACAGCTCAAAATTTACGGCTGTCAGAGAAGCATCGCAAAATGCGAGGAGGAGCATTTACGTCTGAAACAAGGCAGCTGTTTTCTCCTGAAAACAGTCTGTCTTTTCAGACGTAAAAGCCTGCTACCGTGTGCACATACCCTTAAAGGCTATGTACACCTTTGCCCTGTTTAATTGCCTTGTATGTATTTTGTAAAATAAATCACATTTCTAATTGGTCTACCATTTGTCTTCTGTACCTGCAGTGTATTTCAGTTCATGGCCAGCTGCTGTATTCAGTTATCTCTCTAAGGCCCTGTTCACACCTACGTTGGTGTGTTTCGTTGTTCTGCTCCATCAGTGGTGCAGAACAAAGGAATAACGTAAGTAACTGTTCCGTCGCACAATGGACACCGCCACCTGCCGACAGAACCCATTGACTTTAGTGGGTTCCATTGGCTTTCCGTCAGGCGGGGGGACGTGATTTTACCTGAGACAATAGTGCAGATGTGAACGAGGCCTTATCCGTCAGTCATCACCCTAATGGCAAACTGAGCAGCTCCCCCTTTGCAGGCTCATGAACAAGCATTTACTGTGGAATCTGCGCATGTGCATGGTCCTAATTACTGCATACCTCCTAATCGTCCCGGATATAGGGCGGCAGTCCAGGATTCCGGGCGCTGTTACGCTGTCCCAGGAATATATATCTTTATTGGATGGATGCCAGAGGCTACATGTGCGACGTAGACGTTTCGGTCGATAAGACCTTCGTCGCGCACTGAGCCGTGCTGGGGACTGGATCGGTGCAAAATATAATGCGTATGTAGCGCTGCTATAGTGAGTACTGGGCGGCTTACCGCTCTTGATGGGCGCCCCATCTGGACAGAGATTCTGCTCCTATAGGGAATGCCTTACGTCACTGTCCATATATGGACAGTGACGGCAGGGGCTCCTCCTGGAGTGGAATCCCTAGGGGGGTGGCACCATCTACATGGGCACTGTGTGTGACACTATCTATATGGGCACTGGCGCTTTATATGTGCGCACTGGTATTAGGGGTAGCTAAGGGGGCATTAAACTGTATGGGGGCAGCTATTTGTCATTATACTGTGTGGGGGGTCCTATGGGAACATAATAATGAGTGGGCTGAACCGGGTATGTGTGGGTGGAGATTACTTAGATTAGATACTTGAAAGTTGGTAGGTATGTTTACTGGTGTGTGCTGGGGCAGAGCGAGTGTGCCTACTCCAAATTTGCAGCATAAGGCAATGAGGTTGCTTTACCACATGCCAATTGCTCCCTCTAGTGACCAGCACATGGAAATGTTATAAATTAGAATCTGATTTATAATATTTACTGACTTGTGAAAAAATTAAAAAATTAAAACAATGTTTAATCACTTATATACTAACTGTTTAACTGAAAAAAAAAAAATTACTAGCGACACATTCCCTTTAATACTGGCGTTTCATACACCAGTCCTATTAAACAGTTTGCTGGAGTAAGATGCAACACATTTATTAACAGGCGAATGACTCTTAATAAATGTGTCGCATCTTTTAGCTGCAACGCGGCCTGTCATCAGTATTTTCTACGTGCTGCGGCGTGCTGTAAGAGCCTGAGGGAATCCGGGAGGGAGAATCGGAGTGGTGAGGTAAGTACATTTTTAAAATTTATTTTTTTGTCTGATTGGGGGGGGGGGCATACAGTCTGATTGGGGGGGAGGTATGGGTCTGGCACGGACCTTTGCCTTGTTACGCCCACCAGAGATAAATCTGGGCCGCATTATACATATAGATTTCTGCTATAATTTACATCAGTTACTGGCGTAAATTATAGTAAAATTGTTGCCCATTTCTGCTAAGCCCCGCTCATTTTTTGCCCCCAAAAATCCTGACATTTGCGTATTTTGTGAATTTTCTACGCTAATAAACTGTTGTAGAAAGGTTAATATATTCCCCCCAAAGGCTACAGACCGTAATACAATATCTTAATGTAAGGATGTGTACACTTAATTGTGCAGCAACGCTTGTTGTCTCCATTCTATGTCAGTGTGGGAAGTAGATGTCCGGCCTTATGATTTTGTGATATGTGATAGACCCAGAATCCCAATCACCAAACCAAAGAATGCAAAATAAAGACACAAAACATTATAATTGGGTGTTAAATGGTCAAAACTTTTATTATATTATATGACCAAACCCAAAATGGCAAACCTCCGACTCACGAAGAGTCACCCTCCAGCACGCAGGAAAGGAAAAACCCCCTGTGGGGGAAACCTCTAGGGAAACCATGGCTGGAGGATTGCCCTTCCTCTAGGCTTAGAAGGTGCCAAAATAGAATTTGTAACAGAATTTGTAAGTTTTCTCAGATTTTTAAGGAAAGACAATACAACGAACGAACGAACGAACGAACGAACGAACGAACGAACGAACGAACGAACGAATGACATAAAACACATAAATCGGCTGATCTGGTTGGCTAGGCGGGTGTCTCTCTTCCTGGGCACCCATTAAAATTAATGGACGATCCACGGATGAGACGGGTCCTCCAGATGCCTCCTTGTAGCACCTGTCTCCGCTCTGGCTAATAGAGGGGGATCTCCTGCTGGAAACCCCCCTCTACTACAGACAACCCGTATGAAGAGGATGGCATCACTGTAATGAAGAAGTGGTCTGGGGTGAAGGGTTTCCCTGCTAGAACCTACAAATTACATCAGGTCGGTATTGGTGGGGAAGTCAAGCTCAAGGTCCTCAGTCCCATCCAATATGGCGCTGAATGTGGCAGTAAAACTTTCTAATATGGAATCTTCTTTATGTCATAAACATTTGTATTTATGACATCAGTACCTTCATCATCATTACTACAGGAATTTATTACCACTGCACAACTCATACATTATGACGTCACCCACAGTGGTCTGAAGTTTTAACCCTTTAATGACTGGCAGTGTACTTACCACAGAGGCCATAAAGCTGAATAGAACATATCAGCGGCCATAAAGGAAAAGGGGTAATACAGGGAGCATCTCCGCACAAGAACAATCCATGACAAAGGGTTGTCCAGGATGAGATAACTTATCTGCTTTCTCCAAAAACCAGCACCACACCTGTCCATAGGTTGTGTGTGGTATTACAGCTCATTACCATTCACTTCAATGGAGCTAACCTGCAATACCAGATACAACCTGTGGATAGGTGTAGTGCTGTTTTTGGAAGAAAAGAGCCATATTTTTCTAATTCTGCGTTCTTCCTCATGGCTTTAATGCTAACAACTAAATGTCAGAACGAGGTTTATATCCGGTTGCCAACAGGTGAAAATTAGTGATGTCACAGCAAGGTGGTGCTGTCCAGCAGAGTAGTGCTGAACTAGGGAGACGCCTATAGGGCATCAGTATTCTATGAATAAAAGCTATCCAGCACGGTGGAGCTGTCCAGCAGAAGTGGTGCTGAAACAGAGAGCCGGTGATAGAACATCACTGCTCCACTAGTAAGTTGTGTGCTTACAGCATTGGTTGATGGCTAGTAATAAATAATAAGATGAGGGATAACAATGATCCAAAACTATCCTAGAGTAGTGGATAGAATATTAATGCTTATTTCTATTTATTAGGCTGTCGGATATAAACCTCTGAAATACTCACATCGAAAAATGAAAACATGAATAGACGCTAAAAAATACATGATATTAAACAGTTTAAGACAATACATGAACTGGAAAGAAGGGGAATTATGTATTGGTCTTCAAGGATAATTAGTATTGGAAAATTTGTTTTCCTTTGTATACTAGACCGTCAAACGGGAAATCTGATGGGGGAAGGACCCGTTAATATGGATAATTAGGTGTCATCTGTAAAAGCCATGAACATTAACAGGTATTATTGATTATTAGGCCATATTAGATTCTACCGATCATTTCATAGATTCTTTTACTATTAGTGGAACATTAATTCTTTTTTTAAGTTCAAACCTTTAGGAAACCTCGTTTTTAGTGTAAATATCCAGTATGCTTCTCGTGATAAGATTTTATGTTTGATGTTCCCCCCTCTGGTTGGAGTTTTGACTTTTTTTATGGCATAACATCTCAGACTTATAATTGATCTATTATGGAAGGTTATGAAATGTTTTACAACATTGGAGATATTGGTGAGGTTAGGATTTCTTATATAGCCCAAATGTTCTAGTATCCTAGTTTTACATTTGCGACTGGTGCAACCTACATACATTAGGTTGCATTCCAAACACTCCACAATGTATATCACTGCCTCACTGTTGCAATTAATGTAAGTTTGAATTGAAAAATTTGTATTGTTATCTGAATCTCTAAAAGTCTTAGTGGGCTTAGCATATGAACAGATTTTACATGGATGCGAGCCGCATTTAAAGAAACACGTATATTGAAGCCATGTCAGTTTGGGAGTGTTTGAGGAAAATATAGAAGGAGACAACAGGTCACCGAAGGAAGGAGCTTTTCTGGACACTACACGACAACAATCCTTCAAAATATCTGACAGAGCCTCGTCTTACATTAGAATGGCTAAATTTTTATGGACGATTTTCTTGATTTCATTAAACTGACTACTGTGTTGTAACACCAAAGTAGGTACGTTTAGACCAGTATCTTTATTATTAGGTTTTGGCTCTAGAAGTAGATCTCGGGGCTTTGTTTCTACAATGGAGGTTGCTCTTTTGAGGGTCCATTCTGCATACCCTCTTTTGCGTAGTCTCCTACAAATTGTCTGTTGTTCCACCCGGTAATTGGGGTCGTTACTACAATTTCTTTTTGCTCTGTACATTTCTCCCACTGGGATTGATGAGATGGTTTGTCTCGGGTGACCGCTTGTAGCATGCAGGATGGTGTTTCCTGAGATAGGCTTACGATATGTTTAGTATCAATTATTTCCCCTGCATGACCTGTGAGTTCTAGGTCCAGAAACTGGATAGTATCTTTTTGTGAAGAATAGGTAAATTTCAAGTTGAATTGGTTGTCATTAAGATAATTGATTACATTTGGGATATCTGACATATTGCCTTCCCATATAAATAGCAGGTCGTCTATATACCTTGCATACCAGTTAATAGATCTGCCAAAAGGATTATCACTAGAAAAAATGAAAAGTTCCTCCCACAACGCCATCACAAGATTTGCCAGAGAAGGGGAGAATTTAGCTTCCATTGATACTCCCTTAAGTTGTAGGTAAAACAACCCATCGAACTGGAAGAAATTGTGTGTCATCAGGAAGACAAGGACCTCTAGTGTATATGATTGTAGCTCAAAGCTGTAGTTGCTGTGTTTAAAAAGATGATATTCTAGTGCCCTACGGGCTATTTCATGTGAGATACTAGTATAGAGTGAGGTCACATCACAGCTCAGCCATGTAAATTTATTTTCCCATCTTTTTTTGTGAAATGAGCATAACACATCTCTGGTGTCAGTGCAAGGGGTTGTAACAAGGAGTCTAGCCATACAGAGAGTTTTTCTGTTAGTGATCCTATCCCTGACACTATGGGGCGCATAGGTGGGGGGTTTATGCCTTTATGAGTCTTGGGCAATGCGTGCATGATTGGAATTTGAGGGACATTGGACCATAATATATTCTGCTTGTTTACTTGTTAATACACCACTACCTAAACCATTGTTTATTAGTTTGTTGAGCTTTTTTTGGAACATGGATGTTGGATTACACGTTAGTTTTTTATATGTGTCTGTGTCTGCTAGAAGTTTCAAAATGTGGGTTTTGTACATTTCCCTATCTAACACAGTGATACTGCCCCCTTTATCCGACATCTTAATAATAATATCCTTGTTATTTTTGAACGATTTTTTTTGCCATATTCAGCTCTTTAGAGATATTAAACTTCTTATTGCAACACTTCAAATTTTCAGATAGTTGCTGGAGATCCTTTTCAATTGCCCATTGAAATCTGTCCATAGAGTCTGTCCTAGATGCCAGAGCATAGAAGCTTGGATTTTTCGTAACAAAGTCCGCAGAAAAATGAATATTTCTTGTAGGAAGTTCTGGGTTCAGACTCTCTAAGCATTGGATTGCCCTATGTTCCTCAAACGATAGTGATCTATGGTCATGGATGTTTGTATTGGATTCTCTGAGATAAAAATCTTCAGAGTCTGTTGTCATTGAGAGCGTATTATAAAAATGCCTCTTTACTGTTAAATTCCTTACAAATCGATTAATGTCCAGTAGTGTGTTGAAAGAATCGAACATGCGATTAGGGGCAAAATTGAGGCCCAACGACCTAACTTTGACTTGTGCTGGAGTCAGTTCGGATGAGGAAAGGTTGATCACATTAATGCTGAGTGTGGATTCCTGTGGTTCCGTAGGCGGCGGTTTTGTTCCTGGTCTGTTTGGGTGATGTTTCCTACCGCCCCTCCTTTCCCGTTTTTTTACTTCCTTGGTTTGCTGACTGGTTGGTATCTTTGGGAGTATAGGTTCCTAGAGTTATCACTATCTGAGGCTTCATTAAATACTTCAATTGAATCAGGTTCCGAGGAGCTGAAACTGACTCTATTCAGACATACTTAGCGTTGGTGGCAGAAGCAGGAGCCATAGCAGGTCGTTGGAGGAGAGAGACAGGACAGGGGAGGTGAGCCAGTTCCTGGTGGTGTGGGAGGCAGGCAGGCATGCAGGTCCCAGCTGGTGGTGAGGTCATCTTCAGCTAGCTCCAGCTAGCTTCGGCTCCCGAGCGTACCGACGCAGGGCTATTTAACCCTGTCGGTACGCTCGTAGCGGGGGATGTGGCGCTTGCCCCTGGCTAGCATGGGTCGGCATGGTGATAATGTATCACCAGCCGACCCATGAGCGCCCGCACGAGACAGTCCGTGCGTGCGGGAGACTTGAAATGGAGACAGGGGATAACTATCCCTTGTCTCCATGGTTTCCAAACAAAGCAGGGCCATGCTAATTGTCCTGCTTTGCTTAGAACCGCATTCATGACCAGGGCTGTTGTTGTTACAGCCCTGGCTCATGATACATTATATGTATTATACACACACATATATATTATATATATGTGTATATATATATATACATATACACTGTATATATACACACATATACATACACACTATATATATATATATATATATATATATAGGGACACTTCCCTTTACAATCCCCCTGTTGTCGGGGACTCGACAATGCAATTTGGGGAAGTGTTTGTGGGGTTCTATTTACCCCCTCAACCTCCCTGGTTACTGGTAATGGTCTGAGATGGAAGGAAGTATACTATTGGACCTAGATACTCGACATCAGTTATCTCCTCAAGGACACCTTCCCGCCAGTCCTCTGACTCTGGAGTCTAGTGTCCAAAGAAACAAAACCTCAAAGTTCACAGAATGAAGATGAAATTAAATCTCCTAGTCCATAGAACAAAGTTGAGATAAAACTCACAGTCCATAGAACGAAGCCTCGAAGCTCATCAGACGAAGTTGAAATTAAACCTTCATAGTCCATAGAACGGGGTTGAAATAAACTCACAGTACATAGAACGAAGCCTCAAAGCTCATCAAATGAACAAAGCTCATTTGAAAATCTCAAAGTCCATGAACCGCAGATTTCTTGTTCTTTCTTGCTTGGAGTTTCTTCCTCTTGAGTGGCGTCAGCAGGTATTTCCAGTTGCCGATCCAATTTTAGCATGCTGACCCGTGTAAGGCTACTTGTGCCCTCATATGGTCAGCCTTGGAATGGCTTAGCCCGCCTTTCAACAACCTTTTGTACGTGATCCATTACTTTTCCAACTTTTCCCAGCATCTTGATTGAAGACGAAACAATCTTTGTGGGCCGATATCCAGGTCTTTATCATGGCAGGTTATCATCCCCGAGGAGGAGGTGAGGTCTTGGTACCCAGGAATCTACTGTGGGGTGGAGCATCGCCTTCCATTTCCCCTCTGACATTCAATCCATCATCATATTGACCATACCAGTTCTCAGGTTGAGGTGGCAAATAACATCAAGGGTTTGTGTGTACCTTACCTGTCCCTAAGGGTTCCTACATACTACCCAATCACACAAACAAAGTGAAAAATAACCAAACATACAAAAATATTCCCCCCCAAACCATAGGTATATGTACATATAGAGATTCATGCTCAAACAGCATCTCTCACTACCCCTCCATAAACACGAGAAAGGTCCACATGCAAATGGGGTGACTACAGGCTGTAAATATATTCCCGCCTACACGTACATACTCACTCACTGTGGGACGGGCACGTCCTCACTGAGTATGCCTATGTTGCAGACACATATCAAAACCTGGAATGTCTATATGTCTGAACCTAAAAAAAGAATTAATGTTCCACTATTAGCAAAAGAATCTATGAAATGATCGGCAGAATTGAATATGGCCTAATAATTAATAATACTTGTTAATGTTCATAGTTTTTACAGATGACACCTAATTATCCATATTAACGGGTCCTTCGCCCACCAGATTTCCCGTTAACCAATTGACGGTCTAGTATACAAAGGAAAACCAATTTTCCAATACTAATTATCCTTGAAGACCAATACATAATTCCCCTTCTTTCCAGTTAATGTATTGTCTTAAACTGTTTAATATCATGTATTTTTTAGCGTCTAATTATGTTTTAATTTTTCGATGTGAGTATTTCAGAGGTTCATATCCGACAGCCTAATAAATAGAAATAAGCATTAATATTCTATCCACTACTCTAGGATAGTTTTGGATCATTATTATCCCTCATCTTATTATTTATTACTAGCCATCAACCAATGCTGTAAGCACACAACTTACTAGTGGAGCAGTGATGTTCTATCACCGGCTCTCTGTTTCAGCACCACTTCTGCTGGACAGCTCCACCGTGCTGGATAGCTTTTTTTCACAGAATACTGATGCTTTATAGGTGTCTCCCTAGTTCAACACTACTATGCTGGACAGCACCACCTTTCTGTGACATCACTAATTTTCACCTGTTGGCAACCGGATATAAACCTCATTCTGACATTTAGTTGTTAGCATTAAAGCCATGAGGAAGGACGTGGTATACGTCTGAAACGCGTAGGCACCTTACCTACATTTTCACCCTTGCATTCGGTAATGATCTTGTTTTAACTATCCAAATAAAATTGGAACTACGTTCTGTTTTAAACTTGACTGCGCTGGACCATCGACTTTTGTCCCCTTTATTCCAGACCCATATATACCCAGTACAGATATTGTTGTAGATTTCACGTGCAGCCCTATGTAACACCTCTGATAACACAGTGACAGTGTAATAATGGGGGTAGGGAAACGAACAAGTGAGCCCTAATCTACCCGCCACTCTGTCCCTGCCTACTTGCAACGACATGCCCTAGGTGACGGGGTACAAATGGGCGGCGGTCCCTACGCTCAGTAAGTGCACGAGACAAACAGACAAGGGTACACAAAGCTAAGGGAAATGGGGCAGTTGCCCACGGAAACACCGTGAGCAATAAGAGTGGTGAACGAGCCGAGTCAAACCAGGAGAGCACGAGGTACCAAACGCAGAGCAGGAGAGTAGTCAGTAAGCCAGGGTCAGTATGAAGCAGGATCAAATAGTAGAAGCTGTAGCTGGGCCAGGAAACCACACGAGAAGAATCACAAGCAAAGGAGGAACAGGAAAGGCAGGTATAAATAGACAGAGGGCGGGAGCTAGCACCGTCTGGCCAGGCTGCGATAGGCTCTCCCACTCCTAAGCCTGCCATCCTGAGTGGTGGAAGATGGAGTCAGTCTCAGAGACATAGACTCAGGTGCAGACTGATTACCTATGGGCGCATACACAGAAGTTGTGCCTGGCAGATCCTTTACAGTACCCCCCTTTTATGAGGGGCCACTGGACCCTTTCTAAGTGGACCTGGTTTATTGGGGAAACAAAGGTGGAACTTCCTGACCAATACCCCAGCGTGAACATCCCGGACGAGTACCCAAGTCCTCTCCTCAGGCCCGTATCCTTTCCAATGGACCAGGTACTGGAGGGAGCCTTGGACCATCTTGCTGTCCACAATCTTGGCCACCTTGAATTCCACCCCCTCAGGGGTGAGAACGGGAACAGGAGGTTTCCTCGAGGGAGCCAAGGACGGGGAGCAGCGTTTAAGGAGGGAGGCATGAAACACGTCGTGTATTCGAAAAGATGGGGGCAACTCCAGTCGGAAGGAGACAGGATTGAGGACTTCAATGACCTTATACGGCCCAATAAACCGGGGAGCAAACTTCTTGGACGGGACCTTTAGGCGCAAGTTCCTAGACGATAACCACACCAGATCCCCGACCATAAACAAGGGGTTAGCAGAACGTCTTCTATCAGTCTGAGTTTTTTGTACGCTCTGGGACGCCTCTAGGTTCTTCTGAACCTGGGCCCAGACTGTGCACAGTTCCCGATGAACGACCTCTACCTCGGGATTGTTGGAACTACCAGGTGAGACGGAGGAGAACCGTGGATTAAACCCAAAATTACAGAAAAAGGGGGAGACCCCAGACGAGTTACTGACCCGGTTATTTAGGGAAAATTCGGCGAGGGGAATGAATGAGACCCAATCATATTAACAGTCAGAGATAAAACATCTTAAATATTGTTCTAGAGATTGATTAGTCCTCTCAGTTTGGCCATTAGTTTCAGGATGGAAGGCAGAGGAGAAGGACAGATCAATCTCCAACTTTTTACAGAAGGCTCTCCAAAACAATGAAACAAATTGTACCCCTCTGTCCGAAACAATATTGACAGGGACCCCATGGAGACGCAGGATGTGTTTGACAAACAAGGTGGCTAACGTCTTGGCATTGGGTAGTTTCTTTAGGGGCACAAAGTGGCACATCTTACTGAAGCGGTCTACTACAACCCACACCACCAACTTGCCTTGAGATGGAGGCAAATCGGTGATAAAATCCATGGAGATATGGGTCCAAGGTCTCTGGGGAATGGGCAAAGAACGTAGTAGGCCCGCTGGTCGGGACCTGGGAGTCTTGGACCTAGCACAAACCTCACAAGCGGCGACGTAGGCCTTAACGTCTTTAGGCAACCCAGGCCACCAATAGTTTCTGGCAATGAGGTGTTTGGTACCCAGGACGCCTGGAAGACCAGATAGTGCGGAGTCTTGATTTTCCCTAAGTACCCTTAGCCGGAATTGCAGGGGAACAAACAGCTTGTCCTCAGGAAGGTTCCCGGGAGCTGAACCTTGATCAGCCGCAATTTCAGAGACTAAATCAGAATCAATAGAAGAAATGATTATACCTGGGGGCAAAATACAAGCAGGATCTTCCTCCGAAGGAGGACTGGCCATGAAGCTACGCGACAGTGCATCGGCCTTAATATTTTTAGACACAGCCCTATAGGTAACCAAAAAGTTGAATCTGGTAAAAAATAGCGCCCATCGAGCTTGTCTCGGGTTTAGCCTCCGGGCAGATTCTAGGAAAACCAGATTCTTGTGGTCGGTAAGAACCGTTACCTGGTGCCTAGCCCCATCCAGGAAGTGGCGCCACTCTTCAAATGCCCATTTAATGGCTAAGAGTTTGCGGTTGCCAATATCATAGTTACTCTCAGTGGGTGAAAACTTCCTGGAGAAGTAGGCACAGGGACGGAGATGGGTGAGGGACCTGGTACCCTGGGACAAGACAGCCCCCACTCCCACCTCGGATGCGTCAACTTCCACGATAAATGGCTCCATTTGGTTGGGCTGAACCAGCACCGGGGCCGAGATATAGCACTTCTTAAGGACCTCAAAAGCCTGGACAGCCTCAGGAGGCCAGTGGAGGAGATCAGCACCTTTGCGAGTGAGGTCCGTAAGAGGCTTAGCGATGACCGAGAAGTTAGCAATAAATCTCCTGTAATAATTAGCGAACCCCAAGAAACACTGTAACGCCTTCAGGGAGGCAGGTTGGACCCATTCCGCCACAGCCTGGACCTTGGCGGGGTCCATGCGGAATTCATGAGGAGTGAGGATTTGACCCAAAAATGGTATCTCCTGTACCCCAAACACACATTTTTTGGTTTTCGCAAACAGTTTGTTTTCCCGAAGGACCTGGAGCACCTTCCTGACATGCTCAATGTGGGAGGACAAGTCCTTGGAAAACACCAGTATGTCATCAAGGTACACTACAAGAAATACCTCCAGGTAATCTCTTAAAATCTCATTTATGAAATTCTGGAAGACCGCAGGAGCATTACACAACCCAAAGGGCATAACAAGGTATTCGAAATGACCTTCGGGCGTGTTAAACGCAGTCTTCCACTCATCCCCTCTTTGATGCGGATAAGGTTATACGCCCCCCGTAGATCAAACTTAGAGAACCATTGGGCCCCCTGAACCTGATTGAAGTGATCAGGAATCAAAGGAAGGGGATACTGGTTCCTTACAGTGACCTTATTCAAGTTACGGTAGTCAATGCATGGCCTAAGACCACCATCCTTTTTCCCTACGAAGAAGAAGCCAGCACCTACCGGAGAAGTAGAGGGGCGAATGTAACCCTTGGTGAGGCATTCCTGGATATACTCTCTCATGGCTTCACGTTCGGGACAAGAAAGATTAAATATCCTACCCTTAGGGAGCTTAGCTCCTGGTGCCAATTCGATAGTGCAATCGTATTCTCTATGAGGAGGTAACACTTCGGAGGCCTCCTTAGAGAAAACATCAGCGAAGTCCTGAACAAACTCAGGTAGCGTGTTCACCTCCTCAGGGGGAGAAATAGAATTAACAGAAAAACATGACGTCAAGCATTCATTACCCCATTTGGTAAGCTCCCCAGTATTCCAGTCAAACGTGGGATTATGCAACTGCAACCAGGGAAGGCCTAAAACCAAATCGGACGATAATCCCTGCATCAACAGTACAGAGCACTGCTCCAAATGCATGGAGCCAACAAGGAGTTCAAAAACAGGGGTATGCTGTGTAAAATAACCATTAGCAAGAGGAGTGGAGTCGATACCCACTACCGGGACAGGTTTAGGCAAAACAATCAAAGGCATAGCTAGAGACATAGCAAATTCCACAGACATGATATTAGTAGAAGACCCTGAATCCTCGAAGGCACTGCCGGTAGCAGACCTACCACCAAAAGAGACCTGAAAGGGAAGCAAGATCTTATTACGTTTCATATTTACGGGAAATACCTGTGCGCCCAAGTGACCTCCCCGATGATCACTTAGGCGCGGAAGTTTTCCGGCTACTTATTCTTACGCCTAGGACAGGTGTTCACTTGATGCTTGTCATCCCCACAATAGAAGCAGACACCATTCTTCCTGCGGAACTCTCTACGTTGTCGGGGAGACACGGAGGCCCCAAGTTGCATAGGTACCTTCGAGTCTTCCATGGAAGAGCGATGTAACGGGACCTCGGGAGGCATCATGGGGGAGTCAGAGGGGAAAACACAAAAACGTTCAAGTTGTCGTTCCCTGGGACGTCGGTCAAGTCGTACCGCTAAAGCCATAACCTGGTCTAGGGAGTCAGAAGAGGGATAGCTAACTAGCAGGTCTTTCAGGGCGTTCGACAGACCCAACCTAAACTGGCACCTTAAGGCAGGGTCATTCCACCGAGAAGCTACGCACCACTTCCTAAAGTCAGAACAATACTCCTCAACAGGTCTCTTACCCTGACGTAAGGTCACCAGCTGACTCTCGGCAAAGGCAGTCCTGTCAGTCTCGTCATAAATGAGTCCAAGAGCAGAAAAGAAACGATCAACGGAGGAAAGTTCAGGGGCGTCAGGAGCCAAGGAGAAGGCCCACTCTTGGGGCCCTTCCTGGAGCCGGGACATAATTATACCCACCCGCTGGCTCTCAGAACCTGAGGAGTGAGGCTTTAAGCGAAAGTAGAGCCTACAACTCTCCCGAAAGGAGAGAAAAGTCCTCCGGTCCCCTGAGAACTGGTCAGGCAACTTGAGGTGGGGTTCAAGAGGTCAGGTGAGGGGCACTACCATGGTAGCGTCAGGCTGGTTGACCCTCTGAGCCAGGTCCTGGACCTGTAGGGAGAGACCCTGCTTTTGCTGGGCCACGGTCTCAAGGGGGTCCATAGTCGTGTCAGGGACCAGAGTAGACTAGGTATATGGGCTTGTGATTATGTTATAATGGGGGTAGGGAAACGAACAAGTGAGCCCTAATCTACCCGCCACTCTGTCCCTGCCTACTTGCAACGACCCGCCCTAGACGACGGGGTACAACTGGGCGGCGGTCCCTACGCTCAGTAAGTGCACTAGGCAAACAGACAAGGGTACACAAAGCTATGGGAAATGGAAATGGGAAATGGGGCAGTTGCCCACGGAAACACCGTGAGCAATAAGAGTGGTGAACGAGCCGAGTCAAACCAGGAGAGCACGAGGTACCAAACGCAGAGCAGGAGAGTAGTCAGTAAGCCAGGGTCAGTATGGAGCAGGATCAAATAGTAGAAGCTGTAGCTGGGCCAGGAAACCACACGAGAAGAATCACAAGCGAAGGAGGAACTGGAAAGGCAGGTATAAATAGACATAGGGCGGGAGCTAGCTCCGTCTGGCCAGGCTGCGATAGGCTCTCCCACTCCTAAGCCTGCCATCCTGAGTGGTGGAAGATGGAGTCAGTCTCAGAGACATAGACTCAGGTGCAGACTGATTACCTATGGGCGTATACACAGAAGTTGTGCCTGGCAGATCCTTTACAGATAGCTCTCTGAATACAGATAATGCAGTAGATGTTACCTGTAGTCCTATGTAACACCACAGATAACACAGTAATAACGGAGTACAGATAATGTAGTAGTGTTACCTGCAGTCCTATGTAACACCACAGATAACACAGTGATAACTCTCTGAGTACAGATAATTAAGTAGATGTTACCTGCAGTCCTATGTAACACCACAGATAACACAGTGATAACTCTCTGAGTACAGATAATGTAGTAGATGTAAGAGACAAACACATGCAGAGACACAGAGACAGTCACACACACACACACACACACACACACACACACACACACACACTGTAACATATACACATACAAACACAGAGACACATACTGTATACACACTGCACACACATATACACACAGACGCTCACCATGTATCCTTGCTGACAGGATCACAAGTTTCTTTCAGGACAAGAGCTTCCTCCTCTGCTTCTCGGCTGTTATTTACTCCGTGTGTGTAACAGCAGAGCACAAAGTAGAGGCAGAGCCCAGTGGCACCCCCTACATGCTGGGAGGGTGCAGCAAGGGAGTGGACCAGTCCAGTCCCCTGACCTGAGTCATCTGACCTCATGTCACTGACGTGAGGTCAAGTGACAGGTAGGGTGATTGGACTGGTCCACTCCCTGGCCGACACAGACCTCAGTCAGAACGACGCTGCGTGATTTCCTGGCTCTTCCTAAAGCTGCTGCAGGTGTCTGACATACAGGGCGCCTATCAGCAGCGATCAGCTGCTCTGCACCCCCCCTTCCCTACAACTTAGTTGCGCCCGGGGCACATGCCTCATCTGCCCCCCCTAGCTACGCCCCTGCACATAGGATACCTGCTGCACACACCACTCACACATAGGATACATGCAGTACACGCCACTCACCCATAGGAAACATGCTATACACGCCACTCACACATAGGACACATGCTGTACACGCCACTCACACATAGGATACATGCTGTACACGCCACTCACACATAGGATACATGCTGTACACGTCACTCACACATAAGATACCTGCTGCACACGCCACTCACACATAGGACACATGCTGTACACGCCACTCACACATAGGACACATGCTGTACACGCCACTCACACATAGGATACATGCTGTACACACCACTCACACTTTGGATACATGCTGTACACGCCACTCACACATAGGACACTTGCTGTACACGCCACTCACACATAGGATACATGCTGTACATGCCACTCACACATAGGATACATGCTGTACATGTCACTCACACATAAGATACCTGCTGCACACGCCACTCACACATAGAATACATGCTGCACACGCCACTCACACATAGGATACATGCTGTACACACCACTCACACATAGGATATACGCTGTACACGCTACTCACACATAAGATATATGCTGTACACGCCACTCACACATAGGATACATGCTGCACACGCCACTCACACATAGGATACATGCTGCAAGCGCCACTTACACATAGGATACATGCTGCACGCGGCACTCACACATAGGATACATGCTGCACACGCCACTCACACATAGGATACATGCTGCACATGCCACTCACACATAGGATACATGCTGTACACGCCATTCACACATAGGATACATGCTGTACACGCCACTCACACATAGGATACATGCTGTACACACCACTTACACATAGGATACATGCTGCACACACCACTCACACATAGGATACACGCTGTACACGCCACTCACACATAGGATACATGCTGTACACACCACTCACATAGGATACATGCTGTACACGCCACTCACACATTGGATACATATTGTACACCCCACTCACACATAGGATACATTCTGCACACGCCACTCACACATAGGATACACGCTGTACACACCATTCACACATAGGATACATGCTGCACGCACCACTCACACATAGGATACATGCAGTACACGCCACTCACACATAGGATACATTCTGCACACGCCACTCACACATAGGATACACGCTGTACACACCATTCACACATAGGATACATGATGTACACACCACTCACATAGGATACATGCTGTACACGCCACTCACACATTGGATACATATTGTACACCCCACTCACACATAGGATACATTCTGCACACGCCACTCACACATAGGATACATGCTGTACACGCCACTCACACATAGGATACATGCTGTACACACCACTCATACATTAGACATATGCCGTACATCCACAAGACCACTGCAGCCAGTCATTGACCTCAGCAGTGACGCTAGCATGTACAGCACATGACCGCTGAGACCAGTGATTGGCTGCAGTGTTCACATGGATGAACGGCATGTTTTCACTAGGTTCAGTAATGGAAAGAATTGGGTCTGGCAGAGGTTGACCATTCACAGAAGCGACAGCTAGAGGTTTCTCCAAAGGCGTCGTGGGCAAATAGAGACGGTCTACTAAGGCCTGTTGGATGAAATTCGCAGTCGCTCCAGAATCCAGATAAGCGGAAACAGAGTGCGATTCTGGTTTTTTTTTTTATTCTCATTCCAATAAGATATTAATACATATAACAAAAAAACAATCCCTCCCCCTCCCCCAACCTAATCCTAATACAAAAACCTTACTTATACATAACAAAGTGCATTTTAGGCGTATACATATGTATTATTAGTTTAAAAAAAGCAAAAACCTTCAACTCTCTCCCATACGTAGCTCTCCGACCACCCTCACATCTTTACCCAATTGTCATCCTTGAGTTGAACATAACCCTTTGTTCATCTGTCATGCTCTTGATCCATGGTTCCCATAGTTGTTCAAATGTAAAGTTTTTATTTTTGCTATTATAATATCCAAACTCCATGTTTATATTCCTTAGTATTATTCTGTGCCATGCTTACCCAGAATTGGTGAACCATAGGACAATTCCAAAACAAGTGCGAGAAATCTGCCTCTGATATCCAACATCTGACGCATTTCCCGCAATTTTTTCCTCAAAACCTTTTCATTTTCTTTGGCGTTAAATACAAACAGTGAATAATAAAACATTATGTCATTCTATGGGATCTATTCAATTAAAATTTACCAGTGCATCTGCTTATTTTTCTCATTCATTGTCATCTATTATCCCAAAAAGATATTCCCACTCCCCCTTCCTCTTTGATTCCCCTCCCCTCTAGACCCGCATTTTAATTTCTTATAAATCCGTGATAGTAAACCTTTTCCCCTCCCAAATTGATGTAAGTTCCATAACGAGTCAGAAGACTCCAAATGGAATAAAGTTTTATCCCGAGTCACACTCACCGCGTGATGTAATTGAAAATATTTACATCTCATATGTGAAGGAATATTCTATTCTGTTCTCAGTGTATCCCAATCTTTCAGATTGCCATTACATAGTTACATAGTTACATAGTTAGTATGGCTGAAAAAAGACACATGTCCATCAAGTTCAACCAAGGGATGGGAAAGGGGAAGGGAAACATTTCTACACATAATACTTTTTTGTTCTAGGAAATTATCTAACCCTTTTTTAAAGCCATCTACTGTCCCTGCTGTGACGGCTCCTGCGGTAGGCTATTCCATAGATTCACAGTTCTCACAGTAAAGAAGGCTTGTCGCCTCTGCAGCTTGAACCTTTTTTTCTCCAGACGGAGGGAGTGCCCCCTTGTTTTTTGTGAGGGTTTTACATGGAACAGGATTTCACCATATTTTTTGTATGTGCCATTAATATATTTATAGAAGTTAATCATGTCCCCCCTTAGTCATCTTTTTTCAAGGCTAAATAGGTTTAATTCTTTTAATCTTTCCTCATAACTTAGATTCTCCATGCCCCTAATTAGCTTTGTTGCTCTTCTTTGTATTTTTTCCAACTCCAGGGTATCCTTTCTATGAACTGGAGCCCAGAATTGAACTGCATATTCTAGATGAGGCCTCACTAATGCTTTGTAAAGTGGTAATATTATATCCCTGTCCCCCGAGTCCATGCCTCTTTTAATACACAACAATATCCTGCTGGCCTTTGAAGCAGCTGATTGACACTGCATGCTGTTATTTAGTTTATGATATACAAGTACACCCAGATCCTTCTCAACAAGTGACTCCCCCAGTGTAGCTCCCCCTAGGACATATGATGCATGCAGGTTGTTGGTACCCAGATGCATAACTTTACATTTATCTACATTAAACTTCATTTGCCAACTGGATGCCTAAACACTTAGTTTGTTTAAATCCGCTTGCAATTCACGAACATCTTCCATAGACTGAACATTACTACATAGCTTGGTGTCATCTGCAAAAATAGAAATTGTGCTATTAATCCCATCCTCTATATCAGGGGTCTCAAGCACACGGCCCGCGGGCCGCATGCGGCCCCTGGGGCTGTCATCTGCGGCCCGCGGGACACAGAGCCGCTAGTATCGGCTCTGCTCAGAGACTCTGGAATTCCCTGACATCGCTGTCCACATATGAACAGCGATGTCTGGGGCTTCCCCAGAGCCGGAGTCCCGGGCAGAGCGCTAGTACAGGCTCTGCTCCGGGACTCTGTGGAATTCCCTGACATCGCTGCCCATATATGGACAGTGTGTCAGGGTCTTGCCCAGAGCGGAGCAAAGCGCTGGCGTCGGCTCTGCTCCTGGACTCTGTGGAATTCCCTGACATCGCTGTCCACATATGAACAGCGATGTCTGGTGCTTCCCCAGAGCCGGAGTCCCGGGCAGAGCGCTAGTACAGGCTCTGCTCCGGGACTCTGTGGAATTCCCTGACATAGCTGCCCATATATGGACAGTGTGTCAGGGTCCTGCCCAGAGCGGAGCAGAGCGCTGGTGTCGGCTCTGCTCCTGGACTCTGTGGAATTCCCTGACATCGCTGTCCACATATAAACAGCGATGTCTGGGGCTTCCCCAGAGCCGGAGTTCCGAGCAGAGCGCTGGTGTCGGCTCTGCTCCGGGACTCTGTGGAATTCCCTGACATCGCTGTCCACATATGAACAGCGATGTCTAGGGCTTCCCCAGAGCCGGAGTCCCGAGCAGAGCGCTGGTGTCGGCTCTGCTCCGGGACTCTGTGGAATTCCCTGACATCGTTGTCCACATATGAACAGCGATGTCTGGGGCTTCCCCAGAGACGGAGTCCCGGGCAGAGCGCTAGTACAGGCTCTGCTCCGTGACTCTGTGGAATTCCCTGACATTGCTGCCCATATGTGGACAGTGTGTCAGGGTCATCCCCAGAGCGGAGTCCCGGGCAGAGCGCTAGTATCGGCTCTGCTCCGGGACTCTGGGGAAGCCTCTGACATCGCTGTCCATACATTGACAATGATGTCAGGGGCTTCCCCAGAGCAGTAGTCCCAGTGATGTCAGGAGCACAGCTGGAGTCCCAGGAAGAGCCTACTAGCGCTCTGCCTGGGACTCCAGCTCTGGGGTTGCCCCTGACATCTCTGTCCATATATGGACAGTGATGTCAGGAGCAGAGCTGGAATCCCAGGCAGAGTGCCAGAAGCGGCTCTGCTCCGGGACTCCAGCTCTGGGCAAGCCCCTGACATCACTGGGGCAGCCTCTACAGAGGGCACTGGGGCAGCCTCTACAGAGGGCACTGGGGCAGCCTCTACAGAGGGCACTGGGGCAGCCTCTACAGAGGGCACTTTGGAAGCCTCTACAGAGGGCACTGTGGCAGCCTCTACAGAGGGCACTGTGGCAGCCTCTACAGAGGGCACTGTGGCAGCCTCTACAGAGGGCACTGTGGCAGCCTCTACAGAGGGCACTGTGGCATTATCTACAAGTGGGTGTGTGGCAGTATCTGAAGAGGACACTGGCATTATCTAGGGGTGTGTTGCATTATCTACAGAGGGCACTGTGGCCTTATCTACAGAGGGCACTGTGGCCTTATCTACAGAGGGCACTGTGGCCTTCTCTACAGAGGGCACTGTGGCCTTCTCTACAGAGGGCACTGTGGCCTTCTCTACAGAGGGCACTGTGGCCTTCTCTACAGAGGGCACTGTGGCCTTCTCTACAGAGGGCACTGTGGCCTTCTCTACAGAGGGCACTGTGGCCTTCTCTACAGAGGGCACTGTGGTCTTATCTACAAGTGGGTGTGTGGCAGTATCTGAAGAGGACACTGGCATTATCTAGGGGTGTGTTGCATTATCTACAGAGGGCACTGTGGCCTTATCTACAGAGGGCACAGTGGGCCTTTTCTACAGAGGGCACTGTGGCCTTCTCTACAGAGGGCACTGTGGCCTTCTCTACAGAGGGAACTCTGGCCTTCTCTACAGAGGGCACTGTGGCCTTCTCTACAGAGGGCACTGTGGCCTTCTCTACAGAGGGCACTGTGGCCTTATCTAGAGGGCACTGTGGCCTTATCTACAGAGGGCACTGTGGCCTTATCTACAGAGGGCACTGTGGCCTTATCTTGGGGTGTGTTGCATTATCCACAGAGGGCACTGCGGCAGTATCCACAGAGGGCACTGCGGCAGCATCCACAGAGGGCACTGCGGCAGCATCCACAGAGGGCACTGCGGCACTATCTAAAAAGGGGCTGCCCAATCTTGACATGTGTGCTAACTGAGCTGCTGGACTGCATTTAGCGACACTTAAACTGGAAAGCTGGATTGTTGAAATAAGCACGTGGAGAAATATCTCACATTTTAAACCTAGCGCTATTATTATAGTAATGTAGTATTATTATTCTAGTAATATAGTGTTATAGTAGTTCAAATAACTAATTGATTAACAATAATTTTGTATTGTATCAAATTTGAAAGTAATGCGGCCCGTCAACTTCCCATTTTTTCTATATGCGGCCCACTTACCCGGCCGAGTTTGAGACCCCTGCTCTATATCATTAATAAATAAGTTGAATAATAGTGGTCCCAGCACTGAACCCTGGGGTACACCACTTATTACCGGGGACCATTCAGAGTAGGAATCATTGACCACAACTATCTGGATACGGTCCTTGAGCCAATTCTCAATCCAATTACAAACTATATTTTCTAAACCTATAGTCCTTAATTTACCCATTAGGCGTCTATGGGGGACAGTGTCAAATGCCTTTGCAAAGTCCAAAAACATTATATCCACAGCGGCCCCTCTGTCTAGGCTTCTGCTCACCTCTTCATAAAAACAGATTAGGTTAGTTTGACAACTTCTGTCCTTAGTAAAACCATGCTGGCTGTCACTTATGATACTATTTTTTGTCACATAATCCTGTATATAGTCCCTCAATAGCCCCTCAAACATTTTCCCCACGATGGATGTTAAGCTTACTGGTCTATAATTACCCGGGGAAGACCTAGAGCCCTTTTTGAAAATAGGCACCATATTTGCCCTGCGCCAGTCCCTTGGCACTATACCAGTCACTAGAGAATCTCTGAATATTATGAAAAGGGGGACAGAAATAACTGAACTAAGCTCTTTAAGAATTCTAGGGTGTATCCCATCCGGTCCTGGGGCCTTGTGCACATTTATTTTATTTAATTTAGCTTGGACCATATCTACATTCATCCAATTCAGTATATCAACTGATATATTAACAGCACTGGCACCGGCTACAACAGCTGCTCTTTCTTCAGTTGTATATACAGAGCTAAAGAACCCATTTAGTAACTCTGCCTTCTCTTGATCCCCTGTGACCAACTCCCCATTACCATTATCTAGGGGTCCTACATGTTCAGACCTGGGCTTTTTAGCATTTATATACTTGAAGAATTTTTTGGGATTTGTTTTACTATCCTTGGCCACCTGCCTTTCATTTTGTATTTTTGCTAATTTTATTACATTTTTACAGATTTTATTAAGCTCTTTATATTTTACAAAGGCTACAGCTGTACCCTCAGATTTGTATTTTTTAAATGCCCTTTTTTTGTCATGTATTGCCCCTTTCACAGAAGGTGTAAGCCATGTGGGGTTTAGTCTTAGTCGTTTATACTTGTTACCTATAGGAATACATTTTGCACTATAATTACCCAAAGTAGATTTGAAAATCTCCCATTTATCATTTGTCCCATTATTTGACATTAGTTCTTCCCAGTCCATATCCTGAATTGCAGCCCTCATCCTGGGGAAATTGGCTGTCTTAAAATTAAATGTTTTTGCCCTCCCAGCCTGCGTTTGTTTTTTACAGTATAGGTAAAATGTAACTATATTGTGATCACTGTTACCAAGGTTTTCACGAACATTGACATTCCCAACAAGATCTGCATTATTAGAAATGACCAGATCCAACAGAGCTTCACCTCTAGTCGGGTCTTCCACAAACTGGCCCATAAAATTTTATTTACATAATATTGTTATAAACACCGAGTTAGATGTATCACAATGACTCAGTGTTTTTTGTTTAATACGTTTTTTAACAATCACGGTGGGGCTTATGTCACAGTGGTGTGTTACCCCTGTTTTTAACTAGTTACTAATTAAAAGGTATTTTTTACTTTATTGTTACTTCAGTGAACTTCCACAAACTGGCCCATAAAATTTTCCTGCAACAGGTTGAGGAAATGTCTCCCCTTTGCAGTTGAAGCCGAACCATGACACCAATTAATATCCATGAAATTAAAATCTCCCATTATCACTACAGTACCCGCCTGTGCAGCCCGCTCCATCTGTTTATATAGCTGACCTTCCATCTCCTCAGTTATATTGGGGGGTCTATAGATTACACCAAAAGTAATTTTTTCAGTGTTTACCTCCCTTTCTAGTTCCACCCACAAGGTTTCAACCTCCTCACAGTATTCACCCACTATTGTCTCTTTCACGCTCGCCTTCATATCACTTCTCACATACAGACATACACCACCGTCTTTCCTATTTGTCCTGTCTTTCCGAAAAAGTGTAAAACCCTGTAGATTTACAGCCCAGTCATGTGAAGAGTCCAGCTATGTTTCAGCAACACCAACTATATCTATATTTTCTTCCAGTACCAAGGCCTCCAGCTCCCACAGAGAAAAAAAATAAAATGTCTAACCAACCTGAGTCCATATTTGGACCATCCACTCCAATCAGTTATTTTATTAACCTCTAATATATTAAAGTTGCCAATTAATGTTGTGAAACTCAATGCTCCATTTAAATGAAACATTTTTCTTAATTTAACCCCAATTTCATGCATCATATATATTGTTGGATACTCCTTACAATTTCTCAATTGCCCGGACTCCATTACCTCAAGTATATTCTGAAGATGGCCCCTACTAGACTTAGTAATATTTTGTATAAATGGAGATTGTTTCCCACTCAAAATATTTCTCCACTGTCCAGACAAAAAATATATTCTCGTCAGGTACTGCCAGTCCACCCTCTTCTCCTCTATCCATCAAGTATTTTAACATTACCCTGGGTTTCCTTCCTCTCCAAATTAGCTCCCTCATTAAACTTTCTATGTCTTTTCTATCCATATGGGACTGTTAATCAGTGGATACAACAACTGGGGTAATACTATCATTTTAATTACGGCTATTCGATCTGCCATAGAAGGGGGTAACCTATTCCATATCTTAATTTTTGGGTGAGAATTTTGTAGCGGGTGTCAATCCACGTAGGGTAGTCTCTTCAATCAACCCATCGGGTTGACCACCAGATCATGGGCGCAGGAGATTTAACAGGAGAGTAATGGCTGTTTTTTTCATTTCAAAACATTCCATGCAACTAGTTTAATTCTCGGACAATCCTTTTAAGGAAATATTTATCGGGGCACAATGCACCATTTCTGGGCGCTGTATCCAATGTTTATCTGGACAGTCGCCTGGTTATTTTTCTGGACTTTGTATGCACTATTTACCTGGATGCTGGGTAATAATTATCTGAGTTAGAAACAGGAGGACCTGCAATCTCATCAACATTGTCCTTTCCTCATAAAATGTTCTTCTTGAGACATCTGATGGATTACTCTGAAAATATGGCGTAGGTGCCAATCAAGGTCTAAAGGTTGACATACTCAATGGCCTCCAGGATCTGAATTATACCTTTTTCTTTCACTAACTCATTTCTCTAGGAGTCATATATAAAGGTTGGGTCTATGGAGCCCAGATGAGCTACATTAGCAACTTTGAAAGAGCAGCCTCAGAGACATTCAGCTCCAGGATGGTCTGTGCCAGATAAGTAGTGGTTCAGAACGCACTGGACGATGTAGGTGCACGAATAGGGTCCCAACCCAATCATAGTCAAAATAAGTATTCGGCACACAAAGCTGAGGTTTAAAGAAGAAATCTTGATTTTATTTCAAGTTGTTGTAGATGCCAGAGGCTAAGGCTGGATTCACACGAGCATGTTACGTCCGTAATAGACGGAAAGTATTTCGGCCGCAAGTCCCGGACCGAACACACTGCAGAGAGCCGGGCTCCTGGCATCATAGTTATGTACGATGCTAGGAGTCCCTGCCTCGCTGCAGGACAACTGTCCCGTACTGTAATCATGTTTTCAGTACGGGACAGTAGTTCCATGGAGAGGCAGGGACTCCTAGCATCATACATAACTATGATACTAGGAGCTCGGTTCCCTGCAGAGTGTTCGGTCTGGGACTTGCGGCCGAAATACGTTACGTCCATTACGGACGTAACATGCTCGTGTGAACCCAGCCTTAGTGCGACGCTTCGGTCATTACATGACCTTCATCAGGCACTGTGCCGTTCTGATTGCTGGTACATCCAGTAGTTGGCGCTTCGTTCCGAATGGCGGCTGACCGCTGTAGTTGGCACACTTGAGATTTCTTAAAACTTTAGCTTTGAGTGCCGAATACTTATTTTGGTCTGTGTCAGATGTTAGGGATGAAGTCTACAACTGGCCAGACCACCTATCTTTCCTTCGCTCTGGAAATATAGGACAGTCCACGAGGCAGCACATCATGTCTGGTCAATTCCCCTACTACTCTGTACACTAACATCTTCAAAAGAGAAGAGGAAGGTGCAGATGTGACGTTCAGGTTAGGTATTTGCAGCATTGAAGTTGTATTGTGCTCCCCTTGGAGCGCTGTGCAAAGGCAAAACTCCTTTATTGGAATGATGTGTAGATGGTTGGTACTCTATTTGGGTGCGCAGGCTTAGTTTGTTGTGTGCTCACTTGACTAGGTCGGCATTAATGAGTGAAATGTATACAGTACCTTAGGAAAATACAGTGTGAGAAAAAGATGTTATCAGGAGCGCTCCCTAGGGTAATACCTTGAAAAAAAATGTAAACTAGTCTTCTCACCTTGTGAACCTCTTGGTTGATAAGAACATCGACTGGATGCAGTTGTCTCTCTTTTTGTAGATTCTTGTTCTTCTGACACGGAGTACAGTATGTCTCAGGCTGGGGGATCTCTTTGCTGGACTTTGTTGTATGGTGGTGTACGTTCGTCCTGATTATGACCTCTGTTTTTGTAGCAGGAAGATGTCTTTCTTGTTTGGATGTTACTCCATGGGTTACCCAGCCTACTCATTCTTCAATGAATCAGTGACCATGTCCACAATTGATTACACAGGTATAATATAGATTTCATGATAGATCTTTGGAATTAAAACAAGTTCTTTTTATGTATTTGTCTATCCATTTTTATTAGAAATACAATAAATATATTGAGGTATGTTTTTATTGACATGTGTTGCTATCAGCCAGACAGGGAAAAAAATATGGATGGCCTTGGGAATCTGTAGAGGCAGCTGTTCTACAGGAAAGGGAGTGCAGAGACCCTACCAAACAGGACGAGGGGAGGAAGTCCATTGCCGGGCATCTGAAGAGACTTGCCATTAAACACCCAAAACCATTGTACTTCACCGCAGCCCTGCGAATCATGGACAAGGCTTCATTTTCAAAGACTTCTGCACAGTTGTCTTTTAATTGGATGGATCTTAAAAACCCCTTCTGGACAGTGGGGGATGGGAAGGAGGAGGTGTGGACGGATGACGTTCCGGCATTCTTAGATGGACATTAGTGGTTCATATCTGCTGCCTCTTTAGCTTTCAGACCTTGATCTGGCACATCCCTTTCCATGGCTGACGTTCTCGACACCAGGGCTTCCTCCTGCTGATGTTGTACGGTACATTCCCTTCAGTTCTGAAACAAGAATAAATAAAATGTCCTAGTGAAGAGTTGCTCTCTTGAAGATATTCCCCGTGACCCACACCAAGACCCTTTGTCTGCCAGGTAGGTAGATAGTGCGTTCTATGTTCAACTAAGTTAAATAAATTCACAAGTAAATCTGCTCAACTTTAAGATGCGGTTAACAGAAATGTTTAAAAACGGGGACAGATAGGGCGCCAAGCAATGGTAGAATTTTATTTAAATACGCGTTTCTGGCACGACTGGTCCCTTTATCTGATCTTAACCTGACGAAGGGATCAGTCAAGTTTAGTCCCGAACCAGTCCAGTCCAGAAACACCGTCAAAATAAAATGGGCTTTACTTTACTGTCCCCGTGTGAAGTATTTGTGTTACCCGCTGCTTATCTATTTTTGAAGGGGAACTCCAAGAAAAGTGTGTCATGCAATTAAAGGCGCAGTGCCCACCCAAACTACATCGCAAGATTTTATTTAAAAAATTAGCTTTTATCTATTTGATTACTCCAATATGTAAAGGCCAATATCACTAACAGCTCCTGGCTCAGCCAGCAGAGGTGGGGTCCGGAGCCGAATGGGACCCAGAGCTGCTGAAGGAGCGGGAAGTACATAAAGGGGATTTGTCCGGGGTCTGAATACATTTTAGGGTTTGGTATTAAAGGGGTTTTCCAGGCATTATAAAAATTGTAATTCAAACTGAAAATTGCACCATTTAGCAAATACCCACCTTCTAAATCTCTGCGGCTCCAGTGCCGGCGGTTCACAATCCCCTGCCGGCCTGTTTACATAGGCTGGACCAGTGATGTCCCGTATCGGCACATGATCGCACTAGTCAATCACTGGCCACAGTGGTCACGTGCCATACTTACTTAGATCACTTCTGCAGGCGATACCCTCCCTCTATACTGTCCTTACTGCAAGGTTTTTATAGTGAGGACAGAATACAGGGAATATCTGGTACACAAAGCGTATTCTGACTAACCCTGCCCCATGATAAGCCATGCCCAATGAACCACGTTCTGTCAAAGGTACGCCCTGTCAAGTCCTGTCTCAATCCATCTGAAACCGAAGTGTCCCTAGAAAGAAATTCCAAATATTGTCAACTATGCTATATTAGGGTATAGTATGAAGAATCAGTGCAGTAGGGTCTATATACTACTATATACACAAAGCTGCCATGTGCTGAACATTGCAAAACACACTTTTCATAAAAGAGCGTTAATTCCAGTCCTGCAGTCACCCTGATGACCTTATACTGTGCCAGTACTTGAGGTAGGTGTGCCCCTTTATATATTACTTGCAGCCAGAATTGGCACCGGGATTATCAGCTCATTGACGAATTCTTGAGGTCACATTTGTGTCTTGATGTCACTAGTCTGAAACAATCCTACGCCACTTGCTCTTTATTGAATTTTCAGAAAAAAAAAATACCCCTAGCAATAAATACTGCATGTAAATAATATTCTCATTACAGTACAACAACAAATAAATGGAAAAAGAGCCATATCCCTATTAGGTCCCGCGGACATCATAGAGGTGGTCCTTGACTTCCAGTCCTGCAGTCACCATGAAGACTTTGTGCTGTCAGTGCAGGCAGAATAAACCTGACATGGTGACAATGTAATGTTTTATATGTACTACTACTCCCTGTACTGACTGATAGTAGAGAGAATGGACTAAGCTGAAGGATTCCCGACTCTTATCAATTCTTTAAATAGGGAATATGCCCTGAATACTAACCCCAAATTTATATTACATTTATAGTAGGACAGATTTACTATTCAAATTGAGCCAGAATTATGGCGTAAACGTTGTGCGCCATATTTATTAATTGTTTTAGACACATTTTGCGGCGTGCTTGACAAGGGGCGTGGCCTAAAATAAAGGGGCGTGTCTTAAACTAAGCCAACCAAGAGGTGGTATAAGGAAGAGAAAAGTGTCTAACATGTCTAGCAAAATCTATCATACATCGTGCACCACTGTGATAAATTTGGCGCAATTTCTGACTTCCTTGTATCAGTTTACACTGTGTAAAACTCAGATAGTTTTAGGCCCCATGCACACTAACTTATTTTTGCGGCCGCAATTCACCCGCAAATCTGCAGGTGAATTGCGACCCCATTCATTTCAATGGGCCCATGCATACGACCTTGGTTTCCACGGTCCATGCATTGCCCAGGAACCTGGACCGCAAAAACAACGGATATGTCTTATTACGGTCGTGTTTTGCGGTATAGGCTCATAGAAAATAATGCACGCGGTCATATGCACGGCCCGCGATTTGAGGGTGGCCGTGGGTGACACTCCGCGGACGTACGAGCCGTAAGTCATGGTCAATGCACCTCACTATGGTCGTGTGCATGAGGCCTTAGTAAATCTGCCCCATGGTAATACCAGTGACAGCCCGCTCTTTCCCGGTGGGGTACAGTCCTCCGCACATCTTCATCCACGTCTCATCTTGTCTGTGCCGGATACTTTTCTCCTTATACCTGAGAAGTAACAAAAATAACATCAGAAACTAAAAAAACACAATTCCAAGTATTTCTCCCCATTTCTAAAAATAACATTTCCTGCAGGTGAATAATGGAAAATATAAAGATATAAATATATTCAGGCCTATGTGTCTGTCCAGGGGGTCAGTGAGGGTCCTGCCTGTTATATGTGGGGAGGTCGTGCTGCACAATAACGGAGGGGAAAATGTCTGTACATCAATATATATTTGTCTCTAGGAGCCCCTACAAAGTCTCAGTGAGGGCCCTGTCTGTTATACGGGGGGAGCTTGTATACAGCGTTAGTAACAGGCATGTCACTCCAGTATAGATATTTTGGGTGCGGGTTCTTCGACCTCACTGTCCATAGTTTAATTAAACACCTTAAGAAAATGGATCATCACTAAGAAGTTTTATTTAAAGGGGTACTCCCATCTTACTATTTCTCTGGGACTCACACCTATGTGGAAAACGGAGGTCTCTCCCTGACCCTCTCCTGCTTTGTTCCCAGATCCCTGTCCCGTCTAATGGCTGCTGATTCCAGGTGGAGAATGACTTCGGAAAGGCCTCGCACGTCCCTCTCTCTATTCTGTTCTATGGAAGTTTCGGAAACAGCTGAGCGCTGTTGAACTATTTGCGTAACTCCCATAGTACAGAACGGAGAGAGCTGCGTGCATGCGCATAGGTGGATATCACATAAACGTCTGAGATGGAGAAAACCCTCTAAAGAGATGATGTAATTAAAGGGGTTGTACATAATTAGAAAAATAGAGCTGATATCTTCCAAAAACAGAGCCACACCTGTCCACAGGTGATGTGCGGTGTGTGGACAGCTTAGCCCTATACATTTCAATACAGAAAAGCTGCAATACCACACACAGCCTCTGGACAGAGGTGGCGCAGAGCTTCCATTTGGGTCATAGAGAGGGTCTCCAGCGTGATACCCCCCTCTATGATATCTAAATACCCTTATAGGGCATTTCAGGTGTAACCAGAAGTTAAGGTGATACAAAAAAATATTCCATACATGAGATTTCCTTAATGGAGATATTGTAACAATAATTACTGAAAATATGTAATTGACTTTTTCCTCCATTGTAGGAATAGAACCCGAGAAGTGACGTTTTGGACTACGGAACAGTCGATCCTCCGGATGAAATGCTGTGTGGTTGGAGCGCAGTCCCAGGAGCGCTGGTGTTGTTGTGCTGATCCATGTTCTTCTTATCTGGAGCTTGTATACAGAACACGCGATCCTTCTGGTCCGACCTACTAACATATATAAGCACAGCCTAAACACACACGTAATGATATATAATAACATAACATTAACATAACATTACTATGTATCAGCCCTGATACGTCAGTGTCATCATATTTCTGGGGTCCCCGCACACAGGATATACGTTACCTCCTGTGATGATGTCACTTCCCTGTATTTCCTGTATGACATGGCTGCTCTTCCTCTTCCCGTTTCCCTTTCTGATGTATTTCCTCTTCCTGTGTGATAAGACGTGTGCTGTTGCCTCCTGCTGTGTATAACACGAGATGTAACATGTCTTATAAAACATGTCAATAATAATCGCAGAAAGCAAAAAAGATTTTGTTCATTTCCATTCACATCAATGGTTATTTGTTTGCAGCCGTTTTTCTGAGCCATACTTGTCTGTTTTTAGAATCAACTACAGGGAGATTTGAGATGTGGTTTGAGAATTTCTTTCCTATGTAAACGCCACCCATAAGGATAGCTAAGAAGCCTCAGTTATCAGCGAGCGACCCCATCATTAGACTAAGCAGAGTGCCCCCATACAGTGCCAGCAGAGTATTGTCCCTTAAACAGTGCCAGTATACTGCCCCCTCATAAACAACACTACCAGCAGAGACCCCCTCAATAAACCATATTGCCAGCAAAGTGCCTCCAATAATTAGTGCCAGCAGACTGCCCCCAATAACCACTACAAGCAGAGTTCCCCCTCACAAATAGTCCCAGCAGAGTGCCTTCCTTTATGCAGCTACATCATGTAAGATCTTCCCTAGTTTGGAAGTCTCCAGGACAATCTGGGAGAGAAGACAAGTGTGATGTAACCTGGTTGCAGTGTGTAAATGTAGCCTGAAACATCACGTGTAGCTCCTAAGTCTATGTTCACATGTTACATATTTATTGCAGATTTCCATGGTCAAATTGACACAAAGTATGAATGTGAATAGGGTTCTAGAAAACTGCATAAACTTGCAGCAGTAACAATCTGCAGTAGATTGTAATGCAAAGGATGCACAGCCAAATATTCTGCAAAAGCCACATGTAATATATGGAGAAATATTAGGCCTAGTTCACACAGAGTTTTTTTGGAGCGTTTTTTTAAGTGGAAAACGCATCGAAAACCGCACCAAAAAACGTCCGAAAACTAATCTTATTGATTTCAATGGGATGCAGAGGCGTTTTTCCCACGAGAAAAAAACACTCACAGTAAAAAGCAGCATCAAGCCCTTTCTTCAAGTGTTTCCGTCTCTGACCTCCCATTGCCATCAATGGGAGGCAAAGAAGATGGTTTTCGCAGCATTTTTGCCTGCGGTGCTCAATGGCCGTGGTCGAAAAATGCGTAAAAAAAGCGGCAGAAGGAATTTTGAGGCAGATTTTTCCACCTGCAAAAAACTTGGTGTGTAAACAGGGACTTCGTGTTCACATGTGACCTACTCTATCCAATCACAGCTGTAATTCCAGCCAAGGCTGCCTAAGATTATGTTCACACCCCCCACTTCTCCTGCGGTTTGGCCGCTGCAGCCAGATGAGGAGGGATTATAACTAGAAATTGTGGATATAAAGAAAATGCAGAGGTTTCTGTGTGACAGTCTAAGGGCATGACCAGACGTGGCGGAGTTCTGCATACACTGTCCGCATCAATGCCGCACATAATCTGCGTTGCAGATTCTGTCGCGGCTTTGCCTAAAATGGGCATTAAATTGATGCGGACTGGCCGTTGCGTATTGAGGGGGAAAGGGCTTCCCTTCGCTCTATCAGTGCAGGATAGAGAGAAGGGACAGCCCTTTCCCTAGTAAAAGAAAAAGAAATTCATACTTACCCGGCCGTTGTCTTGGTGACGCGTCCCTCTTTCGACATCCAGCCCGACCTCCCTGTATGACGCGGCAGTTCATGTGACCGCTGCAGCCTGTGATTGGCCTGTGATTGGCTGCAGCCGTCACTTGGACTGAAACGTAATCCCGGGAGGCCGGACTGGAGGAAGAAGCAGGGAGTTATGGGTAAGTATGAACTTCTATTTTTTTTACAGGCTGATGTATATTGTGATCGGATGTCACTGTCCAGGGTGCTGAAACAGTTACTGCCAATAGTATAACTCTTTCAGCACCCTGGACAGTGACTATTTACTGACATCGCCTATTAACGCTCCTGTAATTACGGGTGCACACACGTAATCACCCGTAATTACGGGAGCCCCATTGACTTCCTCAGTCTGGCTGTAGATCTAGAGATACATAGGTTTAGCCAGAATGAAGAACTATCATGTTAGTAAAACCAGTACGCTCCGCAGCACACATAACATCTGCGGACTTCATTGCGGAATTTTCACTCTCCATTGAAGTCAATGGAGAAATTCTGCAATGAGTCCGCAACAAGTCCGCTACACGTCCGCAACAGCCAGTGTATGCTGCGGACACCAAATTCTGCACCACAGCCTATGCTCCGCAGAATTGTCCGCAACGTGTAAACGAACCCAACTAAAAAGCTGTGGAAAGCAATGGAGAAACGTGTACACTGCGGATTTCCGCTGCGGACTATCCGCAGCGGAATTGCAGAGCAATTCCGCCACGTCTGGTCATGCCCTAAGGCTCTGTTCACATCTGCATTGGGGTCCCGTTCTGACGTTCCCGTCAGAGGTTTCCGTCAGAACAGGACCCTGAGCAGACACAAACTGACACCGACGGAAACCAGGGGTTTCCGTTTTCATCACCATTGATTTCAGTAGTCGACTAAGCTATTGCTTCCGGCAAAACGAAGGGTCCGGAGCACAAAAGAGACAAACGGAAACCACGGGCACCGGCTCCGTCACCATTGAAATCAATGGTGATGGAAACGGAAACCCCTGGTTTTCGTCGGTGTCTGCTCAGGGTCCCGTTCTAACGGAAACCTCCGACGGAACGTCAGAACGGGACCCCAACGCAGATGTGAACAGAGCCTAATATGGATGAGAAAGGGGAGGTGGGACTACTCATTTATTATGCCCTGATACTGAACTGGTATTACTAGTATTATACCCTGTTCTATGAACTCTACCCGCTGGAGTACCCCAAAGATGCTTGTACCACTGATCGAGGTGCTATGTGTTTTGTAGTAAAATTAAATTGGTATTTGATTATTTTTTTTACAGTTAATATTTATTAAAAATTCTGTTTTAAAGTTTTTTGCCTGGCAGTGATAGTTTGATATTTGTCCAAAACCTATTTATTTCCATATTTCATGGATATTATGAGGTGGGACTACTCAGCTAACCAGTATGTTCCTGACGGGAGCTGCATGCGTCCATCTCATCAAGTCTCCCATCTCCTGGCAGCTCCACTTTGTACAGATCCTACAATGAAAATCTATGCAAAAAGTTTACACCAAAAAAACAGAAAATTCTACTGCGGAACCAGGATTGTTGTTGTGTGGCAGGGCTGCCCCTCGCCCTTCTGCTGCCGGAGGTAAACAGTGAAATAGCGCCACCACCTGCATCACCATAGAGTGGCCATGTGGGGTAGAGAAAAGATAGCAAAGAAAATATAGAAAACCTTTATGGTTACATGTAGTAGAAATCTATTTAATACAAGTGAATAATATTTATAAAAATCGTAATCACATGCTGCGTTAGGCCTCATTCCCACGACAGGGCTTCCCGGCCGGGTGCCGGCCGTTCATAAATCGGCCGGCACCCGGCTGCATTAGGAATAATAGACCCCTAATGGGGCTATTCACACGACCGGGTGCCCTATCTTCGGCCGGGTGCCCGGCCGCCCGGCTCCTATAGAAGTCTATGAGGCCGGGTAATACCCGGCCATCACCGGGATGTGTCCCGAGTGATGGCCGGGTTTTCCGGCACTTGCGCTCTATCTCCTCCTCCTCACAGCGCAGAGTGCATGTGAGGAGGAGGAGTTGATGCCATTCTGACGAATGGCATCGCTGTACACTGTGTTGCAGGGCCGGGGTGTACAGCAGGTGGACGGGAGCGCTGCGCTGGCTCCCTTCCCCTGCTTGTTTTAAAAGCACCCTGGCCCGGCGACACCTTCGATGGCGCCGCTAGCAGCTGCTGCGGCTGCTACTACTGCAGCGACGCCACTATCGCAGAGCGGGGAGGTATCTCCCCGCTCTGCTATGTGCTAGCCGCACTTTAGCTCCTTGAAGGAGCGGAATCCCCGTGTTTTCGGGGATTCCGCTCCTGGACAGAGCGCTTGATGTCTCTGTCCATATCTGGGCAGTGACATCAGGGGAAACTCCTGAAGCGGAATCCCCGAACACATGGGGATTCCCCTTCAGGAGTTGCCGCTGATGTCACTGTCCAGATCTGCCCGGCCCGGATGCAAAACTTTATGCAAACCGGCCGGGCAGAATGGCCGATTTTACCGGCCGGCACTCAGGCTCGGGCGCGACCCGGTCGTGTGAATCCCGCCTTAGGCCTCATTCACACGACAGGGTCCGAGTGTCGGCCGGGAAAATGTGCCGTTTTTGGCCGATTTTCCCGGCCGGTTTGCATCCGTTCCGATTCCGTTCCGGGCCGTGTTGCTGTTTTTACCGGCCGATTTGGACCCGATTTGCATCCGGTTTTTTCCCTGACCGTTTTTTAATCGGATTAATTTTTTGCACTTTACTTATTTTTTTATTATTATGTTCTGTCCCTCAAAGGTCAAAAAAGACCTTTTTGGAACTTTTAATATTTTTTTTCTTTCTTTTACACCATGTTTTTCCCTGTAACTGGAGCTATACAGCAGCCCCAGTTACAGGGGAAATCAGCCCTCTCACAGTGACGATTGTCACTAATAGGATTGTGCTAGGTCTAGTAAGACCCAGCAGCAGTCTGTCACTAACGGCACCCGGTGATCATGTGACCAGTCACATGATCACCGGGAGGAATAGAGACAGCACCGCTGCTGTCTCTATTTCTATACACAGCGTTCATTGAGCGTTGTGTAAAAATACATCGTAGAAGACAGAAGCAGTGAAAGCTGCTTCTATCCTCTCCTCAGGGTCCCCGGCAGTCACGGACAGCCGGAGACCCGACATTCAGCTGCCCGATCGCGCGGGCAGCAAGTTAAAACCCGAGCCGTAAAAAGTCTATGGCTCGGGTTTTAAGGACCCTGACCGCTGGCCGTAAAAACACAGCCAGCGGTCGGGAACCGTAACAAGCAGGGGAAGGGAGCCAGCGCAGCGCTCCCTTCCACCTGCTGTACACCCCGACCCTGCCACACAGTATCACCAGCGTAGCCATTCGTCCGAATGGCATCAACTCCTCCTCCTCACATGCACTCTGCACTGTGAGGAGGAGAGAGTGCGCGAGTGACGGTTGACCCGGCCATCACTCGGGACACATTCCGGTGCTGGCCGTGTATTACCCGGCCCCATAGACTTCTATGGGAGCCGGGCGGCCGGGTACCCGGCCGAATATAGGGCATGTCCCATTTTTTGACGGCCGGTTTTCCTGGCCCGTCAAAAAATCGGTCGTGTGAATAGCCCCATTAGGGGTCTATTATTCCTAATGCAGCCGGGTGCCGGCCGATTTATGAACGGCCGGCACCCGGCCGGGAAACCCTGTCGTGTGAATCCCGCCTTAATTCTGCAGTGTATTACTGACATACCTACCTACCTGCACTCATTATATTACACTCATCCATTATATACCTACCTGCACTCATTATATTACAGTGTCTCCGTCCTTATTCATGGCTTAGGATCCTAAGCCATGAATAAGGACGGAGACACCGTCTGAAACGCGTAGGCTACCTACCATTACTCCTTTCTTCATTGCAAGATACTATATACGCCATCGAATACCCTATTTTTTAACAAGAATAATTAAAACTTGGAAAAAGATTCCTTTTATTTCCACGAACGCAGGATCCAACCATCCTTTTCTTCAAAGTAAACTTTTTTCGTGAGCCACCACGAGGATCCGAGCACCAGGATTATCCATTACAAAAACCAAATCAACTTTTACAAGGTGAGCTGGAGAAATTCTCCCTACATTACTTGTCTCATTATATTACACTCATCCATTATATACCTACCTGCACCCATTATATTACACTCATCCATTATATACCTACCTGCACTCATTATATTACACTCATACATTATATACCTACCTGCACTCACTATATTACACTCATACATTATATACCTACCTGCACTCATTATATTACACTCATCCATTATATACCTACCTGCACTCACTATATTACACTCATCCATTATATACCTACCTGCACTCACTATATTACACTCATCCATTATATACCTACCTGCACTCATTATATTACACTCATATATTATATACCTACCTGCACTCTTTATATTACACTCATCCATTATATACATACCTGCACTCACTATATTACACTCATCCATTATATACCTACCTGAACTCACTATATTACACTCATCCATTATATACTTACATGCTGGCCCTTTAAGAAACGGCCTGGGCCAGCGCGCACTTGGGATCCGGCTGCCGTGAGCAGGAGACATCAGTGGACGTTAGTGACCTCGTGGTGGAGGAGGCGGTCAAGCAAGGTACAGGATCCAGCGACGGAGACCACTGGCAGGAGAGGGACCTGCCGCCAGCGTTACAATAACTTTACCCCAGTCCTCTGCAGTCCAATCAATATACTTAAAACAGGATGTCAGTCTGTCCTTGATGTTTTTCTTGGAGAGAAGTGGCTTCTTTGCAGCTCTTCTTGACACCAGTCCAGCCTCCAAAAGCCTTCACCTCACTGTGCGTGCAGATGCACTGACAGATGTCTGAGGAAGCGCTGCACTGCTGTTGAACCGATCCCATAGCTGAATCCTCTTTAGGAGAAGGTCCTGGTACTTGCTGGAATTTCATGGACACCCTGAAGCCTTCTTCATAGCAAATGAACCTCTCTCCTTGAAGTACTGGATGATCCGATAAATGGTTCATTTTGGGGTAATCTTACAAGCAGCAATGTCTTTGCCTGTAAGGCTCTTTTGATGCAAAGCAATGATAAGCAAGTTAACGACATCCACCGGGATCCGTTATATGTCAATGTGGTGATGTATCTAGACGACATCAAGATTTTCTCACCCGCTTTGACTACACATTGGAAACGTGTTCGACAGGTCTTTCAACGGTTGCTGGAGAATAAGCTCTGTGCAAAGTTGGAGAAGTGGGTCTTCCAGAAATCCTCCCTTCCCTTTCTAGATTATATAGTCTCTGACCAGGGATTGAAGATGGACACCAACAAAACATCTGCTGTGTTGAACTGGCTTTGTTCTCAGGGTCTCCGTGCAATTCAACGCTTTCTGGGATTTGCACATTTCTACCGGCAGTTTATTCCCCACTACTCTTCATTACTGGCGCCTATTTCAGCTCTTACAAAGAAAGGAGTGAATGCCAAAAATGAGACCCAAGAGACCAAATTGGCATTTCTTCAACTCAGTCTGTCTCTGCCGCCCCTATATTGCAGCATCCGGACATCTCCAAGCAATTCTTCTTTGAGGTGGATGCCTCTACTATCGATGCAGGTGCAGACCTGACGCAAAAAGGTCTTACCGGCAAGACTGTCACCTGCGGCTTCTTCTCCTAGTTATTTTCTCCTGCCGAGAAGAATTACTCTTAGAGATCAGGAGCTTCTGGCCATTGAATTGGCATTGGAAGAGTGGAAACATCTGCTAGAAGGGGTCATGCATCCTGTAATTATTTTCAGACCACGAATATTTGGTCTATCTACAGACCGCTCAGCAGTTGAATCCGCGCCAGGCCAGGTGGGCGCTCTTCTTTGCCTGATTTGAAATTCTGTTACATTTCCGTCCTGCCGAAAGGAATACTAAGGCTGACGCTCTGTCTCGGTGAATTGAAATTAACTTGGTTTTTATTTTTCCAAAGTACAATACAAAAGTATACAACATCCCAATGATACAGTCTCACAGTGTTGTATACAGAACACAGAAAAAGCTTGCACCTTTAGATATCAGAAACGTGCCTCGGACGTTGACATACTGACATATTAACAGACAAACAAACATAAAAACAGACATACAAAGAGTGGTGGTGATAAATACAAGCAATTATACATATGAGATGTCAAAAAGGAACAGGATGATGCAGGATACGAAAACCATGTATAAGTTAGCACAGATACATTCACAGAGTGACAGAGTTCTTGCGGAGCAGAAGTTGAACATGGGGTAACTCCGTCCAAGGGGCCCATTGAGACAAACACTTCTGCCTATAACCTTTAGATGTAGCAAAGTGCAATACGTAATAGAAGTGAAGATAAACCCTGTTTAGCACCTCCGAGAGATTCAGAGCCTCAGCTGTTTTCCATCTCTTGGCTATATGGAATCTGGAAGCGATAAGAATATGGCTTATTGGCCACCTATATTCTAAAGGGATCTCATCCATCTGCATATCAGTTAAAGCCAATGCAGGGGAAGGTAAAAGTTCTGCTCCCATTAATTCTGATATGTAGCGGAAGATAAGCTTCCAGAATGGGTAGACTGATTTACATGTCCACCATAGATGAAATAATGTGCCCCTTGCTCCACATTCCCTCCAACACAAAGGAGAAGCCCTGGCTTGCATATGTTGTAACAGGTGTGAGGTACCAACGAAACTGAATTTTCCTAACGGCTTCTATATGATTGACACATTTGGATATCCTATGTGAGTGATGTAAAGCAGCCCTCCAGTCCCGACCCATATCCGTCTCCCACTGAGACATGTATTTCAATTTGAGAAATGAGCTGTGGGTGTTTAAGGACAAGTAAGCTGAGGCCAAACCTTTCAGCGATGTAATATCCGAATCTGTCTCAGTGATTTGATGACTCTGATCAAGTGAAACATATTATATCGATCCTTCTCGCATCATTCTGGTGGCTCCGGTCCTACTGAAGGATATCCATCATCGTAAAACCTTTGTTCCCTCAGCCAGAAGAAGGACAGTGCTTTCCTGGGGACATAACCCTAAACTGGCCGGTCACGCAGGAGTGCGTAAAACCAGAGAGCTCATTTCTCATCAATTTTGGTAGCCAGCCATGGTCCAGGATGTTCAGGACTATGTGGCTTCCTGTTCCTTCTGCTCCCAGAACAAGACCTCCAAGTCCAGACCACCTGGTCTTCTTCTACCTCTTCCAGTCCCTGATTCTCTGTGGCAACATATTGCGATGGACATTGTGAGGGATCTACTCCTTTCATCCAAATGCAATACCATCTGGCCGGTGGTAGATCGCTTATTCAAAATGGCACATTTTGGTCTTTTGTCTTGTTTGCCTTCTGCTCCTCATCTTGCCGGTCTCTTTATACAGCATATATTTCGCCTGCATGTTCTTTCCCATCATATTGTTTCAGGCCACGGTGTACAGTTCACCTAAAGATTTTGGAGAGCTCTGTGTGGCCTGCTGGAAGTCAAGTCAGATCTTTCTTCTGAATACCATCCACAGTTCAATGGCCAAGTGGAGAGGGTCAACCAGATCCTAGAGAACTTTCGACACCATTTCAGGCAACGTGTCCGCTAGTATCAATTGTATCAGTTATTACAAAATGTTTCTTCACATTTAAGTGTTTTATCTGCTGCTGGGGCGCAATCGCCACCTCCTCAATTTGCTGCCTTCAGTCCTGGATTGCATCTTCCAACTCCTCCACGTTACAAAGGCGACTCCAAGCCTTGTAGAGGATTAAATCAATGCACAATCCGTTTTGAGCTAGTAGCGCAGCAATTAGCTTCCGACCACGCTAAGGTAGCCAACATCTTGTCTCTACTGTCTGGTGAGGCGCAGGCCTGGGCTTCACCTCTATGGAAAAGGAAAAACCCATCATCTTTGTTATCCAAGAAATTTTCACGACTTTTAAAAAAGTCATCATCTGCTTCTTCGTCACTACTCCAGTAGGACAATATGCCATCCAGTTTTGCACATTATCCACAGAGTTACAGTGGAACATTGATTCTCTTGTCGCTATGTTTTGGAAAGGTCTGGCAGACCGCATCAAGGATGAACAGGCCCTGTATTAACTACCGAGGTCTTAATGAAATCACGATAAAAAAAAAAACACGTTCATTTCCAAGCTCTTTGACTGACTGCAAGGTGCTAAGATTTTCACCAAGCTAGACTTACGTGGTACTTACAATTTGATTCACATCTGTGAAGGGAATGAGGGAAAAATCATGTTTAACACTAGAGATGGAAACCATGAATATCTAATTGTGCCTTTTGGTCTCAGAAATCCCCCGGCTGTCTTTCAAGAACAAGTTAACGACATTTTGCAAGATCTATTATACGGCTGTGTTTTGTTATATTTGGATGCCATTTTTGTTTTCTCCCTAGACCACTATACTCATCGCAAGCAATAGAGTCTTGTTCTGCACCGACTTACAGAGAATCATCTATATGCCAAGCTTAAAAAATTGCTTTTTGAGTGATCCAGACTGTCTTTTGTAGGATATATCTCTGATCAAGGAATTCAAATAGATCCAGCAGTACTTAAATTGTCTAGTCCCCATGGACTCAAAGCCATACAACGACTTCCTGAAGTTACTAATTATGATCGACAATTAATTCCTAAATTTTCTTACCTGGTGGCACCCATCTCTGCTATCACCAAAATGGGTTTCATTGCCAAAATTCGGACTTCTAAAGCTGTTTCTGCTTTCCTCAGCCTTAAACAGGCCTTCTCCTCTGCCTTAGTTCTCCATGGACCGGACTACAGTAAAACCTCCATCTTGGAGAAGCAGGTCTCATCTGTAAGGAGTGCGTGCTGTTCTTTTTCAAAAAAATTATAAAGCAAAAACGCTTTCCTGTGGATTCTTCTCCAATGCCTTGTCCCCTACCCAGAAAAATGATGGCATTGGAGATCAGGAACTCTTGGCCATAAAATTAGCTCTCGAAGAATGGAGACGTTTGCTAGAAGGTGCTCATTATCACCGACAAAGGCCATACTTACAAATGGACATAGCCAGGCCAGAAATGCTGATGAAAGGGCGAGCAGGTGCTTTAAATAATAATAGCCACTCCCACTAGTCTTGAGGGGAGTGGTGTGTGGTGCATGGGATGTGTAGTAAGAAATAATAAATGAATAGTGTGTGTGCAAGTGTAATACTATAAGTGAAATATAGGGGGCAGTAATAAATGAAGTGCCTCAATAGAAATAAATGGATAATGGGGTGCAAGTGAGTGAAACATGGAGGGATAGTGTGTACGTCATGAGGCACAACGTGTATAGCCAGGTAGAAGCCTATTTGTGACGCCTTGATAATTCATAGAGCGGGCTACCCTGCTTGCTATGCCAAACAACAACACACCATGCTCTCCCAGCATCAAAGACCCGGCTGTGTCCAAGAGAAGCGAATATACATAATAATGAAAAATACCTGGGGTATTGGTAATCATTTTGGCCAAAAGGACGCAAGCTCGCAATCCACGACAAGGATCCCCAGACTTGCGAGTCCCTAACTCCTAAACTGGAACAGAACGTTCCTGATGCACAAACAGAACCGATAAAAACACAGGGACATATACAGAAACACCGACAAAGGCCATACTTACAAATGGACACAGCCAGGCCAGAAATGCTGATGAAAGGGCGAGCAGGTGCTTTAAATAATAATAGCCACTCCCACTAGTCTTGAGGGGAGTGGTGTGTGGTGCATGGGATGTGTAGTAAGAAATAATAAATGAATAGTGTGTGTGCAAGTGTAATACTATAAGTGAAATATAGGGGGCAGTAATAAATGAAGTGCCTCAATAGAAATAAATGGATAATGGGGTGCAAGTGAGTGAAACATGGAGGGATAGTGTGTACGTCATGAGGCACAACGTGTATAGCCAGGTAGAAGCCTATTTGTGACGCCTTGATAATTCATAGAGCGGGCTACCCTGCTTGCTATGCCAAACAACAACACACCATGCTCTCCCAGCATCAAAGACCCGGCTGTGTCCAAGAGAAGCGAATATACATAATAATGAAAAATACCTGGGGTATTGGTAATCATTTTGGCCAAAAGGACGCAAGCTCGCAATCCACGACAAGGATCCCCAGACTTGCGAGTCCCTAACTCCTAAACTGGAACAGAACGTTCCTGATGCACAAACAGAACCGATAAAAACACAGGGACATATACAGAAACACCGACAAAGGCCATACTTACAAATGGACACAGCCAGGCCAGAAATGCTGATGAAAGGGCGAGCAGGTGCTTTAAATAATAATAGCCACTCCCACTAGTCTTGAGGGGAGTGGTGTGTGGTGCATGGGATGTGTAGTAAGAAATAATAAATGAATAGTGTGTGTGCAAGTGTAATACTATAAGTGAAATATAGGGGGCAGTAATAAATGAAGTGCCTCAATAGAAATAAATGGATAATGGGGTGCAAGTGAGTGAAACATGGAGGGATAGTGTGTACGTCATGAGGCACAACGTGTATAGCCAGGTAGAAGCCTATTTGTGACGCCTTGATAATTCATAGAGCGGGCTACCCTGCTTGCTATGCCAAACAACAACACACCATGCTCTCCCAGCATCAAAGACCCGGCTGTGTCCAAGAGAAGCGAATATACATAATAATGAAAAATACCTGGGGTATTGGTAATCATTTTGGCCAAAAGGACGCAAGCTCGCAATCCACGACAAGGATCCCCAGACTTGCGAGTCCCTAACTCCTAAACTGGAACAGAACGTTCCTGATGCACAAACAGAACCGATAAAAACACAGGGACATATACAGAAACACCGACAAAGGCCATACTTACAAATGGACACAGCCAGGCCAGAAATGCTGATAAAAGGGCGAGCAGGTGCTTTAAATAATAATAGCCACTCCCACTAGTCTTGAGGGGAGTGGTGTGTGGTGCATGGGATGTGTAGTAAGAAATAATAAATGAATAGTGTGTGTGCAAGTGTAATACTATAAGTGAAATATAGGGGGCAGTAATAAATGAAGTGCCTCAATAGAAATAAATGGATAATGGGGTGCAAGTGAGTGAAACATGGAGGGATAGTGTGTACGTCATGAGGCACAACGTGTATAGCCAGGTAGAAGCCTATTTGTGACGCCTTGATAATTCATAGAGCGGGCTACCCTGCTTGCTATGCCAAACAACAACACACCATGCTCTCCCAGCATCAAAGACCCGGCTGTGTCCAAGAGAAGCGAATATACATAATAATGAAAAATACCTGGGGTATGGGTAATCATTTTGGCCAAAAGGACGCAAGCTCGCAATCCACGACAAGGATCCCCAGACTTGCGAGTCCCTAACTCCTAAACTGGAACAGAACGTTCCTGATGCACAAACAGAACCGATAAAAACACAGGGACATATACAGAAACACCGACAAAGGCCATACTTACAAATGGACACAGCCAGGCCAGAAATGCTGATGAAAGGGCGAGCAGGTGCTTTAAATAATAATAGCCACTCCCACTAGTCTTGAGGGGAGTGGTGTGTGGTGCATGGGATGTGTAGTAAGAAATAATAAATGAATAGTGTGTGTGCAAGTGTAATACTATAAGTGAAATATAGGGGGCAGTAATAAATGAAGTGCCTCAATAGAAATAAATGGATAATGGGGTGCAAGTGAGTGAAACATGGAGGGATAGTGTGTACGTCATGAGGCACAACGTGTATAGCCAGGTAGAAGCCTATTTGTGACGCCTTGATAATTCATAGAGCGGGCTACCCTGCTTGCTATGCCAAACAACAACACACCATGCTCTCCCAGCATCAAAGACCCGGCTGTGTCCAAGAGAAGCGAATATACATAATAATGAAAAATACCTGGGGTATTGGTAATCATTTTGGCCAAAAGGACGCAAGCTCGCAATCCACGACAAGGATCCCCAGACTTGCGAGTCCCTAACTCCTAAACTGGAACAGAACGTTCCTGATGCACAAACAGAACCGATAAAAACACAGGGACATATACAGAAACACCGACAAAGGCCATACTTACAAATGGACACAGCCAGGCCAGAAATGCTGATGAAAGGGCGAGCAGGTGCTTTAAATAATAATAGCCACTCCCACTAGTCTTGAGGGGAGTGGTGTGTGGTGCATGGGATGTGTAGTAAGAAATAATAAATGAATAGTGTGTGTGCAAGTGTAATACTATAAGTGAAATATAGGGGGCAGTAATAAATGAAGTGCCTCAATAGAAATAAATGGATAATGGGGTGCAAGTGAGTGAAACATGGAGGGATAGTGTGTACGTCATGAGGCACAACGTGTATAGCCAGGTAGAAGCCTATTTGTGACGCCTTGATAATTCATAGAGCTGGCTACCCTGCTTGCTATGCCAAACAACAACACACCATGCTCTCCCAGCATCAAAGAAAAGTGCCTCAAGAGCCTTATCGGTTCTGTTTGTGCATCAGGAACGTTCTGTTCCAGTTTAGGAGTTAGGGACTCGCAAGTCTGGGGATCCTTGTCGTGGATTGCGAGCTTGCGTCCTTTTGGCCAAAATGATTACCAATACCCCAGGTATTTTTCATTATTATGTATATTCGCTTCTCTTGGACACAGCCGGGTCTTTGATGCTGGGAGAGCATGGTGTGTTGTTGTTTGGCATAGCAAGCAGGGTAGCCCGCTCTATGAATTATCAAGGCGTCACAAATAGGCTTCTACCTGGCTATACACGTTGTGCCTCATGACGTACACACTATCCCTCCATGTTTCACTCACTTGCACCCCATTATCCATTTATTTCTATTGAGGCACTTCATTTATTACTGCCCCCTATATTTCACTTATAGTATTACACTTGCACACACACTATTCATTTATTATTTCTTACTACACATCCCATGCACCACACACCACTCCCCTCAAGACTAGTGGGAGTGGCTATTATTATTTAAAGCACCTGCTCGCCCTTTCATCAGCATTTCTGGCCTGGCTGTGTCCATTTGTAAGTATGGCCTTTGTCGGTGTTTCTGTATATGTCCCTGTGTTTTTATCGGTTCTGTTTGTGCATCAGGAACGTTCTGTTCCAGTTTAGGAGTTAGGGACTCGCAAGTCTGGGGATCCTTGTCGTGGATTGCGAGCTTGCGTCCTTTTGGCCAAAATGATTACCAATACCCCAGGTATTTTTCATTATTATGTATATTCGCTTCTCTTGGACACAGCCGGGTCTTTGATGCTGGGAGAGCATGGTGTGTTGTTGTTTGGCATAGCAAGCAGGGTAGCCCGCTCTATGAATTATCAAGGCGTCACAAATAGGCTTCTACCTGGCTATACACGTTGTGCCTCATGACGTACACACTATCCCTCCATGTTTCACTCACTTGCACCCCATTATCCATTTATTTCTATTGAGGCACTTCATTTATTACTGCCCCCTATATTTCACTTATAGTATTACACTTGCACACACACTATTCATTTATTATTTCTTACTACACATCCCATGCACCACACACCACTCCCCTCAAGACTAGTGGGAGTGGCTATTATTATTTAAAGCACCTGCTCGCCCTTTCATCAGCATTTCTGGCCTGGCTGTGTCCATTTGTAAGTATGGCCTTTGTCGGTGTTTCTGTATATGTCCCTGTGTTTTTATCGGTTCTGTTTGTGCATCAGGAACGTTCTGTTCCAGTTTAGGAGTTAGGGACTCACAAGTCTGGGGATCCTTGTCGTGGATTGCGAGCTTGCGTCCTTTTGGCCAAAATGATTACCAATACCCCAGGTATTTTTCATTATTATGTATATTCGCTTCTCTTGGACACAGCCGGGTCTTTGATGCTGGGAGAGCATGGTGTGTTGTTGTTTGGCATAGCAAGCAGGGTAGCCCGCTCTATGAATTATCAAGGCGTCACAAATAGGCTTCTACCTGGCTATACACGTTGTGCCTCATGACGTACACACTATCCCTCCATGTTTCACTCACTTGCACCCCATTATCCATTTATTTCTATTGAGGCACTTCATTTATTACTGCCCCCTATATTTCACTTATAGTATTACACTTGCACACACACTATTCATTTATTATTTCTTACTACACATCCCATGCACCACACACCACTCCCCTCAAGACTAGTGGGAGTGGCTATTATTATTTAAAGCACCTGCTCGCCCTTTCATCAGCATTTCTGGCCTGGCTGTGTCCATTTGTAAGTATGGCCTTTGTCGGTGTTTCTGTATATGTCCCTGTGTTTTTATCGGTTCTGTTTGTGCATCAGGAACGTTCTGTTCCAGTTTAGGAGTTAGGGACTCGCAAGTCTGGGGATCCTTGTCGTGGATTGCGAGCTTGCGTCCTTTTGGCCAAAATGATTACCAATACCCCAGGTATTTTTCATTATTATGTATATTCGCTTCTCTTGGACACAGCCGGGTCTTTGATGCTGGGAGAGCATGGTGTGTTGTTGTTTGGCATAGCAAGCAGGGTAGCCCGCTCTATGAATTATCAAGGCGTCACAAATAGGCTTCTACCTGGCTATACACGTTGTGCCTCATGACGTACACACTATCCCTCCATGTTTCACTCACTTGCACCCCATTATCCATTTATTTCTATTGAGGCACTTCATTTATTACTGCCCCCTATATTTCACTTATAGTATTACACTTGCACACACACTATTCATTTATTATTTCTTACTACACATCCCATGCACCACACACCACTCCCCTCAAGACTAGTGGGAGTGGCTATTATTATTTAAAGCACCTGCTCGCCCTTTCATCAGCATTTCTGGCCTGGCTGTGTCCATTTGTAAGTATGGCCTTTGTCGGTGTTTCTGTATATGTCCCTGTGTTTTTATCGGTTCTGAAGGTGCTCATTATGCCATCACTGTCTACACCGATCACAAAAATTTATTGTATCTGCAAACGGCATATAAACTAAACCCTCATCAAGCAGGTTGGACTTGGCTTACCAAGTTGCTCTGGTTGTACTGTAATCTGGTTCGTAGTTGACTGTTTTTTGAAGATGGCACACTTTATTCCTCTGACCGGCCTTTCTTCTGCTAAAAGTCTGTCTAATCTCTTCAGTAAACACATTTTTCGTCTGCGATGACTCCCTAAGCATATCGTGTTCGATAGAGGAGTGAAATTTACTTCAAAGTTCTAAAGGCCACTCTGCAAGTTGTTTGAAGTTAAGTTGGATTTTCTTTCCGCCTACCACCATTAATCTAATGGAGAATTGGAATGGCTCAACCAGGTTTTGGAAAACTTTTTCAGCAATTTTGTGTCCGCACTTCAAGATGACTGGACTAGTCTTCTTCCCTGGGCAGAGTTTGCTTATAATAACTACACCTGGGAATTCACACCTTTTTTCTTGATTTATGGACAGCATCCAAGAATCCCTCTGCCAGTTCCAACACTGTCCAAAGTTCCAGCAGCCAGTTTCACTCAATTCTTGCACAAAGGGCAGGAGGCCAAGGAGTCTATAAGTAAAGGAGTAGGCCGATTGAAGGGAAATGCATACAAGAAGTATAGAGTTCCTCCACAATTCCACCCAGGAGACAAGGTCTAGTTATCCACCAAGTACATTTGTTTGAGGACCCACTGTTTTAAATTGGATCCTTGGTTTTCTACAAGCTCCGACTCCCACAGTCTTTGAAAACTCCCAAATGTTTTCATGTGCCTCTTCCCAAGTCTCTGTTCCGGAATCACTTCTCCAAGAAGTTTCCTCGTTCTCCTGCTTCCTCCACTCCTGATAGAGAGTATGAAGTCAACGGGATTCTGGGCACCAAGAGGTCCAGAGGGAAGCTCCGGTACCTGGTCAATTAGAAAATCTTTGGTCTGAGGAGAAATCTTGGGAACCTGAGGAAAATGATCATGCTTCATCTCTCCTCTGGAAATGTTGTCTTCACTTTCCCCACAAGGCTAAAAAGAGGGGGCATAAGGCTCTCTGCGGCTGCCATATACTTACCTCTACATGACGTCCTCTGGCTCCTGGCCACCACCACATACCTCCATCACTACGTGACATACACCTACTAACCCACACTTACTATATTGCACACATCCATTACATACCTACCTTCCTACCTGCACTCACTATATAACACTCATCCATTATATACCTACCTATCTGCACTCACTATATTACACTCATCCAATATATACCTACCTATCTGCACTCACTATATTACACTCATCGATTATATACCTACCTACCCAAAATCACTAATTTACACTCATCTATTATATACTTCTTTGCACTCACTAAATAACACACTTCCATTTTACACAAACCTACCCACACTCACTATATTATACTCATCCATTACCATTTATTTTAGCCTCTTTAGGGCTCTATGTGCTCTGACCCTTCTAGGGCATCTGTTTTTGGCCCCACACAGGCACCATTTCAGTGGTCCTCGGGCACTATTTATATAGTCCTTACTCGGGAACCTTTTCTATGGTCTTCATCTAGGTACCATTTATTTTGCCTCTTTAGGACTCTCTTTGTTTTGGCCCTTTTCTAGGGCATCATCTGTTTTTGGACACAGGCAGGCACCATTTCAGTGGTCCTCGGGCACTATTTATATGGTCCTTTCTCGGGCACCATTTCTATGGTCCTCATTTGGGTACCATTTATTTTGGCCTCTTTAGGGCTCTATTTGTTTTGACCCTTTTCTAGGGCATCTGTTTTTGGCCACACGCAGGCACCATTTCAGTGGTCCTCGGGCACTATTTATATAGTCCTTTCTCAGGAACCATTTCTATGGTCTTCATCTACGTACCATTTATTTGGCCTCTTTAGGGCTCTCTTTGTTTTGGCCCTTTTCTAGGGCATCATCTGTTTTTGGCCACACGCAGGCACCATTTCAGTGGTCCTCGGGCACTATTTATATGGTCCTTTCTCGGGCACCATTTCTATGGTCCTCATTTGGGTACCATTTATTTTGGCCTCTTTAGGGCTCTATTTGTTTTGACCCTTTTCTAGGGCATCTGTTTTTGGCCACACGCAGGCACCATTTCAGTGGTCCTCGGGCACTATTTATATGGTCCTTTCTCGGGCACTATTTCTATGGTCCTCATTTGAGTACCATTTATTTTGGCCTCTTTAGGGCTCTATTTGTTTTGACCCTTTTCTAGGGCATCTGTTTTTGGCCACACGCAGGCACCATTTCAGTGGTCCTCGGGCACTATTTATATAGTCCTTACTCAGGAACCATTTCTATGGTCTTCATCTAGGTACCATTTATTTGGCCTCTTTAGGGCTCTCTTTGTTTTGGCCCTTTTCTAGGGCATCATCTGTTTTTGGCCACACGCAGGCACCATTTCAGTGGTCCTCGGGCACTATTTATATGGTCCTTTCTCGGGCACCATTTCTATGGTCCTCATTTGGGTACCATTTATTTTGGCCACTTTAGGGCTCTATTTGTTTTGACCCTTTTCTAGGGCATCTGTTTTTGGCCATACGCAGGCACCATTTCAGTGGTCCTCGGCCACTATTTATATAGTTCTTACTCAGGAACCATTTCTATGGTCCTCATTTGGGTACCATTTATTTGGCCTCTTTAGGGCTCTCTTTGTTTTGGCCCTTTTCTAGGGCAACATCTCGTTGTAACCTTTCATCTGTAACTACCATAGACACATTAACGAAGTGCAGGGATTGTGAATAGACATCCCGTGGAATGTCTATTCACTGTCAAAACTGTCTTCGGTATTGTTAATGTGTTAGTATAAGACAGCACATAGCGATCTAAAAGGATCCCTATGCGCTGCCTAAATGAATGGAGAGGAGTGCATGACGCTGATTGGTCAGCGTCATACACTCCTCTGTACAACGCCCACTTGGTCTGAAGTAAAAACACGCCCACTTGGGCATTAAGACACTCATTAGCATAAATCTAAAATCGCTAATAAAGTGGTGAAAATAGATCGTTTTTTTTTAAATAGAAAGCATTACTGTCACCTACATTACAGCGCCGATCTCCTAATGTATGAGATTGGGCACTTATAATGTGGTGACAGAGCCTCTTTAACCCCCTCCCGCTGTGGCCACTTTTGACCTTCCTGACAGAGCCTCATTTTTCAAAGCTGACATGTTTCAATTATGTGGTAATAACTCCAGAATGCTTTTACCTATCCAAGCGATTCTGAGGTTGTTTTCTCGTGACACATTGGACTTTATGTTACTGGCAAAATTTCCCCGATACATTCAGTATTTAATTGTGAAAAACACCAAAATTTGCATTTTTCTCAATTTGAATGTATCTGCTTGTAAGACAGGCAGTTATAACACACAAAAATGTTGCTAATTAACATCCCCCATATGTCTACTTTAGATTGGCCTCTGTTTTTGAAAATCCTTTTATTTTTCTAGGACGTTACAAGGCTTAGAAACTTAGCAGCAATTTCTCACATTTTCAAGAAAATTTCAAAAGGCTATTTTTACAGGGGCCAGTTCAGCTGTGAAGTGGCTTTGAGGTCCTTATATATTAGAAACCCCCAATAAGTCACCCCATTTTAAAAACTGCACCCCTCAAAGTATTCAAAACAGCATTTAGAAAGTTTCTTAACCCTTTAGACATTTCGCAGGAATTAAGGCAAACTAGAGGTGAAATTTACAAAGTTCATTATTTTTTTCCAGAAATTCAATTTGAATCCATTTTTTTTGTACCACAGAAGGTTTTACCAGAGAAATACAACTTAATATTTATTTCCCAGGTTCTGCAGTTTTAGGAAATATCCCACATGTAGCTCTAGTGTGATAAAGGACTGAAGCACCGGCCTCAGAAGCAAATTAGCACCTAGTGGATTTTGGGCCTCCTTTTTATTAGAATATATTTTAGGCACCATGTCAGCTTTGAAGAGGTCTTGTGGAACTAAAACAGTGGAAACTCCCCAAAAGTGACCCCATTTGGGAAACTACACCCCTCAAGGAATTTATTTAGGGGTGTAGCAAGCATTTTGAGCCGCCAGTTTTTTTGCAAAATTTTTTGGAACTAAGCCATGAAAATTAAAATCTACATTTTTTACCACAACATTTGTGGAGCAATTTCTCCCGAGTAAAACAATACCCCACATGTGGTAATAAACGGTTGTTTGGACACACGGCAGGGCTGAGAAGGGAAAGAGCGCCATTTGGCTCTTGGAGCTCAAATTTAGCAGGAATGGTTTGCGGAGGCCATGTCTCATTTGCAAAGCCCCTGAGGGGACAAAACAGTGGAAACCCCCAACAAGTGACCCCATTTTGGAAACTACACCCCATGAGGAAATTATCTAGGGGTATAGTGAGCATTTTGACCCCACAGGTTTTTTGCAGACATTTTTGGAAGTAGGCTGTGTAAATGAAAATCTAATTTTTTTCAAATAAAATGTAGGCTTAGCTATTTTTTTTTCATTTCCACAAGGACTAAAGGAGAAAAAGCACCATAAAATTTGTAAAGAAATTTCTCCCGAGTAAAACAGTACCCCACATGTGGTAATAAATGGCTGTTTGGACACACGGCGAGGCTGAGAAGGGAAAGAGCGCCATTTGGCTTTTGGAACTCAAATTTAACAGGAATGGTTTGCGGAGGCCATGTTGCATTTGCAAAGCCCCTGAGGGGACAAAACAGTGGAAACCCCCAACAAGTGACCCCATTTTGGAAACTACACCCCATGAGGAAATTATCTAGGGGTACAGTGAGCAGTTTGACCCTACAGGCGTTTTACAGAACTTATTGGAAGTAGGCCGTAAAAATGAAAATCTACATTTTTTCAAAGAAAATGTAGGTTTAGCTAATTTTTTTTCATTTCCACAAGGACTTAAGGAGAAAAAGCATTTGTAAAGCAATTTCTCCCGAGTAAAACAATACCCCACATGTGGTCATAAACATCTGTTTGGACACACGCTAGGGATCAGAATGGAAGGAGCACCATTTGGATTTTGGAATGGTTTCTGGGCGCCATGTCACATTTGCTGAGCCCCTGTAGTACTAGTAGTCATTTGTGTTGCACATGATTAGAAATTCCCATGTAGCCCCAACCTAAAGCATAAAGTTCCTTCATGGGCAAAGCTGCCAACAAAAATAGGTATTTCCCATGATGCAGTAAAGTGATTTGGAAGGATATGGGGGCTGTAGATGGGATCTGCTCCCAATCGTACACGCATTCTCATATGTCTCACTATAGAGACTCTCTCCATGTAAGGGGCAGACATTACAAGATATCTGCAACCCCGGCATTATTCCCCATGTAGAAGATCATTCCCCCTTCATGTGTCTACAACTGTCCATAAAAGAGAGTCATTCATTCCTAAATATGTCACCAATCTTTCCTGATTACGCCATTTTATGGGTGCAACACGTCCGGCCATGTGTAGCAGTATACATATATACTCTATGTGAATAACGCAGACAATACATTCATATTAAATAGTCACCTACCTCTTGTAACTTACCTGTTCACCACATAGGAGTAGGACTGATGACATCATATGAAGGCACGTCATCTCTAAAAAGGGAAGAAAAAACAGTAAATAGATTGTAAATAAAAATAATAATTCTCAGTTAGACCCCGTTTACACAGAGTTTTTTTGCAGGCAGAAAAATCTGCCTCAAAATTCATTCAGGAATGGAAAATCTGCCTGCAAACTCTTGCCGCTATTTTCGTGGCCTTTTTCGCTGCATTTTTCGGGTAAAAAACGGCGGAAAGAAAGAGTATGCCGCTTTTTTGTAACACAAGCGGCTGAAAGCCGCCGCGGAAAAAAACGCCTCCGCCTCCCATTGAAATCAATGGGAGGTGGTTTGGGACTTTTTTTTACACTAAATCTGATACGGTTTCCGCATAAAAAAACTTTGTGTGAACTGGGCCTTACAGATGTGTTAACCCTGAACTTGCATCAAGTTATACAATGTATCATAATACCAATTCAATACAATCTCGTGCCATCTAGCAAAAAAAAGCAACATACACTTGTTTTTAACATGGGAGTCTATGGGCGACATATGGCATCCGTCGGAGTAAATACTTTCTTTTACATCTTCGTTTAACATCTCGCGCCATATATCTCGGGTTAGGCTCCATGCACATGACCGTATTTTCATCTATCCGTAAATACTGTCGGTAAATACGAATCCGTAGTCATCCGTATATATATGGAACGATATCTGCAAATACGGTCTGTAGTGCATCCGTATTTGATCCGTATATACGTATACGTAAAAAAAAAGGGAGGCTGCAAATGATGTCACTAACATGTTGCTTAGCAACGCTTCTGTAAATACGGATGGTTTATGCATACACATCCGTAGCCGTCCATATATACGGAAGCGCCCATAGGCTTCTATGGGAGAGTGGCAGGTTCTATCATTTTTTCAGCAAAAATACAGAAAGGTGTCCGTGGCCAATAGAAATGAATGGGTCCGTAATTACGGATGAAAAATACGGTCGTTTGCATGGGGCCGAAGACATAAGTTAAAGAGGCTCTGTCACCAGATTTTGCAATCCCTATCTGCTATTGCAGCAGATCGGCGCTGCAATGTAGATTACAGTAACGTTTTTATTTTTAAAAAACGAGCATTTTTGACCAAGTTATGACCACTTTTGTATTTATGCAAATGAGGCTTTCTAAAGTCCAACTGGGCGTGTTTACAGTAAAAGTACAACTGGGCGTGTATTATGTGTGTTACATTGGGGCGTGTTTACTTCTTTTACTAGCTGGGCGTTCTGACGAGAAGTATCATCCACTTCTCTTCACAACGCCCAGCTTCTGGCAGTGCAGACACAGCGTGTTCTCCAGAGATCACGCTGTGTCGTCACTCACTTCCTGCCCCAGGTCCTGCATCGTGTCGGACGAGCGAGGACACATCGGCACCAGAGGCTACAGTTGATTCTGCAGCAGCATCGGCGTTTGCAGGTAAGTCGATGTAGCTACTTACCTGCAAACGCTGATGCTGCTGCAGAATCAACTGTAGCCTCTGGTGCCGACACGATGCAGGACCTGGGGCAGGAAGTGAGTGACGTCACAGCGTGATCTCTCGAGAACACGCTGTGTGTCTGCACTGCCAGAAGCTGGGTGGTAACGAAGAGAAGTGGATGATGCTGATTCGTCAGCATCATACACTCCCATTCCTAACGCCCAGCTAGTAAAAGAAGTAAAAACGCCCAGATGTAACATACAATACACGCCCAGTTGTACTTTTACTGTAAACACGCCCAGTTGTACTTTTGCAAGCCTCATTTGCATAAATACAAAAATGGTCATAACTTGGCCAAAAATGCTCGTTTAAAAAAAAATAAAAACGTTACTGTAATCTACATTGCAGCGCCGATCTGCTGCAATAGCAGATAGGGGTTGCAAAATCTGGTGACAGAGCCTCTTTAAGGAAGGACACTTCTGTATATCTTCCCAGAGAAAACCCAGACAACTGTTGTCACCCAAATTGTCCACACTCCTGAATGGCAAGACTGCTTAGTAATGTAACGCTACAGTATGGTGAGGTGACATATCACTTCATAACTAGACAGATTTACTATTTATATAGAGATATGATAAAATCAATGCTACGGGGGCTGAAGGGAGGCAGAAAAGAAGAACGTTTTGCTTCTGAGTTATTTCCTGTTAACCCTTTCCTGTCGCTGCACTGGCTATTTATGTAAAGGAAAGGGTATTTAAATATGGCGCCTGCTCAGAAGCAGAGCGGGCGTCATAGCCGCTGGGTCTCTGCTGTGTAACACCGGCTCACACGCGGCAAGATGGCGGGAGCCGGTGTGTTCCTCTAGCAGCTGGCCGCCTTGTGAACGCTCCCAGCCCTGCTATAGGAAGATTGCTATTAGGACCTGCCTGTGGCAGGTCTCAATAACAAAGTACTGATTTCACCATAGACTGCAATACTGTGATATAGCAGTCTATGGCACAAGCGATCCAATGATCGCAGGTACAAATCCCCTAGAGGGGCTAAAAAACAATAAAAATAATTCCCTAGATCACAATATAAAAATAAACATAAACACATTAGGTATCCCTGCGTCCGAAAATACCCAAACTATAATAATATAAAAATATTTATCCAATATGGTGAACACCGTAGCGTGAAAAAAAATAAATGTCTGAATCGCTATTTTTTTGCCACTACAACCGCCCACAAAATTGAATGAAGTGTTTGAAATGCCCGATATTCCCCAAAATGGTATCAATAAAAACCACATCTTTCCACGTACAAAAAGACGCCTTACACAGCCCTGTACACAGAAATATAAAAACTTTATTATGGGGGTCACAATATGGTGCAAATATTTTTTTCAAACTTTGTCGTTTTTTTAAAGGTAATAAAACATAACAAAAACTATATCAATTTGGTATCACCGCGATCGTACTGACCCTCAGAATAAAGGTAACACGTCACTTTCACTGTACAGTGAACACCGTAAAAACGAAATCCATAAGAAAATGCCGGCCTGCTGTTTTTTTCCAATTCCACTCCATTCTAAAAAAAAAAATCCAGCTTCCCAGTACATCACACATAATATTAACCCCTTCCCTCCTTAGCCACTTTTGACCTTCCTGACAGAGCCTCATTTTTCAAATCTGACATGTTTCCCTTTATGTGGTAATAACTTCGGAATGCTTTTACCTATACAAGCGATTCTGAGATTGTTTTCTCATGACACATTGGACTTTATGTTACTGGCAAAATTTGCTCGATACATACAGTATTTAAATGTGAAAAACACCAAAATGTAACGAAAAATTGCAAAAATTAGCATTTTTCTAAATTTAAATGTATCTGCTTGTAAGACAGGCAGTTATAACACACAAAATTGTTGCTAACTAACATCCCCCATATGTCTACTTTAGATTGGCCTCGTTTTTTGAACATCCTTTTATTTTTCTATGACGTTACAAGGCTTAGAACTTTAGCAGCAATTTCTCACATTTTCAAGAAAATTTCAAAAGGCTATTTTTACAGGGGCCAGTTCAGTTGAGAAGCGGCTTTGAGGTCCTTAGATCTTAGAAACCACCAAAAAGTCACCCCATTTTAAAAACTTCACCCCTCAAAGTATTCAAAACAGCATTTAGAAAGTTTCTTAACCCTTTAGACGTTTCACAGGAATTAAACAAAAGTAGAGGTGAAATTTACAAACTAAATTTTTTGTTGTTGCAGAAATTAATTTTTAATCTATTTTTTTTGTAACACAAAGTTTAACCAGAGAAACGCAACTCAATATTTATTGCCCAGGTTCTGCAGTTTTAGGAAATATCTCACATGTGGTCCTAGTGTGCTAATGGACTGAAGCATCGGCCTCAGAAGCAAAGGAGCAACTAGAGGATTTTGGGGTCTCCTTTTTATTAGAATATATTTTAGGCTTCACGTCAGTTTTGAAGGGCTCTTGTGGTACCAAAACAGTGGAAACCCCCCAAAAGTGACCCCATTTGGGAAACTACACCCCTCGAAGGAATTTATTTAGGGGTATAGTGAGAAATTTGACAAGACAGTTTTTTTGCAGAAATTTTTTGGAAGTAGGCTGTGAAAATGAAAATCTACATTCTTTCAAATAAAATGTAGGTTTAGCAAATTTTTTTTTATTTCCAAAAGGACTAAAGGAGAAAAAGCACCGCAACATTTGTAGAGCGATTTCTCCCGAGTAAAAGAATACTCCACATGTGGTCATAAACGTCTGTTTGGACACATAGCAGGGCTTAGAAGGGAAAGAGCGCTATTTGACTTTTGGAGCTCAAATTTAGCAGGAATGGTTTGCGGAGGCCATGTCGCATTTGCAAAGCCCCTGAGGGACCAAAACAGTGGAAACCCCCCACAAGTGGCCCCATTTTGGAAACTGCACCCCTTGAGGAAATTATATAGGGGTATAGTGAGCATTTTGACACTGCAGGTTTTTTGCAGAAATTATTGGAAGTAGGCCGTGAAAATGAAAATCTATATTCTTTCAAAGAAAATGTAGGTTTAGCTAATTTTTTCTCATTTCCACAAGGATTAAAGGAGAAAAAGCACCGCATAATTTGTAAAGCAATTTCTCTAGAGTAAAACAATACCCCACATGTGGCAATAAATTGCTGTTTGGATACACGGCAAGGCTTAGAAGGGAAAGAACTCCATTTGGCTTTTGGAGCTCAAATTTAGCAGGAATGGCCAGGACACATTTTCAGAGCCCTTGAGGGGACAAAACAATGAAAACGCCAAAAAAGTGACCCCATTTTGGAAACTAAACCCCTTGAAGATCTACGTGTGTGGTGATCATTTTGACCCCCACAGGTGTTTCATAGAATTTATTAGAATTGGGCAGTGAAAATAAAAACAATCCTTTTTCATCAATAAGATGTAGCTTTAGGTCAACATTTTTAATTTTCTCAACAAATAAAGGAAAAAAAGAACCCCCCCCCCCCAATATTTATAAAGCAATTTCTCCTGAGTACGGCAATACCCCATTTGTGGTCATAAACTGCTGTTTGGGCACATGGCAAGGAACAGAAGAGAAGGAGCGGCATTTCGCTTTTGGAGCCCAGATTTTGCTGGATTGGTTTCTTGACACCATGTCACTTTTGCAAAGCCCCTAAGGTACCAGTACAGTGGAAACTACCCAAAAGTGACTCCATTTGTGATACTACACCCCTTCAGGAATTAATCTAGGGGTGTAGTGAGCATTTTGACCCCACAGCTGTTTCATAGATTTTATTTGAATTGGGCAGTGAAAATAAAAATTACATTTTTTTTCCCAATAAGACGTAGCTTTAGCTCAAAAATTTTTATTTTCTCAAAAAATAAAGTAGAAAAAGAACCCAAAATTTGTTAAGCAATTTCTCCCGACTACGGCAATACCCCATATGTGGTTATAAACTCATTTTTGGGCACACAGCACTGCTCAGAAGGGAAGGAGCGCAATTTAGCTTTCGGAGTACAGATTTTGCTGGATTGGTTTCTGGTCGTTATGTCGCATTTGCAAAACCCCTGTGGGACCAAAACAGTGGAAACCCCCCCAAAAAGTGATCCCCATTTTGGAAACTACACCCCTCAATGCATTTACATAGTGGTGTAGTGAGCATGTTAACTCTGCAGCTGTTTTGCATAAATTAGTGTGCACTCGATATTGCAGAGTGAAAATGGGATATTTTCCATAGATATGCCAATATGTGGTGCCCAGCTTGTGCCACCATAACAAGACCGCACTCTAATTATTATGCTGTGTTTCCCGGTTTTAGAATCACCCTACAAGGGGCCCTAATCTTTTGCCTGGACATTTGACAGGGCTCATTGCGAGAGTACCATGCAAAATTGAGGCCTAATTTGGCGATTTACACAGAATTGGTTCACAATTGCAGAGGCTCAGATGGGAAATAATAAAATAAACCCCCCAGAAGTGACCCCATTTTAGAAACTACACCCCTCGAGGCATTTAGTAAGGGGTGTAGTGAGCATTTTCACCCCACAGGTTTTTTCCATAAATAAATGTGCTGCGTATGGTGCAAAGTAAAAATTACATTTTTTCCCCAGAATTGCCAATTCAGTGGCAAGTATGTCGTGCCCAGCTTAGGACACTGTAGACACATACCCCAAAAATTGTTAAAAGGGTTCTCCCGGGTATGGAGGCGCCATATATGTGGAAGTAAACTGCTGTTTGGGCACACTGTAGGGCTCAGATGGGTGGGAGCGCCATTTGGCTTTTGAAGCGTAGATTTTGCTTGGTAGTAGTTTTGTTTGAGTATTACTGGTGTTTCCATTTATAATGTGGGGGTACATGTAAGCTGGGCAGAGTACATCAGGGGCATAGTCAGGTGGCATAATAATGGGGTAAAAAACCAATAAAATGATCCATAGATGTGTGTTACGCAGTGAAGCCATCCTTTCTGCACAGGCCCGTGTCGCACTCATATATGGCGTCCTTTCTTATCCCCCTTTTGGTCCACACTCCGCACCTTTGCAGTTTGTGGAATTTTGCTGGGAAGTGTTGTCCTGGTATAATATGGGCACCCTCGCTTCTAGCAGATATGTTTGGGTCCCCCCTTCATGGTTCAATAATTTGAGGGCCCTGATAAATCGTATCTTGAAACAGATGAAATGTTCCCCTCTGATCTGCACAACTGCATGTTTTTATTTCCTGACTTATTGGAGCCATAACTAATTTTATTTTTTCATAGACGTAGTGGTATGAGGGCTGTTTTTTTGAGGGACAAGCTGTAGTTATTATTGGTACCATTTTGGGGTACATGCGACTTTTTGATCACCTTTTATCCTATTTTTTGAGAGGCAAGGTGACCAAGAAACAGCAATTCTGCCATAGTTTTTTTAGGTTTTTTTATACAGTGTTCACCATGCGTTATAAATTACATGTTAACTTTATTCTGCGGGTCGGTACGATTCCGGCAATTCCTAATTTATGGCACTTTTTTATGTTTTACAACTTTTTGCACAATAAAATTACTTTTGTAAAAAGAATGTATTTTTTCTGTCGCCAAGTTGTGAGAACCAAATATGTATGCTTTATTTATTTTCTTCAATAATAAAGGACTTGATAAGGGAAAAAGGGCGATTGTGTTTTATTTTATTACTTAAAACTTTTATTATATTTTTTACAACTTTTTTTACACTTTACTTTAGTCCCGATAGGGGACTTGAAGGTCCAACTGTCAGATTTTTTTTTCTAATACATTGCACTACCTACGTAGTGCAATGTATTAGATCTGTCAGTCATTCACTGACAGCAAGCCGATTAGGCTTCGCCTCCGAGCGGGGCCTAATCGGCTTCCGTAATGGCAAACAGGAGGCCATTGTTAGGTCTCCTGGTGTCATAGTAGCAGTCGGCAGTTGTGCGATTGCAGGGCACAGCTGCCGATCTGCTAGCAACCACAAAGATCCAGCGATCGGATCTGATCGCTGCATCTGAGGGGTTAATGGCAGGGATCAGCGCTAGCTCCAGTTCCTGCCGTTACATGTGGATGTTAGCTGTAACATAAAGCTGATATCCACCGCTGATGGCTCCGGCTCATCTCCTGAGCCGGCGCCATCTTGCCGGCAGCTACGGAAGCCTTTCAGGCCACGCCTCGGGGCGGGGGCTGGAAGTTTTCCGTGCTAGGCACACCGGGAGGCCACTATTAGGCCTCCGGTTGCCATTGCAGCCACCGACACCCCAGCGATTTCATTGCTGGGGTGTCGATGAGATGCAAACACCTTTAATGTAGCCATCGCTTTTGACGGCTGCATTTAAGGGGTTAATGTCGGGGATCGAAGTTAACTTCGGTCCCGCCGTTACAGCAGGATGTCAGCTGTCAGATACAGCTGACATCCGGGGATGATGGCACCGACTCAGCTTCTGAGCCGGTGCCAAACATTTGGCGTAAGTATACGACATTTTGCGGGAAGCACTGGCTTTCCATGTCGTATACTTACGACAAATTCGGGAAGGGGTTAAATAGCACCATTAGAAAGTACAACTTGTCCCATAAAAATGAAACCCACACATGGCCGTGTCAACGAAAAAATAAAAAAGTTATTACTCTTGGAAGGCAGGGCGGAAAAAAAAAGCATAAAAACGAAAATCAGTCTGGTCCTCAAAGGGTTAAAGGGCTATTCCAGTTTCTGCGAATAAAAATTATTTTTTGTATAAAGGAAAGATATAACATTTTTCAATATACTTTCTGTATTATTTCCTTACGATTTTAAGATCTCTTCTTGCTGTCATTGAATAGTAATGTACATTTTTTTTTACTTACATTGGATAAAAGTCTGTCAGATGTCAGCCTCCAAAATTAAATTCAGACCCCAGACCAGAACCCTAAATTAATTCAGACCCCGATATTAATACTGTCTCTAGACCAGACACCTGAATATATTCAGACCCCTGACTAGACCCCAAATTCAATTAAGACACCAGACCCAGAGCGGCCATTAGTAGTATCTGGGCCCTGTACTGACAAATGGTTAGGGCCCCTTTGGCTCCCAATCTCCATTGTTTACTTTTGGTGGAGACTTGGGTATTACATGATCCTGCTCCAGTATAATAATTGGGGGATCCCCACACACAGTGCTCCTTGATTTGTGGGTTTATATTGCAGTTCTGTGCTAGAAACAAGTGCTGAATTATCAGAGTGTCTGGATTATTGGATGCCGGATTAAAGGAATTACACTCTATGTTTATATTAACACACAACCTGTAGACATATGAACATTATATACACAACATATATACAGCGTGGCTGCGGGGGAGGGGGGGCTGCTCTGTGTAATGACGGCCATGTGGTGTAATAGAGTATATGGACAGGGGGTGTATAAAGCAGATAGACCCTATAAGTGAGCAGGTGAGAGGGGTAAAGACAAGGAGAATTGTGGGTAAACCAGTGGGCGGACAGGTGTGAAGCTCCACCCCCGCTCTCACCTGTCTTACAGGAAACCTCCGGCCACAGATGAAGACTTCCCAGCGCTCCTGAATCCTCCGCTGCGGTATCTGGGTGACGTCTTTCTGTTCAGGGCTCGGCCGTTTGCTGTACTGACGTCTCCTGCCTCCTAATGCAGAAGCAGGAGGGTCTGTCACACGGGAGGACTTGATGGAGGGGCTGCTCGGTCCTCTGGTCTGGACGCTGCTGCCGTCCCCTCGTCCTCATTTCCATGGAGTGATTGTCACCCCCAGAATCATGGAACTGCTGAATAGTGACGTCACTGGGAGGTCCTGAAGCTCCGGCGTCTGCAGAAATGGAGGGATCGCAGGTCCTTGTGCAGCTTCACTCAGATCCAGATAAGATAAAACCGCTCTCCTGCAGGAGTGTCCCCATAATCCAGCGCTTTTATTATCTCCCCTGTGGACATGTCCTGGCGTCTTCTTGTTATAGTCACCGGACGTCTGATTTACCCTCTAACACTGAGATGTCGGCTTCTGATCAGAGTTATGGCGCTCTACCTGCCCCCGATATGTCACCTGAATGGCGCCGTTCTGGAGATCCCCCGCTGTCCTCTACTAGGCCGCAGCTGAAGCCGGTAATAACCATGACAACAGAGCAGCGTTGCCATGAGCCACCCAGGAGCTCGTATAGGAAATATTACAACTGCCATTACCAGTGAGCGGAGATATTGGAAGAGATTTATTATTAGTGTCATGAGGAACATTGTACATAATAAATGACTTGTGACACGTTTCTCTTCTTTACGACACCTCATGACTGACATTTATATGCACCCCAAAAAATTGGACAGCTGCGTGTATGGTAAAATAAAAAAAAGCCCATAGTCCCCTGGAAATTCCCCGCTGCTCCAGCGCCGATGACCCTGTGGTCTCCCGCCAGTCTCTGTTTTATTTCCTCAAAACCTGGACAACCCCTTCATTTGTGAGAATTGAGAACCTCCAAGAAGAAAGGCCGAAATAAAGAGCTTAAAGAGGCTCTGTCACCACGTTATAAGTGCCCTATATTGTACGTGATGTGATCGGCGCTGTAATGTGGATCACAGCAGTGTTTTTTTATTTAGAAAAACGATCATTTTTGACGGAGTTATGACCTATATTAGCTTTATGCTAATGAGTCTCTCAATGGACAACTGGGCGTGTTTTACTATATGACCAAGTGGGCGATCACATCATGTACAAGATAGACCACTTATAATGTGGTGACAGCGCCTCCTTAAGGTTTGTCTCATGAAGAACAGCCTCTTCTGCAATCACACGGAGTGTTTTCAGGCGTATTTTGGGGCGTTTACGCATCGAAAAATGCAAGAACGCCTGCAAACATCTGCCCATTGATTTCAATGGGAAATACGGCGTTCTGTTCCAACGGGGCGTTTTTTTACGCCTCGTTTTCCAAAATAAGGGTATTCCTTTAACATGGAATATGCTGCGATCACTTTTTGAGTCATACCTGCCATACCTGCCCACAGGTTGTGTGTGTTATTGCAGCCCTGCCTCTTTTACTACAATTAAGCTGAGCTGCAATACCAGGCACGACCCATGGACAAGTGTGGCGCTGTTTTTGGAAGAAAGCAGCCATGTTTTTCTAATCCTGGACAACTTCTTTAACCCTTCCCTGTCAAGATGGGAATCTCATACGTCCCGGCAGGAAGGCACCTTGGTAGACAAGGACGAATAAATCAGGAACCAACATGAAGTTTAACCCCTTCCCGACATTTGACGTATCCATACGCCAAAGTCGGGAAGGGGAAGTATGGAACAGGCTCACGGAGTGAACCCGCTCCATACGATGCCTGTGTATATGTATATGACACTCGTGCACGATCCCGCTTGTTTAACTCGTTAAATGCCGCGGTCAATAGCGACCACAGCATTTAAATCGTTAGAAAGAGGGGGCGACCCCCTCTAACAGCTCATCACGCCCCCCGCAATGCAATCGTGGAAAGCGGCAGTTATGGGAGCACTCGTTGGCACTTTTATGGGAGCACTGGATGGCAGTGTTATGGGAGCACTGTGGTTGGCACTGTTATGGGAACACTGTACTTGGCACTGCTGTGGGAGCACTGTGGTTGGCACTGGTATGGAGACACTGTGGCTGTCATTTATTATGAGGGCAATGTGGTATTTCGTTGCACTGTGAATGTCCTTAACCCCTTCCCGCTCCTGGACATACTATTAGGTCATGGTAGCTGTATCGTTCGCGCTCCATGACCTAATAGTACGTCTCGGGAGTAACGGCCATTTCGGCCGTCCTCCCGACACATACAAGAGCTGTGACAGCTGCTGTGTCGTACAGCAGCTGCCGCAGCTCCTACAGCGGGGACCGATCGCTGTGTCCCCGCTGATTAACCCCTTAAAAGCCGCGTTCAATAGGGATCGCGGCTTTTTAGGGGTTAAGCTACAATCGCCGGCCTGCTACACGATAGCGGCCGGCGATTGTAACTATGGCAACCGGACACCAAACAATGGCGTCCGGCTATGCCATCGACAAAGTCAGGACCCACTATGCTTGCTGTCAGTGAGTAGCTGACAGTTCTAATACACTGCACTACGCATGTAGTGCAGTGTATTAGAATAGCGATCAGGGCCTCCTGCCCTCATGTCCCCTAGTGGGACAAAGTGATAAAGTAAAAAAAAGTACAAAAAAGATGTGTAAAAATAAGAAAATAAAAGATGCAAAAGTAATAAAAGTAAAAATCCCCCTTTTTACCTTATCAGTCCTTTATTATTAATAAAAATAGATAAATAAACAAATAAACTATACATAATTGGTATCGCCGCGTCCGTAACGGCCTGAACTACAAAATGATTTCATTATTTATCCCGCGTGGTGAACGCTGAAAAGAAAATAATAATAAACCGTACCAGAATCACAATTGTTTGGTCACTTCACCTCCCAAAAAATGGAATAAAAAGAGATCAAAAAGTCGCATGTACCGAAAAATGGTATTGATGGAAACTACAGTTCGTTACGCAAAAAATAAGTCCTCGCACGGCTTTATTGATGGAAAAATATAAAAGTTCTGGCTCTTAGAATAAGGTAACACAAAAAGTGAATGATTGTTTACCAAACGTATTTTATTGTGCAAACGCCATAAGACATAAAAAAAAACTATAAACATCTGGCATCGCCGTAATCGTATCGCCACGCAGAATAAAGTGAATATGTCATTTATAGCGCACGGTGAACGCTGTAAAAAAATAGAATAAAAAAACAATAGTAGAATTGCTCTTTTTTAGTCACCGCGCCACCTAAAAATAGAATAAAAACTGATCCAAAAGCCGCATGCACCCCAAGAAAACTACAATGGATTCCTCAAGGGGTCTAGTATCCAAAATGGGGTCATTTTTGGGGGATTCCGCTGTTTTGGCACCACAAGACCTCTTCAAACCGGACATGGTGCCTAATAAAAAAGAGGCCTCAAAATCCACTATTTTATTGCTTCGGAGGCCGGTGCTTCAGTCCATTACCACCCGAGGGCCACATGTGGGATATTTCTCAAAACTGCAGAATCTGGGCAATAAATATTGAGGTTTCTCTGGTAAAACCTTTTGTGTTATAGAAAAAAAAGGTATAAAAATGATTTTCTGACAAAAATAAATATGTCAATTTCACCTCTACTTTGCTCTAAATTCCTGTGAAACACCTAAAGTGTTCATAAACTTTCTATATGCTGTTGTGAATACTTTGAGGGGTCTAGTTTCTAAAATGGGGTGTCTAATATATAGGCCCCTCAAAGCAACATCAGAACTGAACTGGAACCTAAAAAAAATAAAATCCTAATGAGCATTGGCTACTCCAAGATGACCCCAGTTTTGACCGTTTGTATAAACGGAGACCCCTATTAGACCGTTTCAGTGCCCGGTTTTCCCAAGCATACACCCCCGAGAAGTGTATTTCTATTGATGAGTCCTTGGTACATTTTAAAGGGAGGCTTCAATTCCTCGAGTACCTGCCGGGTAAGAGGGCAAGGTATGGCGTGAAGATGTGTAAGCTGTGTGAGTGCATCAGGGTATACCTACAGATTTAGGATACATGAAGGGAAGGGCACCAGTATTCAGCCCCCAGAATGCCCCCCCCCCCCCCTTACTGGGAGTTATGCAAAAATTGTGTGGGATTTGGTGCACCCACTGCTGGACCAGGGTTACCACCTCTACCTGGATAATTTTTATACCAGCGTCCCACTCTTCAAGTGCCTCGCTTCCAGAAGTCCGGCGGCATGCGGCACTGCTAGAACAAATCTGAGAGGCCTCCCTAAGACTCTGCAGGGCAAACACTCAGAAGGGGTGAGAGCAGGGCACAATCTAGCAGCAACAGATTGTGTGTCAAGTACAAGACAAGAGAGATGCCACACCAGTACCCATGTACCTGTACGAGGTACCAGTACAGAGACCCCCAAACCAGACTGCATCCTGGACTACAATAGGTACATGGGAGGGGTGGACTTGTCAGATCAAGTCCTGAAGCCCTACTGCGCCATGCGGTGTGGTATGAGAAGCTGGCCGTGCACATCATACAGATGGCATTGTACAATGCGTACGTGCTACATCCATGTACAGGCCAGACGGGAACTTTCCTGGAATTTCAAGAGGTGGTTATCAAGAAACTAATTTTTAGGGACCAAGAAGGGGGGACACCCAGTACTTCTGGAAGCAAGGCCACACGCATCGTACCAGGGCAACACTTTCCAGGAGAAGTTCCCCAAACTGGCAAGAAAGGAAAAAGTCAAAAGAGGTACAAAGTCTGCTATAAGAGGGGGATAAGGGATGACACAATATATCAATGTGACGTGTCCCGAAAAACTAAGGCTCCGTATGAAAGAGTGCTTCAAAATGTATCATAGATCACTTGATTTTTAATCTACCCCAGTTTTACTTACCCTGATGCACTCCGCACAGATTATCCCCCTTATCTTTCCCTTCTGAGCCCTGCCGTGTGCCCAGGCAGCTGATAACAGCCACATTGAGGGTATTGCCATATCCGTGAGAACCCACATTACAGTTTATGGGGTGTATGTCCCGGTAAAAATGCTCACTACACCTCTAGATGAATGCCTTAAGGGTGTAGTTTTTAAAATTGGGTCACTTCTCAGAGGTTTCAACTGTACTGGTACCTCAGGGGCTTCTGCATACATGACTTTGCACCAGAAAATCCCCAGTTGACCAAATGGTGGTCCTTTCCTTCTGAGCCCTCCCATGAGCCCAAATGTCAGTTTATCACCACAAATTGGGCATTGCCGCACTCAGGACAAATTGGGCAACAAAATTGGGTATTTTATTTCTTGTGAAAATAATATATTTTGAGCTAAAAAAAACATATTATTGGAAAAAATTATATTTTTTTAAATTCCGAGCCCAATTCAAATAAGTTCTGTGAAGAAACTATGGGGGTCTAAATGGTCACATAACCCATCATTTAATTCCTTGAGGGGTGTAGTTTCCAAAATGGGGTCACTTCTGGTGGGTTTCCATTGCTTTGATACCTCTGGGGCTCTGCAAATGCGACATGGCACCCAAAAACCAAACCAGCAAAATCTGGACTCCAAAGAACACACAGCGCTCCTTCCCTTCTGAGGCCTCCCATGGGCTCAAACGGCAGTTTATCTCCACAAATGGGGTATTGCTGCACTTAGTAGAAATTGGGCAACAAAATGGTGTATTTTGTTCCCTGTGAAAATAAGAAATTATGATAAAAAATTACATGTTATTGGAAAAAAATTCATTTTTTTTATTTCACAGCCCAATTCAAATAGGTGCTGTGAAAAAACTGTGCAGTCTAAATGGTAAAAACAACCATAAATGAATTCCTTGAGAGGTGTAGTTTCCAAAATGGGGTCACTTCTGGTGGTTTTCCATTGCTTTGATACCTCTGGGGCCAGGGCCGATTCTAGCTTTTCTGCTGCCTGAGGCGAAAATGGAAATGGCGCCCCCCCCCCCCCCTCCACACAAAAAAAAAAAAAATTGTAAGTAAGAAACAACTTGTAAAACGAAACAAAAAAATTAAAGCTGTGTGAACAAAAAAATACATTAGGGCCTGTTCACATCACCGTTCGCTTCTGTTCCGAGGTTCTGTCGGGTGAACCCCGCAACGGAAAGTGAAAGTGACAGCACAGCTTCCGTTTCAGTCACCATTGATCTCAATGTTGATGGAAACATCGCTAATGGCTTCCGTTCGTCACCATTCCGGCTGGTTTCCGGTTTTCTGACGGAATCAATAGCGGAGTCGACTACGGAACGGAATCGAACGGTGATGTGAACAGGCCCTTATTGAACATCATTGTTATAAACTGCAAGGTCTCATAATGCTACAGGCAATTGTGTAGTAAATATCCCTATATTGCCCCAGCTATAAATACTAGTAAAATGACCAGGGCAACGTGTATCCAAAATTCAAACACAAAAATGAAAGAACAATGTCAGTGTTCAAACTTGTGTCAGGGCTCCTTTAATGGCTCTTTACAGTCAGTATAGTAACACATGCGGCACTTTACAGTCAGTATAGTAACACATGCGGCACTTTACAGTCAGTATAGTAACACATGCGGCACTTTACAGTCAGTATAGTAACACATGCGGCACTTTACAGTCAGTATAGTAACACATGCGGCACTTTACAGTCAGTATAGTAACACATGCGGCACTTTAGAGTCAGTATAGTAACGCACGCTGCACTTTACAGTCAGTATAGTAACACATGCGGCACTTTACAGTCAGTATAGTAACACATGCGCCACTTTACAGTCAGTATAGTAACACATGCGGCACTTTACAGTCAGTATAGTAACACATGCGGCACTTTACAGTCAGTATAGTAACACATGCGGCACTTTACAGTCAGTATAGTAACACATGCAGCACTTTACAGTCAGTATAGTAACACATGCTGCACTTTACAGTCAGTATAGTAACACATGCGGCACTTTACAGTCAGTATAGTAACACATGCGGCACTTTACAGTCAGTATAGTAACACATGCGGCACTTTACAGTCAGTATAGTAACACACGCGGCACTTTACAGTCAGTATAGTAACACACGCGGCACTTTACAGTAAGTATAGTAATACATGCGGCACTTTACAGTCAGTATTGTAACACATGCTGCTCTTTACAGTCAGTATAGTAACACATGCGGCACTTTACAGTCAGTATAGTAACACATGCGGCACTTTACAGTCAGTATAGTAACACATGCGGCACTTTACAGTCAGTATAGTAACACATGCGGCACTTTACAGTCAGTATAGTAATACATGCAGCACTTTACAGTAAGTATAGTAACACATGCGGCACTTTACAGTCAGTATAGTAACGCACGCTGCACTTTACAGTCAGTATAGTAACACATGCGGCACTTTACAGTCAGTATAGTAACACATGCGGCACTTTACAGTCAGTATAGTAACACATGCTGCTCTTTACAGTCAGTATAGTAATACATGCGGCACTTTACAGTCAGTATAGTAACACATGCTGCTCTTTACAGTCAGTATAGTAACACATGCGGCAGTTTACAGTCAGTATAGTAACACATGCGGCACTTTACAGTCAGTATAGTAACACATGCGGCACTTTACAGTCAGTATAGTAACACATGCGGCACTTTACAGTAAGTATAGTAATACATGCGGCACTTTACAGTCAGTATTGTAACACATGCTGCTCTTTACAGTCAGTATAGTAACACATGCGGCACTTTACAGTCAGTATAGTAACACATGCGCCACTTTACAGTCAGTATAGTAACACATGCGGCACTTTACAGTCAGTATAGTAACACATGCGGCACTTTACAGTCAGTATAGTAACACATGCGGCACTTTACAGTCAGTATAGTAACACATGCGGCACTTTACAGTCAGTATAGTAACACATGCGGCACTTTACAGTCAGTATAGTAACACATGCGGCACTTTACAGTCAGTATAGTACAGCACGCTGCACTTTACAGTCAGTATAGTAACACACGCGCCACTTTACAGTCAGTATAGTAACACACGCAGCACTTTACAGTCAGTATAGTAACACATGCGGCACTTTACAGTCAGTATAGTAACACATGCGGCACTTTACAGTCAGTATAGTAACACATGCGGCACTTTACAATCAGTATAGTAACACATGCGGCACTTTACAGTCAGTATAGTAACACATGCGGCACTTTACAGTCAGTATAGTAACACATGCGGCTCTTTACAGTCAGTATAGTAACACATGCGGCACTTTACAGTCAGTATAGTAACACATGCTGCTCTTTACAGTCAGTATAGTAACACATGCGGCAGTTTACAGTCAGTATAGTAACACATGCGGCACTTTACAGTCAGTATAGTAACACATGCGTCACTTTACAGTCAGTATAGTAACACATGCGGCACTTTACAGTAAGTATAGTAACACATGCGGCACTTTACAGTCAGTATTGTAACACATGCTGCTCTTTACTTTCAGTATAGTAACACATGCGGCACTTTACAGTCAGTATAGTAACACATGCGGCACTTTACAGTCAGTATAGTAACACATGCGGCACTTTACAGTCAGTATAGTAACACATGCAGCACTTTACAGTCAGTATAGTAACACATGCGGCACTTTACAGTCAGTATAATAACACATGCGGCACTTTACAGTCAGTATAGTAACACATGCGGCACTTTACAGTCAGTATAGTAACACATGCGGCACTTTACAGTCAGTATAGTAACACACGCGGCACTTTACAGTCAGTATAGTAACACACGCGGCACTTTACAGTCAGTATAGTAACACACGCGGCACTTTACAGTCAGTATAGTAACACACGCGGCACTTTACAGTCAGTATTGTAACACATGCTGCTCTTTACAGTCAGTATAGTAACACATGCAGCACTTTACAGTCAGTATAGTAATACATGCGACACTTTACAGTCAGTATAGTAACACATGCAGCACTTTACAGTCAGTATAGTAACACATGCGGCACTTTACAGTCAGTATAGTAACACATGCGGCACTTTACAGTCAGTATAGTAACACATGCGGCACTTTACAGTCAGTATAGTAACACATGCGGCACTTTACAGTCAGTATAGTAACACATGCGCCACTTTACAGTCAGTATTGTAACACATGCTGCTCTTTACAGTCAGTATAGTAACACATGCGGCACTTTACAGTCAGTATAGTAACACATGCGGCACTTTACAGTCAGTATAGTAACACATGCGGCACTTTACAGTCAGTATAGTAACACATGCGGCACTTTACAGTCAGTATAGTAACACATGCTGCTCTTTACAGTCAGTATAGTAACACATGCGGCACTTTACAGTCAGTATAGTAACACATGCGGCACTTTACAGTCAGTATAGTAACACATGCGGCACTTTACAGTCAGTATAGTAACACATGCGGCACTTTACAGTCAGTATAGTAATACATGCGGCACTTTACAGTCAGTATAGTAACACATGCTGCTCTTTACAGTCAGTATAGTAACACATGCGGCACTTTACAGTCAGTATAGTAACACATGCGGCACTTTACAGTCAGTATAGTAACACATGCGGCACTTTACAGTCAGTATAGTAACACATGCGGCACTTTACAGTCAGTATAGTAACACATGCGGCACTTTACAGTCAGTATAGTAACACATGCGGCACTTTACAGTCAGTATAGTAACACATGCGGCACTTTACAGTCAGTATAGTAACACATGCTGCTCTTTACAGTCAGTATAGTAACACATGCGGCACTTTACAGTCAGTATAGTAACACATGCGCCACTTTACAGTCAGTATAGTAACACATGCGGCACTTTACAGTAAGTATAGTAATACATGCGGCACTTTACAGTCAGTATTGTAACACATGCTGCTCTTTACAGTCAGTATAGTAACACATGCGGCACTTTACAGTCAGTATAGTAACACATGCGGCACTTTACAGTCAGTATAGTAACACATGCGGCACTTTACAGTCAGTATAGTAACACATGCGGCACTTTACAGTCAGTATAGTAACACATGCAGCACTTTACAGTCAGTATAGTAACACATGCGGCACTTTACAGTCAGTATAGTAACACATGCGGCACTTTACAGTCAGTATAGTAACACATGCGGCACTTTACAGTCAGTATAGTAACACATGCGGCACTTTACAGTCAGTATAGTAACACATGCGGCACTTTACAGTCAGTATAGTAACACATGCGGCACTTTACAGTCAGTATAGTAACGCACGCTGCACTTTACAGTCAGTATAGTAACACACGCGGCACTTTACAGTCAGTATAGTAACACACGCGGCACTTTACAGTCAGTATAGTAACACACGCGGCACTTTACAGTCAGTATAGTAACACACGCGGCACTTTACAGTCAGTATTGTAACACACGCTGCTCTTTACAGTCAGTATAGTAACACATGCAGCACTTTACAGTCAGTATAGTAATACATGCGACACTTTACAGTCAGTATAGTAACACATGCAGCACTTTACAGTCAGTATAGTAACACATGCGGCACTTTACAGTCAGTATAGTAACACATGCGGCACTTTACAGTCAGTATAGTAACACATGCGGCACTTTACAGTCAGTATAGTAACACATGCGGCACTTTACAGTCAGTATAGTAACACATGTGGCACTTTACAGTCAGTACAGTAACACATGCGCCACTTTACAGTCAGTATTGTAACACATGCTGCTCTTTACAGTCAGTATAGTAACACATGCGGCACTTTACAGTCAGTATAGTAACACATGCGGCACTTTACAGTCAGTATAGTAACACATGCGGCACTTTACAGTCAGTATAGTAACACATGCGGCACTTTACAGTCAGTATAGTAACACATGCAGCACTTTACAGTCAGTATAGTAATACATGCGGCACTTTACAGTCAGTATAGTAACACAATGCTGCTCTTTACAGTCAGTATAGTAACACAATGCTGCTCTTTACAGTCAGTATATTAACACATGCGGCACTTTACAGTCAGTATAGTAACACATGCGGCACTTTACAGTCAGTATAGTAACACATGCGGCACTTTACAGTCAGTATAGTAATACATGCGGCACTTTACAGTCAGTATAGTAACACATGCGGCTCTTTACAGTCAGTATAGTAACACATGCGGCACTTTACAGTCAGTATAGTAACACATGCGGCACTTTACAGTCAGTATAGTAACACATGCGGCACTTTACAGTCAGTATAGTAACACATGCGGCACTTTACAGTCAGTATAGTAACACATGCGGCACTTTACAGTCAGTATAGTAACACATGCGGCACTTTACAGTAAGTATAGTAACACATGCGGCACTTTACAGTCAGTATTGTAACACATGCTGCTCTTTACAGTCAGTATAGTAACACATGCGGCACTTTACAGTCAGTATAGTAACACATGCGGCACTTTACAGTCAGTATAGTAACACATGCGGCACTTTACAGTCAGTATAGTAACACATGCTGCTCTTTAGTCAGTATAGTAATACATGCGGCACTTTACAGTCAGTATAGTAACACATGCTGCTCTTTACAGTCAGTATAGTAACACATGCGGCACTTTACAGTCAGTATAGTAACACATGCGGCACTTTACAGTCAGTATAGTAACACATGCGGCACTTTACAGTCAGTATAGTAACACATGCAGCACTTTACAGTCAGTATAGTAACACATGCGGCACTTTACAGTCAGTATAGTAACACATGCGGCACTTTACAGTCAGTATAGTAACACATGCGGCACTTTACAGTCAGTATAGTAACACATGCAGCACTTTACAGTCAGTATAGTAACACATGCGGCACTTTACAGTCAGTATAGTAACACATGCGGCACTTTACAGTCAGTATAGTAACACATGCGGCACTTTACAGTCAGTATAGTAACGCACGCTGCACTTTACAGTCAGTATAGTAACACACGCGGCACTTTACAGTCAGTATAGTAACACACGCGGCACTTTACAGTCAGTATAGTAACACACGCGGCACTTTACAGTCAGTATTGTAACACATGCTGCTCTTTACAGTCAGTATAGTAACACATGCAGCACTTTACAGTCAGTATAGTAATACATGCGACACTTTACAGTCAGTATAGTAACACATGCAGCACTTTACAGTCAGTATAGTAACACATGCGGCACTTTACAGTCAGTATAGTAACACATGCGGCACTTTACAGTCAGTATAGTAACACATGCGGCACTTTACAGTCAGTATAGTAACACATGCGGCACTTTACAGTCAGTATAGTAACACATGCGGCACTTTACAGTCAGTATAGTAACACATGCGGCACTTTACAGTCAGTACAGTAACACATGCGCCACTTTACAGTCAGTATTGTAACACATGCTGCTCTTTACAGTCAGTATAGTAACACATGCGGCACTTTACAGTCAGTATAGTAACACATGCGGCACTTTACAGTCAGTATAGTAACACATGCGGCACTTTACAGTCAGTATAGTAACACATGCGGCACTTTACAGTCAGTATAGTAACACATGCAGCACTTTACAGTCAGTATAGTAATACATGCGGCACTTTACAGTCAGTATAGTAACACATGCTGCTCTTTACAGTCAGTATATTAACACATGCGGCACTTTACAGTCAGTATAGTAACACATGCGGCACTTTACAGTCAGTATAGTAACACATGCGGCACTTTACAGTCAGTATAGTAATACATGCGGCACTTTACAGTCAGTATAGTAACACATGCTGCTCTTTACAGTCAGTATAGTAACACATGCGGCACTTTACAGTCAGTATAGTAACACATGCGGCACTTTACAGTCAGTATAGTAACACATGCGGCACTTTACAGTCAGTATAGTAACACATGCGGCACTTTACAGTCAGTATAGTAACACATGCGGCACTTTACAGTCAGTATAGTAACACATGCGGCACTTTACAGTAAGTATAGTAACACATGCGGCTCTTTACAGTCAGTATAGTAACACATGCGGCACTTTACAGTCAGTATAGTAACACATGCGGCACTTTACAGTCAGTATAGTAACACATGCGGCACTTTACAGTCAGTATAGTAACACATGCGGCACTTTACAGTAAGTATAGTAATACATGCGGCACTTTACAGTCAGTATTGTAACACATGCTGCTCTTTACAGTCAGTATAGTAACACATGCGGCACTTTACAGTCAGTATAGTAACACATGCGGCACTTTACAGTCAGTATAGTAACACATGCGGCACTTTACAGTCAGTATAGTAACACATGCGGCACTTTACAGTCAGTATAGTAACACATGCGGCACTTTACAGTCAGTATAGTAACACATGCGGCACTTTACAGTCAGTATAGTAACACATGCGGCTCTTTACAGTCAGTATAGTAACACATGCTGCTCTTTACAGTCAGTATAGTAACACATGCGGCAGTTTACAGTCAGTATAGTAACACATGCGGCACTTTTCAGTCAGTATAGTAACACATGCGGCACTTTACAGTCAGTATAGTAACACATGCGGCACTTTACAGTAAGTATAGTAATACATGCGGCACTTTACAGTCAGTATTGTAACACATGCTGCTCTTTACAGTCAGTATAGTAACACATGCGGCACTTTACAGTCAGTATAGTAACACATGCAGCACTTTACAGTCAGTATAGTAACACATGCGGCACTTTACAGTCAGTATAGTAACACATGCAGCACTTTACAGTCAGTATAGTAACACATGCGGCACTTTACAGTCAGTATAGTAACACATGCGGCACTTTACAGTCAGTATAGTAACACATGCGGCACTTTACAGTCAGTATAGTAACACATGCGGCACTTTACAGTCAGTATAGTAACGCACGCTGCACTTTACAGTCAGTATAGTAACACACGCGGCACTTTACAGTCAGTATAGTAACACACGCGGCACTTTACAGTCAGTATAGTAACACACGCGGCACTTTACAGTCAGTATTGTAACACATGCTGCTCTTTACAGTCAGTATAGTAACACATGCAGCACTTTACAGTCAGTATAGTAATACATGCGACACTTTACAGTCAGTATAGTAACACATGCAGCACTTTACAGTCAGTATAGTAACACATGCGGCACTTTACAGTCAGTATAGTAACACATGCGGCACTTTACAGTCAGTATAGTAACACATGCGGCACTTTACAGTCAGTATAGTAACACATGTGGCACTTTACAGTCAGTACAGTAACACATGCGCCACTTTACAGTCAGTATTGTAACACATGCTGCTCTTTACAGTCAGTATAGTAACACATGCGGCACTTTACAGTCAGTATAGTAACACATGCGGCACTTTACAGTCAGTATAGTAACACATGCGCCACTTTACAGTCAGTATAGTAACACATGCGGCACTTTACAGTCAGTATAGTAACACATGCAGCACTTTACAGTCAGTATAGTAATACATGCGGCACTTTACAGTCAGTATAGTAACACATGCTGCTCTTTACAGTCAGTATATTAACACATGCGGCACTTTACAGTCAGTATAGTAACACATGCGGCACTTTACAGTCAGTATAGTAACACATGCGGCACTTTACAGTCAGTATAGTAATACATGCGGCACTTTACAGTCAGTATAGTAACACATGCTGCTCTTTACAGTCAGTATAGTAACACATGCGGCACTTTACAGTCAGTATAGTAACACATGCGGCACTTTACAGTCAGTATAGTAACACATGCGGCACTTTACAGTCAGTATAGTAACACATGCGGCACTTTACAGTCAGTATAGTAACACATGCGGCACTTTACAGTCAGTATAGTAACACATGCGGCACTTTACAGTAAGTATAGTAACACATGCGGCACTTTACAGTCAGTATTGTAACACATGCTGCTCTTTACAGTCAGTATAGTAACACATGCGGCACTTTACAGTCAGTATAGTAACACATGCGGCACTTTACAGTCAGTATAGTAACACATGCGGCACTTTACAGTCAGTATAGTAACACATGCTGCTCTTTAGTCAGTATAGTAATACATGCGGCACTTTACAGTCAGTATAGTAACACATGCTGCTCTTTACAGTCAGTATAGTAACACATGCGGCACTTTACAGTCAGTATAGTAACACATGCGGCACTTTACAGTCAGTATAGTAACACATGCGGCACTTTACAGTCAGTATAGTAACACATGCAGCACTTTACAGTCAGTATAGTAACACATGCGGCACTTTACAGTCAGTATAGTAACACATGCGGCACTTTACAGTCAGTATAGTAACACATGCGGCACTTTACAGTCAGTATAGTAACACATGCAGCACTTTACAGTCAGTATAGTAACACATGCGGCACTTTACAGTCAGTATAGTAACACATGCGGCACTTTACAGTCAGTATAGTAACACATGCGGCACTTTACAGTCAGTATAGTAACGCACGCTGCACTTTACAGTCAGTATAGTAACACACGCGGCACTTTACAGTCAGTATAGTAACACACGCGGCACTTTACAGTCAGTATAGTAACACACGCGGCACTTTACAGTCAGTATTGTAACACATGCTGCTCTTTACAGTCAGTATAGTAACACATGCAGCACTTTACAGTCAGTATAGTAATACATGCGACACTTTACAGTCAGTATAGTAACACATGCGGCACTTTACAGTCAGTATAGTAACACATGCGGCACTTTACAGTCAGTATAGTAACACATGCGGCACTTTACAGTCAGTATAGTAACACATGCGGCACTTTACAGTCAGTATAGTAACACATGCGGCACTTTACAGTCAGTACAGTAACACATGCGCCACTTTACAGTCAGTATTGTAACACATGCTGCTCTTTACAGTCAGTATAGTAACACATGCGGCACTTTACAGTCAGTATAGTAACACATGCGGCACTTTACAGTCAGTATAGTAACACATGCGGCACTTTACAGTCAGTATAGTAACACATGCGGCACTTTACAGTCAGTATAGTAACACATGCGGCACTTTACAGTCAGTATAGTAACACATGCTGCTCTTTACAGTCAGTATAGTAACACATGCGGCACTTTACAGTCAGTATAGTAACACATGCGGCACTTTACAGTCAGTATAGTAACACATGCGGCACTTTACAGTCAGTATAGTAACACATGCGGCACTTTACAGTCAGTATAGTAACACATGCGGCACTTTACAGTCAGTATAGTAACGCACGCTGCACTTTACAGTCAGTATAGTAACGCACGCTGCACTTTACAGTCAGTATAGTAACACACGCGGCACTTTACAGTCAGTATAGTAACACATGCGGCACTTTACAGTCAGTATTGTAACACATGCGGCACTTTACAGTCAGTATTGTAACACATGCGGCACTTTACAGTAAGTATAGTAATACATGCGGCACTTTACAGTCAGTATTGTAACACATGCTGCTCTTTACAGTCAGTATAGTAACACATGCGGCACTTTACAGTCAGTATAGTAACACATGCGGCACTTTACAGTCAGTATAGTAACACATGCGGCACTTTACAGTCAGTATAGTAACACATGCGGCACTTTACAGTCAGTATAGTAATACATGCGGCACTTTACAGTCAGTATAGTAACACATGCGGCACTTTACAGTCAGTATAGTAACACATGCGGCACTTTACAGTCAGTATAGTAATACATGCGGCACTTTACAGTCAGTATAGTAACACATGCTGCTCTTTAAAGTCAGTATAGTAACACATGCGGCACTTTACAGTCAGTATAGTAACACATGCGGCACTTTACAGTCAGTATAGTAATACATGCGGCACTTTACAGTCAGTATAGTAACACATGCTGCTCTTTACAGTCAGTATAGTAACACATGCGGCACTTTACAGTCAGTATAGTAACACATGCGGCACTTTACAGTCAGTATAGTAACACATGCGTCACTTTACAGTCAGTATAGTAACACATGCGGCACTTTACAGTCAGTATAGTAATACATGCGGCACTTTACAGTCAGTATAGTAACACATGCGGCACTTTACAGTCAGTATAGTAACACATGCTGCACTTTACAGTCAGTATAGTAACACATGCGGCACTTTACAGTCAGTATAGTAACACATGCGGCACTTTACAGTCAGTATAGTAACACATGCGGCACTTTACAGTCAGTATAGTAACGCACGCTGCACTTTACAGTCAGTATAGTAACACACGCGGCACTTTACAGTCAGTATAGTAACACATGCGGCACTTTACAGTAAGTATAGTAATACATGCGGCATTTTACAGTCAGTATTGTAACACATGCTGCTCTTTACAGTCAGTATAGTAACACATGCAGCACTTTACAGTCAGTATAGTAACACATGCAGCACTTTACAGTCAGTATAGTAACACATGCGGCACTTTACAGTCAGTATAGTAACACATGCAGCACTTTACAGTCAGTATAGTAATACATGCGGCACTTTACAGTCAGTATAATAACACATGCTGCTCTTTACAGTCAGTATAGTAACACATGCGGCAGTTTACAGTCAGTATAGTAACACATGCGGCACTTTACAGTCAGTATAGTAACACATGCGGCACTTTACAGTCAGTATAGTAACACATGCGGCACTTTACAGTAAGGGCATGACCACACGTGGCAGATTTCCTCCGCAACTGTCCGCATCAATGCCGCACAGAATCTGCGTTGCAGATTCTGCTGCGGATCTGCACAAAATGTGCAGTAAATTGATGCGGACTAGCTGCTGCGGACTGCAGTAAAAGTACTTCCCTTCTCCCTATCAGTGCAGGATAGAGAGAAGGGACAGCACTTTCCCTTGTGAAAGTCAAAGAAATTCATACTTACCGCCCGTTGTCTTGGTGACGCGTCCCTCCTTCGGCATCCAGCCCGATCTCCCTGGATGACGCGGCAGTCCATGTGACCGCTGCAGCCTGTTATTAGCCTGTGATTGGCTGCAGCCGTCACTTAGACTGAAACGTCATCCTGGGAGGCCGGACTGGAGACAGAAGCAGGGAGTTCTCGGTAAGTATGAACTTCATTTTTTTTTACAGATACATGTATATTGGGATCGGTAGTCACTGTCCCGGGTGCAGAAACAGTTACTGCCGATCGCTTAACTCTTTCAGCACCCTGGACAGTGACTATTTACTGACGTCTCCTAGCAACGCTCCCGTCATTACGGGAGCCCCATTGACTTCCTCAGTCTGGCTGTAGACCTAGAAATACATAGGTCCAGCCAGAATGAAGAAATGTCAAGTTAAAAAAGCAAGACGGATCCGCAGCACACATAACATGTGCATGACAGCTGCGGACTTCATTGCGGAAATTAGAATCTCCATTGAAGTCAATGGAGAAATTCCGCCATGAGTCCGCCACTGCTCCGCAACAGACAGAGCATGCTGCGGACACCAAATTCCGCTCCGCAGCCTATGCTCCGCAGCGGAATTTTACACCTCGTCTAAACGAACACTGCTAAATTAAAGTGTAAGTCAATGGACAAACGGCTCCGCTGCGGATTAACGCTGCGGAGTGTCCGCAGCGGAATTTAAGTGAAATTCCGCCATGTGTGAACCCAGCCTAAGTATAGTAATACATGCGGCACTTTACAGTCAGTATTGTAACACATGCGGCACTTTACAGTCAGTATAGTAACACATGCGGCACTTTACAGTCAGTATAGTAACACATGCGGCACTTTACAGTTAGTATAGTAACAAATGCTGCTCTTTACAGTCAGTATAGTAACACATGCGGCACTTTACAGTCAGTATAGTAACACATGCGTCACTTTACAGTCAGTATAGTAACACATGCGGCACTTTACAGTCAGTATAGTAACACATGTGGCACTTTACAGTCAGTATAGTACAGCACGCTGCACTTTACAGTAAGTATAGTAACACATGCGGCACTTTACAGTCAGTATAGTAACACATGCGGCACTTTACAGTAAGTATAGTAATACATGCGGCACTTTACAGTCAGTATTGTAACACATGCTGCTCTTTACAGTCAGTATAGTAACACATGCGGCACTTTACAGTCAGTATAGTAACACATGCGGCACTTTACAGTCAGTATAGTAACACATGCGGCACTTTACAGTCAGTATAGTAACACATGCAGCACTTTACAGTCAGTATAGTAATACATGTGGCACTTTACAGTAAGTATAGTAACACATGCGGCACTTTACAGTCAGTATTGTAACACATGCTGCTCTTTACAGTCAGTATAGTAACACATGCGGCACTTTACAGTCAGTATAGTAACACATGCGGCACTTTACAGTCAGTATAGTAACACATGCGGCACTTTACAGTCAGTATAGTAACACATGCGGCACTTTACAGTCAGTATAGTAACACATGCTGCTCTTTACAGTCAGTATAGTAATACATGCGGCACTTTACATTCAGTATAGTAACACATGCGGCACTTTACAGTCAGTATAGTAACACATGCTGCTCTTTACAGTCAGTATAGTAAGACATGCGGCACTTTACAGTCAGTATAGTAACACATGCCGCACTTTACAGTCAGTATAGTAACACATGCTGCACTTTACAGTCAGTATAGTAACACATGCGGCACTTTACAGTCAGTATAGTAACACATGCGGCACTTTACAGTCAGTATAGTAACGCACGCTGCACTTTACAGTCAGTATAGTAACGCACGCTGCACTTTACAGTCAGTATAGTAACACATGTGGCACTTTACAGTCAGTATAGGAACACATGCGGCACTTTACAGTCAGTATAGTAACGCATGCTGCACTTTACAGTCAGTATAGTAACACATGCGGCACTTTACAGTCAGTATAGTAACACATGCGGCACTTTACAGTCAGTATAGTAACGCATGCTGCACTTTACAGTCAGTATAGTAACACATGCGGCACTTTACAGTCAGTATAGTAACGCACGCTGCACTTTACAGTCAGTATAGTAACGCATGCTGCACTTTACAGTCAGTATAGTAACACATGCGGCACTTTACAGTCAGTATAGTAACACATGCGGCACTTTACAGTCAGTATAGTAACGCACGCTGCACTTTACAGTCAGTATAGTAACACATGCGGCACTTTACAGTCAGTATAGTAACACATGCGGCACTTTACAGTCAGTATAGTAACGCATGCTGCACTTTACAGTCAGTATAGTAACACATGCGGCACTTTACAGTCAGTATAGTAACGCACGCTGCACTTTACAGTCAGTATAGTAACGCATGCTGCACTTTACAGTCAGTATAGTAACACATGCGGCACTTTACAGTCAGTATAGTAACGCATGCTGCACTTTACAGTCAGTATAGTAACACATGCTGCACTTTACAGTCAGTATAGTAATGCCTGCTGCACTTTACAGTCAGTATAGGAACACATGCGGCACTTTACAGTCAGTATAGTAACACATTCGACACTTTACAGTCAGTATAGTAACACATGCGGCACTTTACAGTCAGTATAGTAACACATTCGACACTTTACAGTCAGTATAGTAACACATGCGGCACTTTACAGTCAGTATAGGAACACATGCGGCACTTTACAGTCAGTATAGTAACGCATGCTGCACTTTACAGTCAGTATAGTAACACATGCGGCACTTTACAGTCAGTATAGTAACACATGCGGCACTTTACAGTCAGTATAGTAACACATGCGGCACCTTACAGTCAGTATAGGAACACATGCGGCACTTTACAGTCAGTATAGTAACACATGCGGCACTTTACAGTCAGTATAGTAACGCATGCTGCACTTGCTTTCTGTCCACGTCTGTTGGATCTGCACTACCAATCCGTAATATTTGTAAACCGAAACTGCACAGACCAGACTAGGAATGAATGTGATCATCGAGCCAGTAATATAATCTGAAAACTATTCACTGCATGTTCAGGTCTTAAATAATTGAGATGATTCAGGAAAAAGGACCACCGGCGCTGCTATATAGGATGTCGAGGCAATGAAATAAATAAATAATATTTATTTGTAAAGACAGGGCTACGCGTTTCGACGCCGGACCGGCGTCTTCATCAGGCCAGCTTGATTTATTTATTTCATTGCCTCGACATCCTATATAGCAGCGCCGGTGGTCCTTTTTCCTGAATCATCTCAATTATTTACCTTGACAGCAAAACTATTTGCATGTGTACGGACCTGGCTGCAGCTTCATGCTTTTGTGATACCTACTGGTATCCATTCTCTAAGGTGAGCAATTTTCTTGTTGGTCATATTGCTCAATATACTCCCTCGCTTTATTGCACTATGTGGCGCCGTGTCTCCTTTTTATTTTTCTAATCCAGGTCTTAAAGAGGCTCTGTCACCAGATTTTGCAACCCCTATCTCCTATTGCAGCAGATCGGCGCTGCAATGTAGATAAGAGTAACGTTTTTTTTTTTTTAAAACGAGCATTTTTGGCCAAGTTATGACCATTTTTATATTTATGCAAATAAGGCTTTCTAAAGTACAACTGGGCGTGTTTAAAGTTATGTACAACTGGGCGTGTATTGTGTTCGTTACATCTGGGCGTTTTTACTTCTTTTACTAGCTGGGCGTTGTGTATAGAAGTGAATGATGCTGACGAATCAGCATCATCCACTTCTCTTCATTACCACCCAGCTTCTGGCAGTTCACAGACACACAGCGTGTCCTCGCGAGATCACGCTGTGACGTCACTCACTTCCTGCCCGAGGTCCTGCATCGTGTCGGACGAGCGAGGACACATCGGCACCAGAGGCTACAGTTGATTCTGCAGCAGCATCGGCGTTTGCAGGTAAGTCGATGTAGCTACTTACCTGCAAACGCTGATGCTGCTGCAGAATCAACTGTAGCCTCTGGTGCCGATGTGGCCGACACGATGCAGGACCTAGGGCAGGAAGTGAGTGACGACACAGCGTGATCTTGCGAGGACACGCTGTGTGTCTGTGAACTGCCAGAAGCTGGGTGGTAACGAAGAGAAGTGGATGATGCTGATTCGTCAGCATCATTCACTTCTATACACAACGCCCAGCTAGTAAAAGAAGTAAAAACGCCCCGATGTACGCACACAATACACGCCCAGTTGTACTTTAGAAAGCCTCATTTGCATAAATATACAAATGGTCATAACTTGGCCAAAAATGCTCGTTTTTAAAAAAAAATTTTTTTTTACTCGTATCTACATTGCAGCGCCGATCTGCTGCAATAGCAGATAGGGGTTGCAAAATCTGGTGACAGAGCCTCTTTAAAGGGGTTGTTCCAAGATTAAATGTTATCCCCTGTCTACAGGATAGGAGATAACATGCTGATCAGTGGGGCTCCCTCGTACCCCTGAGTTAATGACGCTGCAGGTCAAGCATACACCCTGCCGCTCCAGTTACTCAGGGGTACAAGGGACCACCGTTCCAGTTATCAGTGGGGGTCCCAGTGGTCAGACCCCCACCGATCAGCATGTTATGTCCTGTCCTGTAGACAGGGGATAACATTTAATCTTGGAACAACCCCTTTAACTGCAAGGGGCAAAAATGTATATTTAGAAAAAAAGGCATATGGCACAGTAGCAAAGCAAAAAATAAACTGCGCACAACCTATAAATAAATATGTACCAGCAGTGTATATACCGCACAGATCAATATATAGCAGCAGTGTATATACCGCACAGATCCATATATAGCAGCAGTGTATATACCGCACATATAAATATATACCAGCAGTGTATATACCGCACAGATCCATATATAGCAGCAGTGTATATACCGCTCTGATCCATATATAGCAGCAGTGAATATACCGCACAGATCCATATATAGCAGCAGTGTATATACCGCACAGATCCATATATAGCAGCAGTGAATATACCGCACAGATCCATATATAGCAGCAGTGTATATACCGCACAGATCCGTATATAGCAGCAGTGTATATACCGCACAGATCCATATATAGCAGCAGTGAATATACCGCACAGATCCATATATAGCAGCAGTGTATATACCGCACAGATCCATATATAGCAGCGGTGAATATACCGCTCTGATCCATATATAGCAGCAGTGAATATACCGCACATATAAATATATAGCAGCAGTGTATATACCGCACAGATCCATATATAGCAGCAGTGAATATACCGCACAGATCCATATATAGCAGCAGTGTATATACCGCACAGATCCATATATAGCAGCAGTGTATATACCGCTCTGATACATATATACCAGCAGTGAATATACCGCACAGATCCATATATAGCAGCAGTGAATATACCGCACATATAAATATATAGCAGCAGTGTATATACCGCACAGATCCATACATAGCAGCAGTGAATATACTGCACAGATCCATATATAGCAGCAGTGTATATACCGCTCTGATCCATATATAGCAGCAGTGAATATACCGCACAGATCCATATATAGCAGCAGTGTATATACCGCACAGATCCATATATAGCAGCAGTGAATATACCGCTCTGATCCATATATAGCAGCAGTGAATATACCGCACAGATCCATATATAGCAGCAGTGTATATACCGCTCTGATCCATATATAGCAGCAGTGAATATACCGCTCTGATCCATATATAGCAGCAGTGTATATACCGCACAGATCCATATATAGCAGCAGTGAATATACCGCACAGATCCATATATAGCAGCAGTGTATATACCGCTCTGATACATATATAGCAGCAGTGAATATACCGCACAGATCAATATATAGCAGCAGTGTATATACCGCACAGATCCATATATAGCAGCAGTGAATATACCGCACATATAAATATATAGCAGCAGTGTATATACCGCACAGATCCATACATAGCAGCAGTGAATATACTGCACAGATCCATATATAGCAGCAGTGTATATACCGCTCTGATCCATATATAGCAGCAGTGAATATACCGCACAGATCCATATATAGCAGCAGTGTATATACCGCACAGATCCATATATAGCAGCAGTGAATATACCGCTCTGATCCATATATAGCAGCAGTGAATATACCGCACAGATCCATATATAGCAGCAGTGTATATACCGCTCTGATCCATATATAGCAGCAGTGAATATACCGCTCTGATCCATATATAGCAGCAGTGTATATACCGCACAGATCCATATATAGCAGCAGTGAATATACCGCACAGATCCATATATAGCAGCAGTGAATATACCGCACATATAAATATATACCAGTAGTGAATGTTATCAGCCACAGTCCGCCCTTCTCCTCCTCCTCTCATCCAATAACATGTGGAGGCTGAGGAGAGGTGCAGAGTTGCCATACTCACTCGTTAGACGCGCTCTCTGTATCGTGGTCCGCAGGGGCGTGCGCTTCTCCTCTGCAAGCTCTGTTGTGAACTTGTGATATTCTGCACACAGGGGCGGATGTAGGATTGAAATCTAGGGCAGGGGTGGGTAAAACACAACCTGTCAACGGAAAAATCATCTGTCAGAAGTAAAAATGTTTCCCCGATGAGTACAAGAAAGCCCCACCTGGGAATTAGACTTTCTTGTACTCCACAATGGGGAAACATTTTTTCCCTCTGGCGGCTAACTTTTCAGTTGACAGGAAGCAGAGTTACATGAAGGGAAATTATTTTTCCTTGACCTCTAGTTTCTATTGTGGCGCAGGGGAGTATAAAAAAGTATAGGTTTTATATTTGTAATACTGCTAACTTTTATTTTTTTGCTATGTTCGGCTGGACCATTTAGACTAAGGGTATGTGCACACGTAGTGACCAAAAACGTCTGAAAATACCGAGCTGTTTTCAAGGGAAAACAGACCCTGATTTTCAGACGTTTTTTGAGCAACTCGCGTTTTTCGCGGCGTTTTTTACGTCCGTTTTTGGAGCTGTTTTCATTGGAGTCTATGAGAAAACGGCTCCAAAAACGTCCAAAGAAGTGTCCTGCACCTCTTTTGACAAGGCAGTCATTTTACGCATCGTCGTTTGACAGCTTTCAAACGACGACGCGTAAATGATAGGTCGTCGGCACAGTACGTCGGCAAACCCATTCAAATGAATGGGCAGATGTTTACCGACGTATTGTAGCCCTATTTTCAGACGTAAATCGAGGCATAATACGCCTCGTTTACGCCTGAAAATAGGTCGTGTGAACCCAGCCTCAATCATAGATTAGTTGGACTACTTCGATATTGTACGTTTTTTTTTTTTTAATAAAATGGTGAAAGAGGGTTGTGCGGGGGAGTTTTTATTTCAATAAAAAAAAAAATCCTATGTCTGTTTTTTTTAAATTATACTAGCGGCCGGCCTTAGGTTGGATGGCGCACTGTGCGGGGGACACTATTGCTGCCCTCTACAAATACAGGCAAATATACACATATATATTAGGTCGCCTTGTCGTGGCAGGTGGGCTAACACTTTTTGATCAAAATGTGCACTAAGAACCTCCCTATTTGTAAGTAGATTTAGCTTTAGTGCATATTTATTTATATTTAGTGGTTTAGGTGGCATTAGTGTCGCAGGGTGCTGTCACCATTCTATGTTTGCTATATATATATATATATATATATATATATATACACACACACACACACACACACACACACAGACACACAGACATAAAGCATGTTAACATATACAGACACATATACACACACACACACACACACACACACACACACACACACACACACACACACACACACACACATATACAGACAGACAGACAGATAGACACAAGGCATGTATACACATACCAACACATATATACACACATAGACGGACCCAAGGCATGTATACATATACAGACACATATATATACACATAGACATATATACAGACAGACAGACACAAGGCATGTACACACATACCAACACATATATACACACATAGACAGACACAAGGCATGTATACATATACAGACACATATACACACACACATAGACGGACCCAAGGCATGTATACATATACAGACACATATACACACACACACACACACACGCACACACACACATATACAGACAGACAGACACAAGGCATGTACACACATACAGACACATATACACACACATAGACAGACCCAAGGCATGTATACATATACAGACACATATATATACACATAGACATATATACAGACAGACAGACACAAGGCATGTACACACATACCAACACATATATACACACATAGACAGACACAAGGCATGTATACATATACAGACACATATACACACACACATAGACGGACCCAAGGCATGTATACATATACAGACACATATACACACACACACACACACACACACACACATATACAGACAGACAGACACAAGGCATGTACACACATACAGACACATATACACACACATAGACGGACCCAAGGCATGTATACATATACAGACACATATACACACACACACACACACATACAGACACAAGGCATGTATACATATACCGACACATATATACACACACACATACAGACAGACACAAGGCATGTATACATATACAGACACATATACACACACACATACAGACAGACAGACACAAGGCATGTATTCATATACAGACACACATATATATATATATATATATATATATACACACACACACACACACACACACACACACACACACACACACACACATACAGACAAAGCATGTATACATATAGAGACACATATATACACACACATAGACAGACAGTCAGACACAAGGCATGTATACATATATACACACTCACAGGAACTTACCATCTCTCCAGCTGCACAGGTTTCTTGCAGGTCGGACTGTGGTCGGAGCTTCCTCCTCTGCACTTGCTTCCTCTGCTTCCTCAGTGTGTGTAACGAGGAGCAGAGAATATAGAGTCCAAAGCACGGCCTGCACAGTTGCGCCCCCTACATGGTGGGAGGATGCAGCACCATGTCGCACACATCTAAGGCTGCCCAATGCAGTCAGTCAGATGTCCCCCCTCTTGTCAGTATGGTAGCAGCCCATCACTTTTAAATTAGTGAGGGCAGGAGGCTGAGCGCAGTAATTGGCACTCTGCCGCTCTAGTCTTTATCAACGACTCAGCCTCCTGTCCTCAACTCATTACTTACCAGCTGCTTTTCTTTTCTTCAGGAGAGAGCGTTCGGCCGCTCCTCCCGAAGTCCTCCAGGTTCCCTATGCTCCTCTCTCGCGGCGCGTGCAGCGTCACAGAGGGGGAGTGTACTAGCAGACGTGCGCCTATCGTGCTGCACGTCTACTAGGTAAAGTACTCTCCCCTGCCTTCCCCACGCATCCCCCCTGGCCCTGCCACAATATGCCGCCCCCCATTTTTAGCTCGGTGGTGCCGCCTGAGGCCGCTGCCTCACCTCGCCTAATGGCAGGTGCGGCCCTGCCTGTCGTCACTGTCCATATATGTACAATTACATCAAGGTCTCCTCCTGGAGTGCGATCCCTGGCCACAGCGTGGCCGACGCTCTGGACAGGGATTCTGCTCCTATAGGGAATGCCTTACGTCACTGTCCATATATGGACAGTGACAGCAGGGGCTCCTCCTGGAGTGGAATCCCTGGGGTGTGTGGCACCATCTACATGGGCACTGTGTGTGACACTATCTATATGGGCACTGGCGCTTTATATCAGCGCACTGGTACTAGGGGCAGCTAAGGGGGCATTAAACTGTATGGGGGCAGCTATTTGTCATTACACTGTGTGGGGGGTCCTATGGGAACATAATACTGAGTGGGCTGAACCGGTTATGTGTGGGCAGAGACTACTTAGATTAGATACTTGAAAGTTGGTAGGTATGTTTACTGGTGTGTGCTGGGGCAGAGCGAGTGTGTCTACTCCAAATTTGCAGCATAAGGCAATGAGGTTGCTTTACCACATGCCAATGCTGCAATTTTGGGATTTGCTCCCTCTAGTGACCAGCACATGGAAATGTTATAAATTAGAATCTAATTTATAATATTTCCTGAATTGTGAAAAAATTAAAAAAATTAAAGCAATGTGTAATCACTTATATACTAACTGTTTAACTGAAAAAAATAAAAATAAATTCCTAGCGACACATTCCCTTTAATACTGGCGTTTCATACACCAGTCCTATTAAACAGTTTGCTGGAGTAAGATGCAACACATTTATTAACAGGCGAACGACTCTTAATAAATGTGTCGCATCTTTTAGCTGCAACGCGGCCTGTCATCAGTACTTTCTACGTGCTTCGGCCTGCTGTACAGTTAAAGTAAATTTTTACAATTTATTTTATTGTCTGATTGGGGGGGCATACAGTCTGATTGGGGGGAGGTATGGGTCTGGCACGGACCTTTGCCTTGTTACGCCCCCCAGAGATAAATCTGGGCCGCACTATACATATAGATTTCTGCTATAATTTACATCAGTTACTGGCGTAAATTATAGTAAAATTGTTGGCCATTTCTGCTAAGCCCCGCTCATTTTTTGCCCCCTAAAATTTCAACATTTGCGCATTTTGTGAATTTTCTACGCTAGTAAACTGTTGTAGAAAGGTTAATATATTCCCCCCAAAGACTACAAACCGTAATACAATATCTTAATGTAAGGATGTGTACACTTAATTGTGCTGCAACGCTTGTTGTCTCCATTCTATGTCAGTGTGGGAAGTAGATGTCCGGCCTTATGATTTTGTGATATGTGATAGACCCAGAATCCCAATCACGAAAACCAAAGAATGCAAAATAAAGACACAAAACATTATAATTGGGTGTTAAATGGTCAAAACTTTTATTATATTATATGACCAAACCCAAAATGGCAAACCTCCGACTCACGAAGAGTCACCCTCCAGCACGCAGGAAAGGAAAAACCCCCTGTGGGGGAAACCTCTAGGGAAACCATGGCTGGAGGATTGCCCTTCCTCTGGGCTTAGAAGGTGCCAAAATAGAATTTGTAACAGAATTTGTACATTTTCTCAGATTTTCAAGGAAAGACATTACAATGAACGAACGACATAAAACACATAAATCGGCTGATCTGGTTGGCTAGGCGGATGTCTCTCTTCCTGGGCACCCATTAAAATGAATGGGTGATCCACGGATGAGACGGGTCCTCCAGATGCCTCCTTGTAGCACCTGTCTCTGCTCTGGCTAATAGGGGGGGATCTCCTGCTGGAAACCTCCTCTATTACAGACAACCCATATGAAGAGGATGGCATCACTGTGATGAAGAAGTGCTCTTGGGTGAAGGGTTTCCCTGCTAGAACCTACAAATTACATCAGGTCGACATTGGTGGGGAAGTCAAGCTCAAGGTCCTCAGTCCCATCCAATATGGCGCTAAATGTGGCAGTAAAACCTTCTAATATGGAATCTTCTTTATGTCATAAACATTTGTGTTTATGACATCAGCGCATTCATCATCATTGCTACAGGAGTTTCTTACCACTGCTGCCTCGTTCATTGTGACATCACCCACAGTGGTCTGAAGTGTTAACCCTTTAATGACTGGCAGTGTACTTACCACAGAGGCCATAAAGCTGAATAGTACATATCAGCGGCCATAAAGGAAAAGGGAAAATGCAGGGAGCATCTCCGCACAAGAACAATGCATGACAAAGAGTTCTCCAGGATAAGATAACTTGTCTGCTTTCTCCAAAAACCAGCACCACACCTGTCCATAGGTTGTGTGTGGTATTACAGCTCATTACCATTCACTTCAATGGAGCAAACCTGCAATACCAAATACAACCTGTGGATAGGTGTGGTGCTGTTTCTGGAAGAAAGCAGCCATATTTTTCTAATCCTGCACAGCCCCTGTTAGAAATAGTTCAAAAAAAGGGGGAGAGAAGAAATTAAAAAAAGGGAAAAAGAGGAACTCTGAGGTAAAATAAATCAAACTAGACTGAAAGGAGTCTGCTGGAGGTGCCAGATGGAAAGACATGTTTCTGCCATGGGGACCAGATTAGTTGAAAAACTATGCAGTTCATCTTCGAATGCAGGGTCACAAAAACAAATTATTTTGTAAAAAAATTAAAAAGTGTTTTTATTGTGCAAAACTAGAAAAACTTTTACGTACATGTTGGTTCAGGAGTCCTGGTGGTCCTCCATGGGCTTTACCCATGGAGTGTTTGGAGACATGTTGGAGCTGTGGGGGAATGGTAGGTACGCTTACTGACATCTGATGGGATTGTAGGCACATCGCACCATTTTGGTTGGCAATAAATGCTCTCTTCGAACATGCCCTCTCCGCTCCATTCTCTCCAGATCTATTTCTTTCCAGAAGAAGGTTCTCCTCCATTTATTCAGACTAGGTTGTGCCTAGACATTGGAAGTCTACAATTCCCCGGTACAAATCTAAATGTTTGGCCACATTCACTGATATTCAGAATCCAGCAACTCTGCCGATTGTTGAAGTAATCTCAGGCATTTTCTGAGTAGTTGACCGCTAACTCCCTCCACTCTGCTACCTCGCTGTAGTGCCCGACCATTCAATTTTTTTCTTCTCTCTCTGTAATTGTCGTCTGTCTATTGCTTGTTGTTTTAACCTTTCTCATTGATAAAAGTACAGATTTGGTAAAGACGACGCTTACATTGTTTCCTAATTGTCTTTTGGTGAGCTGCATTTTTTTTTTAACATTTTGTACTTCTTTATGGTTTTAATAAAGATTGAGCAGAGTTACTGCAGTTAAGCGGTGATAAATATTCTTCTACGTCCTGCTCCTGAGATGACCTCAGGGAGAACAGAAGCCTCCCATAAAGCAGAAGGAGACCGGGGTGGTGGACATTGTTAGGTAAAAGTTAAACAGACTTACCATCAGGGGTGCTCAGGGATATGCCGCTAATCCCCAAGTCAAGACTAGCTAGGAGGTCAAGGCTTCCTGAGCCCTGCTCACACCATAGTCAGGAGCCCCCCAGCTTGACTGTGTCTGATTTGGGACAGGTAGTGGCTCAATTACTGGCTGGTGTTAGAGAGGCTTTGGTGCAGCGTGAGGTCCCACCACCTGTGGTCCCCCTTGCTCCTTCTCCTGATGCGGCATGGTACGGTTCGGTATCTGGGGCTGCGGCGCTAGGTTCTAAAGTCACTGGGAGTGCTGGTGGGTCTGGGGCTCCTGTTGCGGTTCAACTGCATGGGGTTCGGTTAGCCAAATGTTTGTTTTGAGAGCTCCCTTAAGACGGAGATTAGAGATCGTATTTGGCGTGATGAATATGTTGAGATTTTCTCTCTTTTGCCGTTAGAGAAATTAAATTTGAATAGAGGAATGTCTGACGAGAGTAAGGCTGGATTCACACGAGCACATTACGTCCGTAATGGACGGAACGTATTTCGGCCGCAAGTCCCGGACCGAACACACTGCTGGGAGCCAAAATAAGTGTCAGACAATATTAGCATCATACAATACAATACTGCTGTAGTACAGCGCCCTAATAATACAGTGTACTTAACACTAAATGAAATTTACTACATATTTCAAGGAGTTTTCCAGGAACATTTAAATGGGTTTATATGGCCACAAAACATAAAAAAAAAAAAAAACCTTTACAATATACTGATGTTCTCCATTCCAGGCTGTATCACGTGCTTGTATTGTCAGGTCAGTTTGATCGCTGTTGTATCTGATCCCATCAGAGGAAAGCAGGAAAAACCTTCCCACATCTCTCCCTTATGGAAAAGTTTTCCCTTCATTCCACTAATGGGAGCCATATAAAAAATACACAATGCTCACATTGCCTAATACGACAGAATACATACAGGAGAAAATAAGAAAACAGTGTCTAAGCTTTACAATATAGTACCGGGGGGGATTGTGTCCAAAAAGGAAAAATAAGTTGTACGGCCACCAAGACGAGCTGGAGATCCTTCAGCTTCAATTAGAGTCTGTTCACATGTGGATTTTCACCACATTTTATTAAATTGGCATTAGAATTTTAGTGATCTGAATAGTAATCTGAAAATTGTTAACTGTTTTCCTGCCATTTTTTTTTTCACTTTTCAAAGGTTTAATTTATAATTTTGCAAAAAAAAAACGGACAAAAAAACTACAAAGCATGAAAAGCAAATAATAACACATTGAATTCTATTTAACCAACAAACCCAACCAGTCACACAGAGAGGCGTCCATTTCCTCATCTAAGGCTTCATTCACATCTGCATCAGGACTCTGTTCATGGGTTCCGTCGAACCTTTCCGTCAGAGGAACCCATGAACGGAATCCAAACTGAAACAAACAGAAACCATAGGTTTCCGTTTGCATCACCATGGATTTCAATGGTGACGGATCCGGTGCAAATGGTTTCCGTTTATCACCGTTGTGTGAGGGTTCCATCGTTTTGACAGAATGAATAGCAGAGTCGACTATGGTATTTATTCCGTCAAAATAACGGAACCCTTACACAACGGTGACAAATGGAAACCATTTGCACCGAATCCGTCACCATTAAAATCAATGGTGATGCAAACGGAAACCTATGGTTTCCGTTTGGAGTCCGTTCATGGGTTCCCCTGGCGAAAAGGTCCGACGGAACCCATGAACGGAGTCCCAACGCCGATGTGAACGAAGCCTTAGTTGTAAGGATAGATAATGATTTCCTTCACATTTGAGCTACAAGTTACGTAGCCGTTCCTTTCAGCTTAACCCATCGGGACCAAATCTTTTCTAATTTGTAGGGACATTTCCTACTCATATATAAAATGTTATACAGGAGGACATATTTATTGACAAGTTGTAACTAATGAGAAAGGGCAGGGGGGAAGGGTCTGTGGATGTCCAGGTCATATTTTCCTGTGTTTTTTAAATGTTGTAAGAATCCTCGAAGGAAACACCACGTTTGTTACATATCGTATAATATGTCCCTGAAAAAATCTGAGAAAAGCTCAAAATATGCATGAAAAGATTTAGGCCTCGGTCACACAGTGCAGAACATGCACTTCTATTAAATACAGGATTGCTGACAACATGTTGCCAACTGCAATTTCGCCATAGCAGTTTCTTCTGGGGCCAGTGTGAGGAATGGGGGGAACCACTTTGTCCATTTTGCTGCAGGTGGAGAGAGACTTTTTCTGTTATTTGCCCCTTGTCCTGAGCTCAGGAGTAGAGATGAGCGAACTTATCAAAAGTTCGGTTCGGCTAGTTCGCCGAATTTCACAAAAAAGTTCGGTTCGGACCGAACTAGTTCTGACCGAACCTGTCACTTACGTGCGCCGAGCATGCTACTGTCCAGGGTGCTGATAGAGTTAATGGGCTGCACTAACTCTTTCAGCACCCTTCACAGTACATGCTCGGCGCGCGGAAAATACCATTTAAATGTAATAAAAAAATAAAAATTATACGTTCGTACTTACTTTCCTCCTGTCCGGCCTCCAGCGATGACGTTTCATCCCTTTCGCCGCTGCAGCCAATCACAGGCTGTAGTGGCGGTCACGCACGTCAGGATGACGCTTCATCCCACGTGACCGCCTCTGCAGCCAATCACAGGCAGCAGCGGCGACATGGATGAAACGTCATCGCTGGAGGCCGGACAGGAGGAAATTAAGTATGAACGTATTATTATTATTTTTTGGCATGTATGTATGTTGGCATGTATGTATGTATGTATGTATGTATGTTGGCATGTATGTATGTTGTCATGTATGTATGTATGTATGTATGTATGTATATCTGTGCATGTATGTTGGCATGTATGTATATATGTGCATGTTTGTATGTATATTTGCATGTATATATTTGCATGTATGTATGTATGTTTGCATGTATGTATTTTTGCATGTATGTTGTCATGTATGTATGTATGTATGTATGTTGTCATGTATGTATATATGTGCATGTGTGTATGTATATTTGTATGTATGTATGTATGTTTGCATGTATGTGTGTTTGCATGAATGTATGTTTGCATGTATGTATGCATGTTTGTATGTATATTTGCATGTGTGTATATATATATATATATGTATGTATGTTGTCATGTATGTATGTATGTGCATGTATGTTGGCATGTATGTATATATGTGCATGTGTGTATGTATGTATATTTGCATGTATGTATGTTGTCATGTATGTATGTATATATGTGCATGTATGTTTGCATGTATGTTGGCATGTATGTATACATGTGCATGTTTGTATGTATATTTGCATGTATATATGTTTGCATGTGTGTATGTATGTTTGCATGTATGTATGTTTGCATGTATGTATGTTTGCATGTATGTATGTTGTCATGTATGTTTGTATGTATGTTGTCATGTATGTATGTATATATGTGCATGTATGTATGTTTGCATGTTTTTATTTTTGCATGTATGTTTGCATGTATGTTTATATATATGTGCATGTATGTAATTATGTTTGCATGTATTTATGTTTGCATGTATATTTGTGCATGCTTGTATATATGTATGTATGTATCTTTGCATGTTTGTTTGTTTGTATGTATGTATGTTTTCATGTGTGTGTGTGTGTGTGTGTGTATGCATGTATGTATGATAGTTTGCATGTATATATGTGTGTATGTTTGCATGTATGTATATTTGCATGTATATATGTGCATGCTTGTATATATGTATGTATGTTTGTATATATGTATGTATGTATATTTGTATATATGTATGTATGGCCATGTATGATACTGTCTGCTGGCGCCCTGTATCTAAGTCAACTTCACGGGAGGCTTCTATACATGGTATAACAGTCAGTATCACACATTAAACTGAATCTAAGCCTACGACATGTTTTATTTCATTATTTTATTTTTTTACAGGTTTGGTGTTTGGACTACGTCGGTTTCGAGGACTACTTAGATGACGTTTTTTTTTCTACAATAAAATGGTTAATGAGGGTTGTGTTGGGGGTGCTTTATTTCAATAAAATATTTTATCTATATCTTTGTCTTTTTCTTTTCAAATTTTATTATTACCACTTTAGTAATGGCCGCTGTCTGAGTGACAACATCCATTACTAATGCGAGGCTTAGTGTTAGCCGGTGCAGAGGCTAACACTAACCACCATTATTACCCCGGTACCCAAAACCACCAGGGGTGCCGGGAAGAGCCAGGTACGATCCAGTACCCGACCATCTGTTGTGATGGTCGGGCCCTGGGGCGGCCGCAGGCTGGTATTATGAGGCTGGGAAGGGCCAAAAACAGTGGACCTTCCCACCCTTGTAATGCTAGGCTGCTGCTGCTGTGTTGTATCTGGCTGGTTATAAAAGTGGGGGGGACCCCACGTCATTTTTTTAAATTATTTATTTATTTACATTTTTTTTTTTTAAAAAGACATGGGGTTCCACCCAATTTATCATAACCAGCCACATACAACACAGTGTTATTAGCCTGGGAATGGACAAAACCAGTGGCCCTTCCCACCCATGTAATGCCAGACTGCTGCGGCCTTGTATATGGCTGGTTATTAAAAATGTGGGGGACCCGTCTATTGCTAAATTTTTTAAATTCCAAAAAAAAAACGACGTGGGGGTTCCCCCCATTTTTATAACCAGCCCGATACAACACAGCAGCAGCAGCCTAGCATTACAAGGGTGGGAAGGTCCACTGATTTTGGCCCTTCCCAGCCTCATAATACCAGCCTACGGCCGCCCCAGTACCCGACCATCACAACAGATGGTCGGGTACTGGATCGTACCAAGCTCTTCCCGGCACCCCTGGTGGTGGTGGGTACCGGGGTAATAATGGGTGGTTAGTGCTAGCCTCTGCATCGGCTAACACTAAGTATCGCCTTAATAATGGACGCTGTCAATCAGCCAACTGCCATTATCTAGGCACTAATAAAGTTTGAAAAAAAACACAAAGACAATTCTTTTTTATTGAAATAAGAAATCCCCAACAAAACCCTCGTTAACCATTTTATTAAAATTTGAAAAAACGCAGATCTACGCAGTAGTCCAACGAATCGAAGATGTAGTCCAATCGGTACATCAAAATCTGCAACAACATAAAAAAACAGTTATCAATGTGAACAATACCAATACTTCTACTCACCTACACACATATATACACGCACACACAAACAAACAACCATACACAAACACACACATATACACAAATACACACATATATACACGCACACACAAACAAACAACCATACACAGACACACACATATATACACAAACACAACAAGATATACACACACACATAAACAGACAAACACACACATATACACGAACTCACACATATACAAACAAAAACACACATATCCAAACACACACACACACAGTTATACACACATACACGAACACATATACACAAACACATATACAAACAAAAACACACATACCCAAACACACATATACACAAACACATATACACAAACACACCCATATATACACACAAACACACACTCATATACACACATATACACATATACAAAAACACACACAAACATCTACACACAAACATATACACAAATACACCCATATATACACAAACATATACACAAAACACATATACACAAACACACCCATATATACACACACACATATAAAAACAAAAACAGACAAAGTCACATACCCAAACACACATATATACACAAACACACACATACACAAACACGGTTTCTTTTAAATGCTGCTGGGGAACCCGCTCGATCCACTATATAAGGCTGCGCTACAGTGCAGCATTTAAAAGAAACAGGATCCTGACCTGTCCATAGAGTTTAAGGCAGCACAGAGTATTTCAGGAGATGAGCGTGCAGATTCAGTGCTGCTGCGAACTCTGCTCTTACCATTACGTAGCTCTCAGTCTGTTACCTCTCCTCCACTCCTGTCCTCCAGAACACCTTCACATGATTGGCAAGTCACCACGTAATGGTAAGAGCAGAGTTCACAGCAGCACAGAGTATTTCAGGAGATGAGCGTGCGGATCTTGTGCGGGGTGGTGACTTGCCAATCATGTGAAGGTGTTATTGAGGACAGGAGTGGAGGAGAGGTAACAGACTGAGCTACGTAATGGTAAGAGCAGAGTTCACAGCAGCACTGAATCTGCACGCTCCTCTCCTGAAATACTCTGTGCTGCTGTGAACTCTGTTCTTACCATTACGTGGTGACTTGCCAATCATGTGAAGGTGTTCTTGAGGACAGGAGTGGAGGAGAGATAACAGACTGAGAGCTACGTAATGGTAAGAGCAGAGTTCACAACAGCACTGAATCTGCACGCTCATCTCCTGAAATACTCTGTGCTGCCTTAAACTCTGTGGACAGGTCAGGATCCTGTTTCTTTTAAATGCTGCACTGTAGCGTAGCCTTATATAGTGGATCGAGCGGGTTCCCTAGCAGCATTTAAAAGAAACAGGATCCTGACCTGTCCACAGAGTTTAAGGCAGCACAGATTATTTCAGGAGATGAGCACGGGCAGCCGTTCGTTTTTCCGAGCCGTGCTCCCATCATGCACACGACCGTAAAAACACCCGTTATTGCGGGTCGTAATTACGACCCGCAATAACGGGCTCATAGACTTCTGTTACCCACGGGTACCTTTCCGTATTCTCACGGGAAGGTGCCCGTGCCGTTAAAAAAATAGAACATGTTCTATTTTTCTATTTTACGGGCCGTGCTGCTATAATTATAATGACAGCACGGTTCGCAAAAGCGGCTGGCTGCCCGTGGCCGGCCGTGCTCGTAGTTACGAGTCGTAATTACGAGCACGGCCCGTAAAATAAAAAAATAGAACATGTTCTATCTTTTTAACGGCACGGGCACCTTCCCGTGAGAAAACGGGAAGGTACCCGTGGCTAACAGAAGTCTATGGGCCCGCTATTTCGGGTCGTAATTACGACCCGTGATAACGGGTGTTTTTATGGTCGTGTGCATGAGGCTCCGTAATGACGGGTGGCTACATGTGTGCACCCGTCATTACGGCAGCGTTGCTAGGCGACGTCAGTAAGGGTATGTGCACACACACTAATTACGTCCGTAATTGACGGACGTATTTCGGCCGCAAGTACCGGACCGAACACCCCGCAGGGAGCCGGGCTCCTAGCATCATATTTATGTACGATGCTAGGAGTCCCTGCCTCTCCGTGGAACTACTGTCCCGTACTGAAAACATGATTACAGTACGGGACAGTTGTCCTGCAGAGAGGCAGGGACTCCTAGCATCGTACATAACTATGATGCTAGGAGCCAGGCTCCCTGCACTGTGTTCGGTCCGGTACTTGCGGCCGAAATACGTCCGTCATTTACGGACGTAATTAGTGTGTGTGCACATACCCTAAATAGTCACTGTCCAGGGTGTTGAAAGAGTTAACTGATCGGCAGTAACTGTTTCAGTACCCTGGACAGTGACTACCGATCACAGTACCTGTAAAAAAAAAGACGTTCATACTTACCGAGAACTTTCTGCTTCCTCCAGTCCGGTCTCCTGGCCGTTGCCTTGGTGACGCGTCCCTCTCGACATCCGGCCCGACATTCCTTGATGACGATGCAGCCCATGTGAGCGCTGCAGCCAATCACAGGCTGCCGCGGCCTCTGCAGCCAATCACAGGCTGCAGAGGCCTCTGCAGCCAATCACAGGCTGCCGCGTCAGAAAAGGTCGGACTGGAGGAAGAAGAGGGACTCGTCAACAAGACAACGACCGGGTACGTATGAAATGCTTTTTATTTTATTTTTAATCAGCAGCCTCTTTTCTCTATCAGTGATTGATAGAGATAAGTGGCTGCCGATTTGTATAATGTTTTTGACCGGGTTCGGTCAAAACGGGTTCGGCCGAACCCGGTGAAGTTCGGATTCGCTGCGAACCGAACTTTACCGGAAGTTCGGACCGAAACCGGGTTCGGTTGTCCCGGTTCGCTCATCTCTACTCAGGAGGTTCTTAATTCAAATGAGACAAGCAGCCGATCAAACTGAGAAACCAGTGAACCAGTCCAAACCAGTGTAGAAGTGTCTGAAAATAATCCTCTCCACTGTCACCTTCAGACTGTCCGACCACAATGGTGAGGATATGCGTAGCAGCAGCCGCAGGTGGGCATGGATTATAAACTTATAGTTGATGATACTTTTGATTGTTGTGTTTTTATTTACAAGTTGAGCACCAAGCGCGTCACCTATGTAAACATGTATGCCACCTATGTAAACGTGTATGTGTATATCATTTCAGTGCTTTGCTGCCATCTAGTGAACAAACTGCATAAATAGTTTGTGTAGTGCTGTTGTGTTATGTGTGCAGGACCTGTGATCACATGACCAGAGAGGCAAATTCTCAAATTCGTGCAGGTGCTGCACAGCTACTCAAGTAGGGGAGAAGCTGAATCTTTATTTAACAGGAGTTTAGCACCATATTTAAATATGCAATATTTAAAAAACAAATCGCCATAAAAGTCATCAAACTGCATATTATGAGAGGAAAATGACTGTTATGCTATGTCGTTGATATATACATTGTGTATTAAGTGTTATTCCACTTAAGTAAACATATATCAGATCATTCCTCCAATTAAGACCCTTCGGGAATCTTGTATGAAGCTGCAGATCGCAGAACGCCTCCCTATTCAGGAAGTGTCTTCTCCAATATCCACCCGTCTTTGGTTTCTTCACTACTTCAAGGCCATAAAAACATTGGGGGGAATTTATTAAGATGGCATTTCATATGCCAGTCTTAATATAAAGAAAGTTGGAGTAAGATGCAATACATTTATTAAATGTGTCACATCTTTCGGCCGTTCTTGCGCCACAATCGTTATGCAGCGACCGCGACCATGCTCCATCTATTCCCCCTACCCATCGGACAAAATGTAAAATAAAAAATAAGTATAATCTTTTTTCTGCTTCTCTTCTTCCCCCTTGATCCCCTAAGGCTCCCTGCTGCCCATACAATGCACTGACACCGAGCAGCGTCAGGTACTTTATATGCGACACAGCACTCAACGTCATCAGTGCATTGTTTGAGCCGCAGGCTGCGGAGAGAACATGAGGGGACCAGAAGAGGAGTGGTGAGGTGAGCATTCATTTTTTATTTAATTGTCCGATAGAGGGGACGGAGAGGAGCCTGGCATGGGCCTCTACCTTGCTACGCTCCACATAGTGACATTTTTGCCAGTTATTAGCAGGAGTAGATTTCGACTATAGTTTACGCCAGGTGTAAATTATTATAAATTTGTTGTGCTGCTGTCACCTTGCCCCCTTTTGGGAAGCCCCCTTTTAGAAAACTGGCGTAGAAAGGTTAATACATTTCCCCCATAAGCTTTAAAAATTACCATTATGTGTTTCTAAGAAGTGTTTTTCTGCATCGGGAGGCATTAGTGGTTTTTTTGTTTTTGTATCTGAAATGTGTTCTACAATGCGCGTTTTGAAGTTTCTAATCGTGCGCCCTACAGATGTAGCCGGCTTTATCTTGACTTTCAACGCCTTAAAGAGGCTCTGTCACCACATTATAAGTGCACTATCTTCTACATAATGTGATTGGCGCTGTAATGTAGATTATAGCAGTGTTTTTTATTTAGAAAAACGATAATTTTTGACGGAGTTATGACCTATTTTAGCTTTATGCTAATGACTTTCTCAATGGACAACTGGGCGTGTTTTACTATATGACCAAGTGGGCGTTGTACAGAGGAGTGTATGACGCTGACCAATCAGTGACAAATCAGCGTCATACACTTCTCTCCATTCATTTACTCTGCAGATAGCGATATATCTATATCGCTATGTGCAGTCACATAAACACACTATAACGCTACTCATGTGTCATGACCATGAATATACATTACCTCCAGCCAGGACGTGATGTGTATTCATTCTCCAAACCACTTCTCTGCACGTCTCTGTGATTTACAGCACAGCACAGCGAGATCTCGCTGTGAATGACAGTTTACAGCGTAATCTCGCGAGACTACCCCTGCTATGCTGTAAATCACAGAGACGCTACAGAAGTGGTCAGGAGAATGAATACACGTCACGTCCTGGCTGGAGGTAATGTATATTCATTGTCATGACACATGAGTAGCGTTATAGTGTGTTTATGCGACTGCAAATAGCGATATAGATACAGTATATCGCTATCTGCCGTGTAAATGAATGGAGAGAAGTGTATGACGCTGATTGGTCGCTGATTGGTCAGTGTCATACACTCCTCTTTACAACGCCCACTTGGCCATATAGTAAAACACGCCCAGTTGTCCATTGAGAAACTCATTAGCATAAAGCTAATAAAGGTCATAACTCCGTCAAAAATGATAATTTTTCTAATTAAAAAACACTGATGTAATCTACATTACAGCGCCGATCACATTATGTAGAAGATAGGGCACTTATAATGTGGTGACAGAGCCTCTTTAAATACACAGTGGCTGTGTTTTTTCAATGACTTTTTAACGACTTTTGTTGTGTGATATCACGCTTCAGCAAGTTATCCGAGTCAAGATAAAGATGGCTACATCCGTACATACACGCGATCACATTGTTTGCATTTAATGGCATAAATTACATGATGCTTAGTACAATTTTTATAAACGCATCAATATCGTAAGTACTTTTGAAAAAATAAAAAACTTTTTGGGAAAGTCAAGTTTTGTTGTTAGCGACACTGTAGAAAAGACTTGTAACAACATGTAACTAAGAGATCTCATCCTCTAGGTGACCCAGGGGCTGCCTTTACCCACAATTTGTGTCAGGACTGGATCCGGATTTAACATGGGTTCATTTTTTCTGAATAATGTTTTGATATTTCTCCAAACTTTTGGCTCTATGCCGTTGAAGAAACTGGTAATTGATCTCTCGTGCTTCAGTATTTATTATTAAACAAGATGGATTATTGTGTCCTTTGTTTTGATGCCCTTCTTAACATCCATTGTTAACCCCTTCCCGACATTTGCCGTATAGGTACGTCATGGAAAGCATTGACTTCCCGCGTCTTGACGTACCTATACGCCGAATGTTTGGGACCGGCTCAGAAGCTGAGCCGGTGCCTTCCATCACCGGATCTCAGCTGTATCTTACAGCTGACATCCGGCTGTAACGGCGGGGACCGAAATTAGCTTCGATCCCCGCCATTAACCCCTTAAGTGCAGCGCTCAAACGCGATCGCTGCACTTAAGGTGTTTGCAGCTCATCGGAACCCCAATAATGAAATTGCCGGGGTTCCGGTGGCTGCAATGGCAACCGGAGGCCTAATACTGGCCTCCCGGTCTGCCTAGCACTGAAGCCAGTCAAGATCTGCCCGGCGGCGGAGCCTGATAGGCTTCCGTAGCTGCTAGCAAGATGGCGCCGGGTCAGGAGCTGATCCGGCGCCATCAGCGGTGGAAGTCAGCTGTACTGTACAGCTGACATCCACCTGTAACGGCAGGAACCGGAGCTAGCTCCGATCCCTGCCATTAACTCCTTCGAGGCAGAAATCGAAAGCGATTGCTGCATCGTAGCGGTTACTAGCAGATCGCCAGCCCTGACAGGCAATCAGGACTTGTGACTGCTGTTATGGCAACAGGAGACACAATGGTCTCCTGCTCTGCCATTACGGAAGCCGATTTAGGCCCTGCCGGGAGGCGAAGCCTAATCGGCTTGCTGTCAGTGAATGACTGACAGATCTAATACATTGCACTACATAGGTAGTGCAATGTATTAGAAAAAAAAAATATCTGACCGTTGGACCTTCAAGTCCCCTAGTGGGACTTGAGAAAAAGTGTAAAAAAAAGTATAAAAAAGTGTAAAAAAAAGTGCAAAAAATAAAAGTTTGAAAACAATAAAAGTTTCAAGTAATCAAATAAAACACAATCCCCCTTTTACTCTTATCAAGTCCTTTATTATTGAAAAATAACAATAAACCATATGTATTTGGTATCGCCACGACCGTAACGACCGGAGGTATCAAAATATTATATTATTTATTGCACGCGGTGAACAGCGTAAAAAAAACCCGTAAAAAACGTTACCAGATTTTCTGTTTTTTGGTCACTTTGCCCTATAAATATTAGAATAAAAAGTGATCAAAAAGTCGCACGTATCCAAAAATGGTACCTATAAAAACTATAGCTCGTCCCGCAAAAAACAAGCCCTCATACAGCTCCGTCGACAAAAAAATTTAAAAGTTATGGTTCTCACAACTTGGCGACAGAAAAAATACATTCTTTTTACAAAAGTAATTTTATTGTGCAAAAAGTTGTAAAACATGAAAAAGTTCTATAAATTAGGTATCGCCGGGATCGTACTGACCCGCAGAATAAAGTTAACATGTAGTTTATAACGCATGGTGAACGCTGTATACAAAAAACGAAAAAAGCTGTGCCAGAATTGCGTTTTTTGGTTTACCTGGCATCCCAAAAAATAGGATAAAAGGTGATCAAAAAGTTGCATGTACCCCAAAATGGTACCAATAATAACTACAGCTCGTCCCGCAACAAACCAGTCCTCATACCGCTACGTCTATGAAAAATAAAATTAGTTATGGCTCCAATAAGTCAGGAAATAAAAAAATATGCAGTTGTGTCCGAGGGGAACATTTCTTCTGTTTGAAGAGGCGATTTATCAAGGACCTAAAATTAGGGAACCAGGAAAGGGAGGGCCCAAACATATCAGCTGGAAGCGAGGGTGCCCGTATTATACCAGGACAACACTTCCCAGCAAAATTCCCCAAACTGCAAAGGCGCGGAGTGTGGACCAAAAGGGGGATAAGAAAGGACGCCATATATCAGTGCGACACTGGCCTGTGCAGAAAGGATTGTGTCACAGCGTAACACACATCTATGGATCATTTTATTGTTTTTTTTTACCCCATTATTATACCACCTGACTATGCCCCTTTTATACCCTGCCCGGCTTACATATGCCCCCACATTATAAACGGAAACACCAGTAAGACTCCAAACAAAACTACTACCAAGCAAAATCCACGCTCCAAAAGCCAAATGGCATTTCCTCCCATCTGAACCCTACAGCGTCCCCAAACAGCAGTTTCCTTCCACATTTATGGCATCGTCATACCCGGGAGAACCCTTTTAGCAATTTTTGGGGTTTGTCTCTCCAGTGTCATAAGCTGGGCACGACATATTTGCTACTGAATGGCATATCTAGGGAAAAATATAAATTTTTAATTTGCACCATCCACAGCGCATTCATTTATGGAAAAGACCTGTGGGGTGAAAATGCTCACTACACCCCTTAATAAATGCCTTGAGGGGTGCAGTTTCCATAATGGGGTCACTTCTCAGGGGTTTATTTTTATTATTTCACATCAGAGCCTCTGCAGTTGTGAACCAATACTTTGTAAATCGCCAAATTAGGCCTCAATTTTAAATGGTACGCTTTCACTCCTGAGCCTGGTCGACTGTCCAGGCAAGAGATTAGGGCCACATGTAGTGTGTTTCTAAAACCAGGAAACCCAGCATAATAATTAGAGAGCTGTCTTGTTATGATGGCACAAGCTGGGCACCGCATATTGGCATATCTATGGAAAAAAATCCCATTTTCACTCTGCAACATCGAGTGCACACCAATTTCTGCCAATCACCTGCAGGGTTAAAATGCTTACTACACCCCTAGGTAAATGCATTGAGGGGTGTAGTTTCCAAAATGGGGTCACTTCTGGGGGGTTTCCACTGTTTTGGGCCCACAGGCGCCCAGAAACCAATCCAGCAACATCTGCACTCCAAATGGCGGTCCTTCCCTTCTGAGCCCTGCCGTGTGCCCAAACAGCAGTTTATGACCACATATGGGGTATTGCCGTACTCGGGAGAAATTGCTTTACAAATGTTGGGTTCTTTTTTTTCCTTTATTTGTTGCGAAAATGAAAAAATTTGAGCTAAAGCTACGTCTTATTGAAGAAAAAGGATTGTTTTTATTTTCACTGCCCGAATTCTAATAAATTCTATGAAAAATCTGTGGAGTCAAAATGCTCACTACACCCCTAGAGGAATTCCTCAAGAGGTGTAGTTTCCTAAATAGTGTCACTTTTTGGGCGTTTTCATTGTTTTTTCCCCTCAGGGGCTTTGTAAATGTGACATGGCCTCCGCAAACCATTCCTGCTTAATGTGATCTCCAAAAGCCAAATAGCGCTCTTTCCCTTCTCAGCTTCGCCGTGTGTCCAAGAAGCCGTTTATTACCACATGTGGGGTATTGTTTTACTCGGGAGAAATTGCTTTACAAATTTTATGGTGCTTTTTCTCCTTCAGTCTTTGTGGAAATGAGAAAAAATTAGCTAAACCTACATTTTCTTTGAAATAAGTTAGATTGTCATTTTCAGGGCCTACTTCCAATAATTTATGCAAAAAACCTGTGGAGTCAAAACACTCACTATACCCCTAGATAATTTCCTCAATGGGTGTAGTTTCCGAAATGGGGTCACTTGTGGGGGTTTTCCCCTGTTTTGTCCCCTCAGGGGCTTTGTAAATGTGACCTGGCCTCCGCAAACCATTCCTGCTAAATTTGAGCTCCAAAAGCCAAATAGTGCTCTTTCTCTTCTAAGCCCTGCCGTGTCTCCAAACAACCGTTTATTACCACATGTGGGGTATTTTTTTACTCGGGAGAAATTGCTTTACAAATTTTATGGTGCTTTTTCTCCTTTAGTCCTTGTGAAAATGAGAAAAAAAATCGCTAAACCTACATTTTCTTTGAAAAAATGTTGATTTTAATTTTCATGGCCTACTTCCAATAATTTCTGTAAAAAACCTGTGCGGTCAAAATGCTCACTGTACCTCTAGATAATTTCCTTGAGGTGTGTAGTTTCCCAGATGGGGTTACTTTTGGGGGATTTTGACTGTTTTGGAACCGCAAGAGCCCTTCAAACCTGACATGATGCCTAAAATGTATTCTAACAAAAATAAGGCCCCAAAATCCACTTGGTGCTCCTTTGCTTCTGAGGCCGGTGCTTCAGTCCAGTAGCATGCTAGGGCCACATGTGGGATATTTCCTAAAACTGCAGAAACTGGGCAACAAATATTGAGTTGCATTTCTCTGGTAAAACCTTCTGTGTTATAAAAAAAATTGTATTAAAAATGTATTTCTGCAAAAAAATATGAAATTTGTAAATTTCACCTCTACTTTGCTTTAATTCCTGTGAAATGTGTAAAGGGTTAAGACATTTTCTAAATGCTGTTTTGAATACTTTGAGGGGTGAAGTTTTTAAAATGGGGTGACTTTTTGGGGGTTTCTAATATATAAGGCCCTCAAAGCCACTTCACAACTGAACTGGTCCCTGTAAAAATGGCCTTTTGAAATTTTCTTGAAAATGTGAGAAATTGCTGCTAAAGTTCTAAGCCTTGTGATGTCATAGAAAAATAAAAGGATGTTCAAAAAACAATGCCAAACTAAAGTAGACATATGGGGGATGTTAATTAGCAACAATTTTGTGTGCCCGAAGAGGGTTCACAAAATTATTCCTTTTCTGTATTACAATTCCCCTGTAACATAATCTCAAAGAAGGTAACAGAATCCATGGATGCCGAGCCTGTAACATTGTAAATTAAATATATTGGTTTTATTGTATTCCATAAATGGTGGTACAGGCGCCACATCACGACCCCTAAACAAAAAAAAAGTCATCGATGTATCGTCCATCCCACACAATCCACTCGTAAAAGGGATTATTGGCTGAAAAAATTTTGTTCTCCCACCATGTCATAAACAAATTGTCCATGGAGAGGGAGAATTTTGACCCCATCAGGGCGTCTTCTATCTGCAATAAAATAACACTATCAAGGCAGAAGTAATTATGTGAGCGCAGATACTCCACTCACATTAAAATAAATTCTTGTAGATATTTGGAATACCTGGTGTATTTCCGCAAATGGAATTCCATTGCCTTGATTGCCGGAATATGTGGTATGCAGGCAGGCCCGCCATCAGAAATTTCTGGGCTTCATACAGTCAGTGGAATCCATTTGAGGAAATACATCTGGGTCCCCCATTATTAGGGGATTTGGAGAGGTGGCAACGGAAAGTCGTGGGATGGGAGCAGGACGCAAAGTGCCAGGGACTCTGTGAGCGGGCGGAGGAGTAGGCTAAGAGAACGGAAGGTGGCCGAGGCGGGAGTTGGGCCAGAGTGGATATGACGCTTGACCGGGGTCTGGGGAGGGGAAGGGGAGAGAGACCGGTGGAAAGGGGAGTGAGGCCGGTGGGAAGGGGAGAGAGACCGGTGGGAAGGTGGGAGAGAAGGGGCAACATAAAAAAATAATTAAACTGAATCTGCTGCTTTAAAACAGAGTCACTCACCAAGTTGCAGAGCTGGCCGCTGCTTCTGGCCCCTGCATGGGTCCCATTCCTTTCTACAAACCAATTACCGCTGATCATAACCTTGATGAGCGGCAGCTGCCCCCTTTATTTTACTTTTGTGGCCAGGCCCCTGACAGTAGTACCAGCGGTACTACCCTGATGGCAGGACTGTTTGCAGGAGTACTAGCCAACTATGTCACAGATAACCCAAGTTTCAAGACCATGAAAAGTTATGGATTTTTGGCATCCCATGGAATATGGGAACAATAGGGAATTCTATCAGTAAGTATTCAGCCTGTTTCTTGGCTAATACTTCTAATTCAATTCCTTCTTCTAGCATATTTTTTATAGGTTCTTTACATGTGGTGCTTGGTTTCGCCACAAGTTTGCGATATGTCGATTCATTGTCTAAAATGGTATGAACGTGTCTGGGATATAAACAGGAATCTAGAACAACTCCTGCTCCATGCACTCCTAAGATTTGGAGGACACAGTTATACGCTGGATATATGGTGAGCACCTCTGTGTTTTCACCTTTAGCCCTTATGTGTATATAGTGAACCTTTTAGATGGTTAATCTTTACCCGCTAAGGTGGAAGGGTTGGTTCCAATGCCTAATTATGGTGGTGTCTGAGGAAATAAAGGTCCTTTTAGATGTCCCGATACTGACCATTAAAACCAGCGCCAATCGACGATACAGCGTATCACAAGGAGCAATCATCAGTAATGTATGGGGAAAACAATCGTTACTACACGAGACCCCGCACCGATCTGCCAGTCCAGCTGCCTCCGGGCACTGGACAACACTGCCGGAAGCAGATAGTTCCGACTACTGCATAGCGGCCGTTCAGCAGAACTGCAGCTCGGCCTCTATTCTTGTGTACCTTTTGTACCATTTGTGACCCGCTTAAAAACCTTTTACGATATGAATCTCAGTGTAAAAAATTCAAGTATCTAGTCTACAATAAAAAACAATGAGTGCTCTATACTTTTTATTAGCTTCAGTCACTTGCAGGCTGCACACCCATTAATTTCAATATAAAACAGAGTAGACTTTTATTTTTTGACGTGTCATTACATCTGTATATTATATGTGGAGTTGTTATTATACACCGTCTCTATGATCTGATGACGGGCATATTCCCCAAACTGCACCACCATGCTGCCCATACACTGACTGTATAGTCTGTCTCGCCAGCTAAGTCCTTGGTCTCCGTCATCTAATGTTGACGGATAACTGGCATCGCTGGACTCCACCGGCCGGTGAGTCTGCACCTTGTTCACACTCCTCGATGTAGGCCTGAGGCTCGTTCGCAAGTCAGACTGCTAGCTCTGCCCCCTAGATGTTAATATTGATGTTCAAGTCTTGACAGCTGATATTGATGTTCACAACCATTGGATAGTACATGGGGAAGTGATCTACAACCTTGATGTCTCTGTCCTCAGCGGTTCATCCCTGATAAATGCATTTTATTTGTTGGCACTGCCGATGTAAAACCACTTGGTGGCCAGAATGGAGACGGCCCTTTCATTGGCTTTTCTGATATTACATGAGAAGCCTTCGCAGTGCAGTGTGGCCAGAGCTAGGCTGAGACTATATAAGTCCAGGTCTTACATGACATCATGGTTGATGGCATCTTTAAGAAATTCAACATGTCTGACTACAGCCTCCTTGTCCTCTGAGTTGACCAGATAGCTTGGGATCTGGAGGAGCATGGTCTTCATCAATTTTGGGTGGTTATGAGCCAGACAGCTGTAGATGGATTTCAGGTCATTGATGTTTGGAGAGATTTCCGTCCGGAAAAATCCCCGAATGTTGGCTCCTTTGATGTAGGAGAGGCAGCTCTGCAGAGATGAAGTACTGGCTGCTACTATCTCCTGGTTGTCACTATGTAATTTCAGGAGTAAAGTTGGTATACAGCTCCTGACGTTGTCTGTAAAATATCCAAATAGCAGAAGGCGGCAGCTCTCTGTCAGATCCCTTAACAGGTTTATGGCCGCAATCTGGACTTCTCCATCCGGATAGTCCATATGCTCCCGGGATATTTTAATGAATTGTCTACTGAGGACAGAAAGCTTCAGGCGTCTGATAATGGAGGACAGCGCCCTCAGTGCCGCCATGATGATCTTGATGCTGCTGGTTTTTGATAGTCTAAACTCCATGTGGGCAATGATCTTATTCTTGTAGCTCTCCACCAGTCTTGTAGCTCCGGTGGTGGCATTCCCCAGTGCCTCCATGGCGATGCTGCACAAGATGTTATCGTCCTCTTCTATGATCTTCAGCAGATGTTGGATTGCGCACTCTTGGTATTTCTGCTTTATAAGTCTTGGATGCTTCAAAGCCTCATTGAAGAACATAGCTGCTGTCATTTTGGCCTTTGGGTCCGCATTCTTCAGGGCATTGAGCAGAAACTGAAGGAAATCTTTTGTTATTTTCCTGCCAGATACCAGAGATGTCACAAGCATGTTCATCCCAATACGCTGCTTCTCTGTATCTTCCAGTTCCTTATTCTCCGCAGCAAATTGCTCCCTGTACTTTTCTAGGAGCTCGGCGTGAGGAAGGGTCTGTAACTCGTTATTGCCTGGCTCGGTCGGCTGGTTTTCCGATGATTCGGGTACAGTAAAGAATTCCAGGGCAACTTTGGTGGAGTCTTGAAGCTCAGCATGGACATCAGGCAACCAGGTGGAAATGTTGGCCTTCATGTTGCTTATGGCCTTCATAAGTTGCACTTTGCAGCTGCCACCCTTCACAATATATTCTTGGATGCTGCCGCATAAACGTCTTATAGCATAGCACAACGTCTCCTTAGATAGTTGGTCAGGAGCATTTTTGACCACTTGGCCCAGCACTGGCAGCATGTCCAAGATGTGTGGCATGATGACTGTAGCACACAGAGATGTCACTTCTGTCAAAGTGTCGACAATGGCAGCATTGAAATCCTCATAAACGATGTTGTATCTCAGTTCCCCGACCACCGCTTCAAGATGGAGGATGCTCAGCCAGACAATAACCTTCTTAGTCATGGCGTAGGAATAGTATTGTCCCTTCATGTACTCCACCTTCAAGTGCTCACATAGCACATTGATTATATATTCCTTCAGGTAGTGTGCCGCGTCTCTTCTGTACTGAATGACTCTGATGAAGAAGCGGCACATGGCGGCGTTGTATTGAGATGGTAACAGGCTACTCAGAATGGCTTTCTGAAACACATCCGTATAAGTGAAGAGATCTTCAGCCACCTTCTCCTGGATGAAATAAGGGACACAGGCTCCTAAGACGTCTTCTTCCACCAAATCCCAGGTGTCCAAAGCATTTCTGAGCTCTTGATTTGTGTCCACACAGAATGTCTGATGTTTTCTATTCATGATCTTCATATCCACAAATCTGCTGAGGCGAGAAATCATTGTGTGGTTACTTGTTTCTAAATCATCTTCCAAAAAGAAAATAGATTCTAGACTTCTCTGTCCTCAATTATCAGCCCCCTCCCCAATAAACATGTGATAACTGCATGAAGAGCGCCCTCCCAAGGCAGAGACAGGACAGTGCAGCCAGAGGAGACAGCGGCACTCCTCTACACTGCGCCCTCTGGTGGTGTAAGAATTTAAAGGTTTCAGAAAATGAAAGCCACATATAAGGTTATATGTAATATTATATAGGGTATTTTATTTGGGTAAATCAAAGATGGAGGATCATGGGTATAGTTGCGTTTCTTAATGAAATGTGTCTCATCAGTTTGCAAGATTCCTATTGTTTACCCTGATTCTCACAATAAATGACCCCGAGGTTCACAGGTATCTCTTACAGGTGCTAACCAGTAGTGTGAACCCAGTCTTACCCATGGACAAACTCAGGATGTCATAAATGCTAAAGGTGGTTGATAAGTGGCACCAGTATTCTATATCCGCATGTTACATGAGGGGGGAAGTTCTTTTTATCAGGAAGGTCACACTATTTGTCTCTAAGAGGGGCAGACAAGGGGGCATAAAAGACCCAAGCATGACATGAGGGCAGCCACTTGGGAGGCCACTTGAGGAGGGACATACTGGAAAGGAGACTTCCTGGAGTGTGGGGAGACCATGGATGGTAACTATAACCTGCCATGTAATTATTGATGATAAGGAAAAAGTGTCTCTGTAAAGTTCCTTGTTTATGGCTGTCGCTATGTACAAATCTCCATAGAAGTCTCAGAATAACTAACAGTCATTTCACTCTTTATACAATATACATTTTCATACACTCAATCTTGTATTTCATTTATTGCGCCTGACCTTAGAATCTAACCCAGTAAGAGGGTGAAAGAGAAACATTCTTACAGTGGCAGCACATGGAACTCGCTGCAATACTTCACAAGAAACATTCTACATGTTCTCCTCTTACCTCTGAATCGTGGATCTGAAGCTTCTGGATAAAGCAAGACTTCTAGAAGTCACAGGACTCAAGAAAAAGTCAAGTGAGAGCGACGTACCAAAAAGTAAGAAACTATTGGTCTATAGCGGCTCAACGGAATGTGACTGATCTGCAGCTTTTATAGAGAAGGTGAATTATGACATCACTGATGACCTCACACTTACCTTACATTCTAACACACATCTAATGTTTTTTGTTTTTTTTCACATATCTTTATTGAATTTCAGTAATAAAAACATTACAACATTTCAATATCCAGTGATTATAAATATCATAATGCTCAACAATTTATCTGCACAATTTACATCAGGCAACATATATCTCCCCAATCCCATCCCCCTCCCACCCCAAAGATCATTAAGTACCATAAAATTATAACCTTCTTATGATAAAATAATAATTATACCTTCCTATAGAACACCAATCAATTCCATATCCCCAATATTTCCTCCCACTTTTTTATACAATTTTTCTTGTCTGCTCTTATTTTCTCATATTCTTTAATTGTCTTAACCAACTTCAACCAATCCATAACAATTGGGGATTTACCAGCCATCCAATTTCTTGCAATTATTATTTTTGCGTAAAAGAGAACATTAACCCCTTTGTGCACCGTGACGTGCTATTACATCCGGGTGCGGGTGGTGATGTTTGGAGTGCGCTCCATATGCTGCGTGTGTCGGCTGTGTTTTACAGTGGACACCCGGGACTAACAGTCGGGAGCAGTGATCGTGCTGTTCCTAGCTGTTTAACCCCTCAAATGCTGCGGTCGATCGCGAGCATCTGAGGCATTGAAAAAAGGGGGGCGGCCCCCTCTGACATTTCATCACCCCCCCAGTTAGATCAGGGGGTGACAATGATTGTAATGGCAGCTCATGGGCCTAATGATGGCACCCAGAGCTGCCTTCACTTAACTTAAGCCTGTAAAAATGACAATATACTGCAATACGTTAGTATGATCGCTGGTTCAAATCCCCTAGGGAGGCTAATAAAGTGTGTAAAAAAAGTGCAAAAAAGTTTTTAGTAGTGAAAAAAATTAAAAACAAATAGTTAAAAAAACCTTTTCCCATTTTCCCCCTAAAGTAATGTAAAAAATAAAAAAAGTAAACAAAATTGGTATTGCTGCATGCGTAAAAGTCTGAACTATTACAATATAGCGTTATTTAATGGGAGGCGCGAGAACAGCACCGGCGGACGTCATTGCTCATCAGCGCATGGGTCGGCAGCCCGCGCTGATGCGCTCCCCTCCCCCGCTCCCCTCTTAGACGATGGGGATACAGCGGTGGGGGGAGAGCTGTTGATGTCTGCCCCTGCTGTAATAAAGCAGAGGGCTTCGGGGGGAGCGGCGGCTGCTCAGGCTAGGTCACCCCGCCGCTCCCGTAGAACTCGCCCACCAGAGCGCCTTAGTCCAGACATGGCCCCGCGGGCCCGGCGTCGCAGGGGGAGCCCTTCAAGGGACGCTGCAGGCCAGGCTGCTGGGACGGGCGCTTCCTCCCAGGGCCTGCGTCCTGGCAGGAATCCCCAGCCGCGACGGGGCTCGGCGGTTACCAAGGAGTCGCAGGCCGGGCTCCATGTCACACCCCCGCCTTCAGCTGCTGTGTTCGGAGGGCAGTAGACGGCCGCCCCGCATGGTGATGTTCTGGAGCATCGGTGAGGACGCCAAGATCAGCGAAGACGACGAGGCAACAGGTCTGGTCGGAAGTCTGGGTCCCTGCGGTCGGGCGGCAGGTTGCCGGCCCATCGGTCAGCGTGCCGGGATCCCCGTGTCGTAGATGTCGGTGCGAGTACCAGTCGGCGGCGAGAGAGGATTTGGAAGATTGAGAGCTGGATGAGTCGCATCGCGGTCAGGATTTTCCGGCTGGCGGGAATACAGCGCCTGGGCAGCCTGGTGAGTGTGTAACTCCTACGTTACCGTACCCAGCAATTTTCATGTCGGGTGTTGGGGGTGGGTCAGCGAGCGGGGTAGCGGCTGTCGGTAGTGGCGTTGCCGGGCGCGATGGTTTAACAGATTTAGTGGGTTGTTTGCGCGAGCTAGTCGGGCGCTTAAATAGGACAGCGGCGCCGGTAGCGCCAGCGGGGTCTCCTGTGTTGGTATGGGAAGGGCCTCGTGAGGTACAGTCGCGGTCCATGGTCGGGTAGGTCCCGGGGGTGGCAAAGGAAGCGGTAGCAGTGTCGGTCCAAACCGAGGCGCTGAAGGATGGGGATAGGATTCGGCTTGATGATCGCGCTCGGGGCGAGGTTTACGTCTGTTTCGAGGGCCCGTTAGGGGCTCACCTGAAGCAAGAGGTACGCAAATGGATTTGGAAGGATGAATACGTGGAGATATTTTCTCTTCTGCCGCTTGCAAAGTTCAATTTGGATAAGGGCAAGCGGGACGAGAGTAAGAAAGAGGAAGAAGAACGCCGGCGGTATAGGCTTATCCCGCAGACGTTCGCCAACTGGTCGCAAGCTTTCGCTATTTTGGCAAGCGTGATCGGGGAAAAGGCGCCGGAAAATTGCTCGGCGTTGTTTTGTTACTTTGATGCCATCGGGGAGGCCTATCGGGCGTACAGGGGCCAGGCGTGGTTGCGGTATGATGAGCAATTTCGCCAGCGGAAGGCGGTCCGGACGGCGATCCGGTGGGATCAAAAGGATATTGCGTTGTGGTTGCGGGTTACGGCGCAGGCTAAGCAGTCCTTTCCCGGGAGTGTTGGCCAAGGGGGCCAGTCTAGTCAATCCGGGCAAGGTTCCGGGTCAAAACTGGGGTTCTGCTGGCAATTCAACGATGGCCAGTGTAAGTTCGGGGCCACCTGTAAATTTAAGCATGTCTGTTCGGAGTGCAATGGCTCCTCACACGGGGCCTCAAAATGTATGCGGAAGGGTAGGCGGTCAGGCCCTCAGTCCGCTTCAGTTGGTCAAGGGGCGGTCGCCGGTGAGGGTGGAAAGGATGCCCCCGTATCTAAGTGAATATCCGGATAGGGTTGCGGCCACGTTAATTTACGAGGGGTTTTTGTTTGGTTTTGTTATCCCCCTCCTCCATATGAGGTTCCGGTGACACGGCGCAACCTTAAGTCAGCTTATCTGCACTCGGCGGTCGTTTCAGAAAAGCTTTTGAAAGAGGTGTCTTTGGGTCGGATGTCCGGTCCTTTTGATGAGCCGCCGATTGAGAATCTAGTGGTATCACCCTTGGGAGATGTGCCAAAGCGGGAGCCTCACAAATTCCGGTTGATACAGCATTTGTCGTTTCCCAGGGGAGCGTCGGTGAACGATGGGATAGATCACGAGTTATGTTCGGTTATTTACACTTAGTTTGACAAAGCGGTGGCGTTAGTGCGGGAGGCGGGGCCCGGTGTGTTGTTTGTAAAAACTGACATTGAGTCGGCCTTTCGCTTGCTGCCGGTACATCCAGATAGCCAACGGCTGTTGGGTTGCTTCTGGAACGGGGGGTTTTATGTTGATAGGTGTCTTCCAATGGGGTGCTCCCTTTCTTGCGCATACTTCGAGGCGTTTAGTATCTTCGTGGAGTGGGTGACGAAGGGTGTGGCCGGGGTCGATTCCTTAATACATTATCTTGATGATTTTTTGTGCGTAGGCCCTAGCGGGTCCCCGGTTTGCGGGAATTTATTGTATTCCTTGCAGAAGGTTGCGACGGATTTCGGATTCCCTTTGGCGCCTGGAAAGACAGAGGGCCCAATATCTACCATCTGTTTTTTGGGGATCCAAATCGATTCGGTGGCAATGGAGTGCAGGCTGCCTGAGGATAAATTATTGCCATTGCGACAGGAGGTCAGGCGGGCTTGTCAATTGAAAAAGATCACGTTGCGCGATCTTCAGTCGCTGCTTGGAAAGTTCAACTTTGCCTATCGAATTATGCCAATGGGTAGAGTTTTTAGCAGGAGGTTGGCGTCAGCGACGGCGGGGATTCGGGGGCCCCATTATTTTGTGAGGATTGGTGGGGATCACAGGGCGGACCTGCGGGTCTGGGATGAGTTCCTTGGGCAGTATAATGGTAGATCATTGTGGATGTCGCAGGTACAGGAAATGGGAGAGTTGGAACTGTTTACTGACGCGGCAGGGTCTGGTGGTTTTGGCGCGTATGCAGGAGGACAATGGTATTGCTGATGCTCTTTCTCGCTCGCAGTGGGATCGTTTTCGGCAAATGGCACCGGGAGCGGAGCTGGTCGGTTTGGCTTGCCCGGAACATCTCTGGGGTCTGATTTCGGTCCCGTGGAACGGTTGATTGAAAGGTTATTGGCTAGCGCGACGTTGAGCGCTTATTCGGCGTGTTGGCAGCAGTGGGAGGAGTGGGTAAGAGTGTTGGGTAACGTCAGCACGGCGCAAGACAGGTTGGTGGCGTTATTGTACTGGTTGGGGGATGCTGGGGAGGCGGGGTTTTCCCCGGCAAAAGTGAATCATTTTGTTGCTGGTTTGGCGTTTGGATTCAAATTACGGGGTTTCCAGGATGTGACCAAACATTTTTTAGTACGGCAAGCTTTAAAAGGTCTGCGTTGGGGTAGGGCGGTAGCAGATCAGAGGCGACCCGTTTCTTTTTCCCTGCTTGGGTCGTTGGGTGCATCGCTGGGGGCTGTTTGTAATTCGCCTGATGAGGTAGTTTTGTTCCGGTTGGCTTTTTCCCTCGCGTTTTTCGGAGCACTCAGAATTGGGGAGTTGGTTTCTCCTAGTGCGGCTAGAGCTGGGGGATTGTGGCAGGCTGATGTGGGTCTATATGAGGATAGATTTGAGTTGTTTTTGCAGCGGTCCAAGACTGATCAAGCAGGTCGGGGTAAGCGGATAGTGTTGTTTGCCCTCCCAGGGTCGGCAATGTGTCCAGTCGCTTGTATGGCAGTTTTTAAGCCACTGGTTGGGGGGCCTGAGGCGCCATTGCTCCGTCATAATAATGGCTCGTTTTTGTCCAGGTATCAATTTGGTGCAGTGTTTAAAAAATGCTTGACTGCGGTTGGCGTAGGGCAGGAGTATTACTCGTCTCACTCGTTCAGGATTGGCGCTGCTACTGAAGCGGGGCGGTGGGGGCTGGATGACGAGGGTGTGCGGCGCATAGGCCGGTGGGAGTCCAATAGGTTTCGGACTTATGTGCGCCCTCATTTGTTGTGAGTCGGTCAGGTGTTTTGATTGTTTGACATGTGCGGTTTTGTTTCTCTTTTCAGATCATCAACCTTGCTTAGTGTGGATTTTAGGACATTCTTTTGTGCACTGGGGGGCATTGCGGGCGCACGTTCGCCCAGATGGCCGCCAGCTTCGCATTCCGCGGCACGATGCGGTTGTACACTGGCTGGGCTTCCGAGGTATGTTGTGGAGCCGGGTACTTGCTGAGTTTCAGACATACTCTCAGTTAGACAGGGTTCCGGAGGTTCTGGTGTTACATGTGGGGGGGAATGATCTGGGGGTGCGCCCGTTTCGCGAGTTAGTGCGGGATATTAAACACGATCTATTGAGTTTATGGGTATCTTATCCTCAACTGGTGATTGTTTGGTCGGACATCGTTCCGAGGAAGTTTTGGTGTTTGGCAAGATCGGTCGAAAGGGTTAACAAAGCCTGCATTAAGGTAAACCGGGCGGTGTCACGTTTTGTTGCTAAGCATGGGGGCATTTGTGTTCGTCACAAGGATTTGGAGTCAGGGTTCGGTAATTATTGGAGAAGTGATGGGGTACATTTGACCGAGGTTGGAATTGATATGTGGAGCCTGGCTTTAGCAGAAGGAATTGAGAGGGCGGTGGTGGTTTGGAGGGACTCACAGGCTTGAGGTGGTCAAGGCCTGTTTCGCTGTGGCGGGGGGAGTCCTTGAGGTTGGTCAGTACAAAATGGTGGGGGGGTCGCATCGGGGGTATGCGTCCCCCAAAATGGTACATCATTTGAAGACTTCATAGGGTGTTATCTCTTTGAAGTGGTCTTCTGGTGGTTGGAGCCATCTGCAGGGGTGAGCGGTGCTTCCGAGCTGGTTTACGGCTGGAGGTAAATAGTTGGTGGTGGTTTGCAGATGGCTAATTTAAAGGAAATCTGAAAAAATGGCTTCAAGGACTTCCCCTGCTCTGTTTAGTGTTAATTGACCCACGTTGGGTCATGTGAATTATAGTAGGAATTCTCTGGTCGAATTCCTAAAAGAGTTATCCGAATGTTTCGGATTAAATTGCATTTAATTTATGTTAAATAAATAAACGGCTGCTGTAGCCATTTCACATCCAACCTCGGTTGTCACGTGTCTTTATTGGGAAGGGGGCGAAAGAAGGGGAATAAAGGTAAAATGGTTAATCAGCACATGACTCTACTTAGGCTAGTCAAGCAGAGGCTGGACGGCAGCACGGAGGGCTTAACGGGAAGCCTCCATGACTGCCGTAGGAGGGAGGGTTCAACCAATAGGAAGACAGGTGGGTGAAGTAGGAGGGGGAGTGGGCAGGAGCCGGGGTGTGGTAACTGTTCCTCCCGCTGTTTTCGGCATTGAGCCGGAAGCAGCGGGAGGAGAAACAAGAAAAATTAGTTCCCACCCGCCCTGAATTAGGTCCGGTTATGAGATCAGGGTGTGGGTTTATCTGTTTTCGTGTTTTGAAGTATGCTTATGTAACTTGTGTTTGTTTTACTTCTTTTAAGCAGGTCCGGGTGTCATGGCAGGTGGCGGGGGGAGTCCTTGAGGTTGGTCAGTACAAAATGGTGGGGGGGTCGCATCGGGGGTATGCGTCCCCCAAAATGGTAGATCATTTGAAGACTTCATAGGGTGTTATCCCTTTGAAGTGGTCTTCTGGTGGTTGGAGCTATCTGCAGGGGTGAGCGGTGCTTCCGAGCTGGTTTACGGCTGGAGGTAAATAGTTGGTGGTGGTTTGCAGATGGCTAATTTAAAGGAAATCTGAAAAAATGGCTTCAAGGACTTCCCCTGCTCTGTTTAGTGTTAATTGACTCACGTTGGGTCATGTAAATTATAGTAGGAATTCTCTGGTCGAATTCCTAAAAGAGTTATCCGAATGTTTCGGATTAAATTGCATTTAATTTATGTTAAATAAATAAATGGCTGCTGTGGCCATTTCACATCCAACCTCGGTTGTCACGTGTCTTTATTGGGAAGGGGGCGAAAGAAGTGGAATAAAGGTAAAATGGTTAATCAGCACATGACTCCACTTAGGCTAGTCATGGTTTGCGGAGGCCATGTCACATTTACAAAGCCCCTGAGGGGACAAAAGAGTGGAAACCCCCCACAAGTAACCCCATTTTGGAAACTACCCCATTGAGGAAATTATCTAGGGGTATAGTGAGCATTTTGACCCCACAGGTTTTTTGCAGAAATTATTGGAATTAGGCCCTGAAAATGTAGGTTTAGCTAAATTTTTCTCATTTCCACAAGGACTGAAGGAAAAAAAAGCAGCACAAAATTTGTAAAGCAATTTCTCCCGAGTAAAACAGTACCCCACATGTGGTAATAAACGGATGTTTGGACACACGGCAGGGCTTAGAAGGGATGGAGCGCCATTTGGCTTTTGGAGTTCACATTTAGCAGGAATGGTTTGCGGAGGCCATGTTGCATTTACAAAGCCCCTGAGGGGACAAAACAGTGGAAACCCCCCCCCCACAAGTGACCCCATTTTGGAGACTACCCCCATTGAGGAAATTATCTAGGAGTATAATGAGCGTTTTGACCCCACAGTTTTTTTGCAGATATTATTGGAAGTAGGCCCTGAAAATAAAAATCTACATTTTTTTCAAAGAAAATGTAGGTTTAGCTAATTTTTTCTCATTTCCACAAGGACTGAAGGAGAAAAAGCACCGCAAAATTTGTAAGGCAATTTCTCCCAAGTAAAACAATACCCCACATGTGGTAATAACCGGCTGTTTGGACACACGGCAGGGCTTAGAAGGGAAAGAGCGCTATTTGGCTTTTGGAGATCACATTTAGCAGGAATAGTTTGCGGAGGCCATGTCACAATTACAAAGCCCTGAGGGGACAAAACAGTGGAAACCCCCCACAAGTGACCCCATTTTGGAGACTACACCCATTGAGGAAATTATCTAGCGGTATAATGAGTATTTTGAAACCACAGTTTTTTGCAGAAATTATTGGAACTATGCCCTGAAAATAAAAATCTACATTTTTTCAAAGAAAATGTAGGTTTAGCTAATTTTTTCTCATTTCCACAAGGACTGAAGGAGAAAAAGAACCACAAAATTTGCAAAGCAATTTCTCCCGAGTAAAACAATACCCCACATGTGGTAATAAGTGGCTGTCTGGACACACGGCAGGGCTTAGAAGGGAAAGAGCGCTATTTGGATTTTGGAGATGACATTTAGCAGGAATGGTTTGCAGAGGCAATGTCACATTTGTAAAGCCCCTGAGGGGACAAAACAATGAAGACGCCCAAAAATTGACTTCATTAAGGAAACTACACCTCTTGAGGAATTAATCTAGGGGTGTAGTAAGCATTTTGACAGCACAGATGTTTCATAGAATTTATTAGAATTGGGCAGTGAAAATAAAAACAATCCTTTTTCTTCACTAAGACATAGCTTTAGCGCAAAATGTTTCATTTTCCCAACAAATAAAGGAAAAAAAGAACCCAACATTTGTAAAGCAATTTCGCCCAAGTACGGCAATACCCCATATGTGGTCATAAACTGCTGTTTGGGCACACGGCAGGGCTCAGAAGGGAAGGACCACCATTTGGAGTGCAGATGTTGCTGGATTGGTTTCTGGGCGCCTGTGGGCCCAAAACAGTGGAAACCCCCCAGATGCGACCCAATTTTGGAAACTACACCCCTCAATGCATTTACCTAGGGGTGTAGTGAACATGTTAACCCTGCAGGTGTTTTGTAGAAATTAGTGTGAACTCGATGTTGCAGAGTGAAAATGGGATTTTTTCCACAGATATGTGGACAATATGTGGTGCCCGGCTTGTGCCACCATAACAAGACAGCTCTCTAATTATTATGCTGGGTTTCCTGGTTTTAGAAACACCCTACATGCCTGGACAGTCGACCAGGCTCAGGAGTGAAAGCGTACCATGTAAAATTGAGGCCTAATTTGGCGATTTACAAAGTATTGGTTCACAACTGCAGAGGTTCAGAGGTTATTTTTCCCTAGATATGCCATTCAGTGGCAAATATGTCGTGCCCAGCTTATGCCACTGGAGACACACACCCCAAAAATTGCTAAAAGGGTTCTCCCGGGTATGACGGTGCCATATATGTGGAAGGAAACTGCTGTTTGGGGACGCTGTAGGGTTCAGAAGGGAGGAAACGCCATTTGGCTTTTGGAGCGTGGATTTTGCTTGGTAGTAGTTTTGTTTGGAGTCTTACTGGTGTTTCCGTTTATAATGTAGGGCATATGTAAGCCGGGCGGAGAATATAAGGGGCATAGTCAGGTGGTATAATAATGGGGTAAAAAAAAAACAATAAAATGATCCATAGATGTGTGTTACGCTGTGACACAATCATTTCTGCACAGGCTGGTGTTGCACTGATATATGGCGTCCTTTATTATCCCCCTTTTGATCCACACTCCGCGCCTTTGTAGTTTGGGGAATTTTGCTAGGAAGTGTTGTCCTGGTATAATACGGGCACCGTCGCTTCCAGCGGATATGTTTGGGCCCTCCCTTTCCTGGTTCCCTAATTTTAGGTCCTTGATAAATCGCCTCTTCAAACAGAAGAAATGTTCCCCTCGGGCACAACTGCATATTTTTTTTATTTCCTGACTTATTGGAGCCATAACTAATTTTATTTTTCATAGACGTAGCGGTATGAGGGCTGGTTTGTTGCGGGACGAGCTGTAGTTATTATTGGTACCATTTTGGGGTACATGCAACTTTTTGATCACCTTTTATCCTATTTTTTGGAAGGCCAGGTAAACAAAAAAACGCAATTCTGGCACAGCTTTTGTCTTTTTTTTTATACAGCGTTCACCATGCGTTATAAATTACATGTTAACTTTATTCTGCGGGTCAGTACGATTCCGGCGATACCTATTTTATAGGACTTTTTTATGTTTTACAACTTTTTGCACAATAAAATTACTTTTGTAAAAAGAATGTATTTTTTCTGTCGCCAAGTTGTGAGAACCATAACTTTTTAATTTTTTTGTCGACGGAGGTGTATGAGGGCTTGTTTTTTGCGGGACGAGCTATAGGTTTTATAGGTACCATTTTTGGATACGTGCGACTTTTTGATCACTTTTTATTCTATCATTTGTAGGGCAAAGTGACAAAAAAACAGAAACTCTGGTAACGTTTTTTACATTTTTTTTTTTACGCTGTTCACCGCGTGCAATAAATAATATAATATTTTGATACCTCAGGTCGTTACGGTCGCAGCGATATCAAATACATATGGTTTATTATTATTTTTCAATAATAAAGGACTTGATAAGAGTAAAAGGGGGATTGTGTTTTATTTGATTACTTGAAACTTTTATTGTTTTCAAACTTTTATTATTTGCACTTTTTTTTACACTTTTTTATACTTTTTTTTACACTTTTTCTCAAGTCCCACTAGGGGACTTGAAGGTCCAACGGTCAGATTTTTTTTTTTCTAATACATTGCACTACCTATGTAGTGCAATGTATTAGATCTGTCAGTCATTCACTGACAGCAAGCCGATTAGACTTCGCCTCCCGGCGGGGCCTAAATCGGCTTCCGTAATGGCAGAGCAGGAGACCATTGTGTCTCCTGTTGCCATAACAGCAGTCGCCAGTCCTGATTGCCTGTAAGGGCTGGCGATCTGCTAGTAACCGCTACGATGAAGCAATCGCTTTCGATTGCTGCATCGAAGGGGTTAATGGCAGGGATCGGAGCTAGCTCCGGTTCCTGCCGTTACAGGTGGATGTCAGCTGTACAGTACAGCTGACTTCCACCGCTGATGACGCCGGATCAGCTCCTGACCCGGCGCCATCTTGCCGGCAGCTACGGAAGCCGATCAGGCTCCGCCGCCGGGCGGATCTTGACCGGCTTCGGTGCTAGGCAGACCGGGAGGCCAGTATTAGGCCTCCGGTTGCCATTGCAGCCACCGTAACCCCGGCAATTTCATTACTGGGGTTCCGATGAGCTGCAAACACCTTAAGTGCAGCGATTTGAGCGCTGCACTTAAGGGGTTAATGGCGGGGATCGAAGCTAATTTCGGTCCCCGCCGTTACAGCCGGATGTCAGCTGTTAGATACAGCTGAGATCCGGTGATGATGGCACCGGCTCATCTTCTGAGCCGGTCCCAAACATTCGGCGTATATGTACGGCAAGATGCGGGAAGTCAATGCTTTCCATGACGTACATTTACGGCAAATGTCGGGAAGGGGTTAAAGGTTATGAACACCTTTTGAAACTTTTTTTTTTTTTTAAATGTCAGTCAGTGTGTTTTGTGCAACTTTATAATTAGTTTTTATTAAAAAATCTTTTTACTTTTTGAGATACAGCTGCTCTGTTACCTGTATACAGAGAAGCTGTATCCTACGCTGAATCCTGAACTTGTCAGGTCTGTGGGACTGATGGGTTCAGTGTCAGCGGGTCCTGTGTGTCCTGTGTGTCTGACATGCTGGATCCACCTGTAATACATCACATCTAAGTTAGATGTGATAGATTATAGGTGGATACAGTCGACTACTCTATTGATACCGCCAATAAAACGAAAACCTTGTGAAACGGAGACAAACAGAAACCATTAGCAACGGAAGCGTTACCATTGAAATGGTAACAGAATGCTATGGTTTCCGTTTGGTTTCCGTTCGTAGGTTCCCCTGACGGAAAGGTCTGACGGAACCCATGAACGGAACCACGATGCAGGTGAGAACGAAGCCTAATTATTACTGTATGATCTTTACAGATGGTGGAGGGTACTATTTTTTGGGGTATAAGCAACTCCCAGAATATGATTACCATAATTCTGGTCATACTGGAAGCTGCTAACCTGACTTTGCAAATGATCTCTGTACTGAAATGTATTTGTACTGAGCTTTGTTCTGGTCCTGTATTCATGTACTGAGCTTGGTTCTGGTGCTGTATATATCTAATGAGATTTGTTCTGGAACTGTACATATGTAATGAGCTTGGTTCTGGTGTTGTGTATAGAACTATATTGCTTGTAAAATGTACAAATGTTTTTATGCTCGGGTTACATAAAAAAAATTTGGAAAATAAATGACACGTCATTGATTGGTAGAGAAAACAAACATGGCGAGGGTGGAAGGAGATGTTGGGAAAGAGGTTGGGGGGGCGCCAAACTGAATCTTTGCCCCGGGTACTGGAGAACCTAGCTACGACCTCTGCTATGTGTGTTGTATGTATGTGTCTGTGTGTGTGTGTGTGTGTGTGTGTGTGTGTGTGTGTGTATATGTTCCAGTATGTGTGTGTATATGTGTACATATGTCTCTATGTTAGTGTATATATATTTATGCCTCTGTGTGTGTTTATATATGTGTGGGTATAGTCAGGGCCGTCGTCAGCACCCGGCGAACCCGGGCAAGTTCCAGGGCCCATTACCCTTGGGGGGGCCCACTCGGCCGCCGGGTGCTGTCGCTGCTGTCATCACGGCATCACTGTCCATATATGGACAGTCCGTGAAATTCGTGGACAGTCCGTGAAATGAGAGGACTTTTGGCAACTGTCCGGAATAAAAAGAATGCGTCCGTGATTTCTATATTTTTTTGTTGTGCAAGGAGCTGCACATATGCCAGTTGTGGCTGCGTGATAACCTCTCATGTAGAACATTGTTAGCAGCCTTCCCAGCCTCCGCGCACCACGTCTGGTCTGTAGTACTAGCAGGGGCCTCCTACCCGCCAGAGAGGACAACGGAGAGGAGGAAATCCTACAGCGGAGAGAGTGCGGCTTGGCTGGGACCTGACAGGTGACACAGGAGAATCTATGCAGAGCAGGACGCTGGGCTGCCGTTACTTCAGCTTGTACTGCTGATATGTGAAGCCCCTGCCCGGTGGCTTGCTCTGTATCTAATTCACTGCCCAGCAGCTGTACAGGTCAGCAGCACCCGGCTCCTTCACTGTGTCTGCACCACTGACCTGCATAGCTGCTGCTGCTGCTAAAATGTCTACTAAACCCTGTACAGCCCAGTACTCCCTTGATAGCCCCTTCAGTTCCTAATCTCCCTCTGTACACCCCTCCCCCCAGCACTGGAGCACCACCCCGTGCTGAAGAAGTCAGAGGAGACAGAAGTTGCCGAAGAAGCAGTCTACAGGAAGGAGATAAGTGTCAATGTGTCTAAAGACAAAGAGGTGACTGGAGTGTGACTCAATGTATGTATGTATGTATGTATGTATGTAGTGTGTGTGTAATGGCTCTATATGTGTGTGTATATGTAGTTTGTGTGTGTATGTAATATTTGTGCGAGTGCGTGTGTATATTTGTGTGAATTTTGTATATATATGTAGTGTGTGTGTAGTGTATGTGTGCAGTATGTATGTGTGCAATGTGTGTATATGTAGTATGTGGGCAGTATGTATGTATGTATGTATGTATGTATGTATGTATGTATGTATGCAGTATGTATGTGTGCAGTATGTATGTGTGCAGTGTGTATGTGTGCAGTGTGTATGTGTGCAGTGTGTATATGTGCATTGTGTGTATATGCAGTGTGTGGGCAGTATGTTTGTATGTGTGCAGTATGTATGTATGTATGTATTTATTCAGTATGTATGTGTGCAGCATGTATGTATGTATGTATTTATTTATTCAGTGTGTATGTGTGCAGTATGGATGTGTGCAGTATCTATGTGTGTATGTGTGCAGTATGTATGTGTGTATGTATGTATGTATATGTGCAGTATGTATATGTGTGCAGTATGTATATGTGCATTGTGTGTATCTGTAGTGCATGGGCAGTATTTATGTATGTGTGCAGTATATATATGTGCAGTGTGAGTATATGTAGTGTGTGGGCAGTATGTGTGTGTGCAGTATGTATGTGTGCAGTATGTATGTATGTATGTATGTATGTATGTGTGCAGTATGTATGTATATATGTATGTATGTATGCAGTATGTATGTGTGCAGTATGTATGTGTGCAGTATGTATGTGTGCAGTGTGTATGTTTGCAGTGTGTATATGTGCATTGTGTGTATATGCAGTGTGTGGGCAGTATGTTTGTATGTGTGCAGTATGTATGTATGTATTCAGTATGTATGTGTGCAGCATGTATGTATGTATGTATTCAGTGTGTCTGTGTGCAGTATGGATGTGTGCAGTATGTATGTATGTATATATGTATGTATGTATGTGCAGTATGTATGTGTAATATGGATATGTATGTGTCCAGTATGTGTATGTGCAGTGTGTGCAGTATGTATGTGTGCAGTATGTATGTGTGCAGTGTGTGTATATGTAGCGTGTGGGCAGTATATATGTATGCATGTATGTCTGCAGTATGTATGTGTGTGCAGTATGTATGTATGTATGTATGTATGTATGTATGTGTGCAGTATGTATATGTGCAGTATGTATATAGGTATGTATGTGTGCAGTATGTATGTGTGTGTGTGCAGTATGTATGTGTGTGCAGTATGTATATGTGCAATATGTATGTATGTATGTATGTATGTATGTATGTATGTATGTATGCGTGCAGTATGTGTAGTGTGTGCAGTATGTATGTGTGCAGTATGTATGTGTTCAGTGTGCATATATGTAGCGTGTGGGTAGTATATATGTATGCAGTGTGGGCAGTATGTATGTGTGCAGTATGTATGTGTGCAGTATGTATGTGTGTGTGTGCAGTATGTATGTGTGTGCAGTATGTATATGTGCAATATGTATGTATGTATGTATGTATGTGTGCAGAATGTATGTGTGCAGTATGTATGTATGTATGTATGTATGTGTGGAGTATGTATGTGTGTGTTTGCAGTATGTATGTGTGTGCAGTATGTATGTATGTATGTATGTATGTGTGCAGTATGTATGTGTGTGCAGTATGTACAGTGAAGGAAATAAGTATTTGATCCCTTGCTGATTTTGTAAGTTTGCCCACTGTCACAGACATGAACAGTCTAGAATTTTTAGGCTAGGATAATTTTACCAGTGAGAGATAGATTATATAAAAAAAAAAAAGAAAATCACATTGTCAAAATTATATATATTTATTTGCATTGTGCACAGAGAAATAAGTATTTGATCCCTTTGGCAAACAAGACTTAATACTTGGTGGCAAAACCCTTGTTGGCAAGCACAGCAGTCAGACATTTTTAGTAGTTGATGATGATGGCCCACTCCTCTTTGCAGATCATCTGTAAATCATTAAGATTTTGAGGCTGTCGCTTGGCAACTCCGATCTTCAGCTCCCTCCATAAGTTTTCGATGGGATTAAGGTCTGGAGACTGGCTAGGCTACTCCTTGACCTTAATGTGCTTCTTTTTGAGCCACTCCTTTGTTGCCTTGGCTGTATGTTTTGGGTCATTGTCGTGCTGGAAGACCCAGCCACGGGCCATTTTTAATGTCCTGGTGGAGGGAAGGAGGTTGTCACTCAGGATTTGACGGTACATGGCTCCATCCATTCTCCCATTGATGCGGTGAAGTAGTCCTGTGCCCTTAGCAGAGAAACACCCCCAAAACATAATGTTTCCACCTCCATGCTTGACAGTGGGGACGGTGTTCTTTGGGTCATAGGCAGCATTTCTCTTCCTCCAAACACGGCGAGTTGAGTTAATGCAAAAGAGCTCAATTTTAGTCTCATCTGACCACAGCACCTTCTCTCAATCACTCTCAGAATCATCCAGATGTTCATTTGCATACTTCAGACGGGCCTGTACATGTGCCTTCTTGAGCAGGGGGACCTTGCGGGCACTGCAGGATTTTAATCCATTACGGCGTAATGTGTTACCAATGGTTTTCTTGGTGACTGTGGTCCTAGCTGCCTTGAGATCATTAACAAGTTCCCCCCGTGTAGTTTTCGGCTGAGCTCTCACCTACCTCAGGATCAAGGATGCCCCACGAGGTGATACTTTGCATGGAGCCCCAGATCGATGTCGATTGACAGTCATTTTGTATGTCTTCCATTTTCTTACTATTGCACCAACAGTTGTCTCCTTCTCTTCCAGCGTCTTATTTATGGTTTTGTAGCCCATTCCAGCCTTGTGCAGGTCTATGATCTTGTCCCTGACATCCTTAGAAAACTCTTTGGTCTTGCCCATGTTGTAGAGGTTAGAGTCAGACTGATTAATTGAGTCTGTGGACAGGAGTCTTTTATACAGGTGACCATGTAAGACAGCTGTCTTTAATGCAGGCACCAAGTTGATTTGGAGCGTGTAACTGGTCTGGAGGAGGCTGAACTCTTAATGGTTGGTAGGGGATCAAATACTTATTTCTCTGTGCACAATGCAAATAAATATATAGAATTTTGACTATGTGATTTTCTGTTTTCTTTTTTATATAATCTATCTCTCACTGGTAAAATTAACCTAGCCTAAAAATTCTAGACTGTTCATGTTTTTGACAGTGGGCAAACTTACAAAATCAGCAAGGGATCAAATACTTATTTCCTTCACTGTATATGTGCATTGTGTGTATCTGTAGTGTGTGGGCAGTATTTATGTATGTGTGCAGTATATATATGTGCAGTGTGTGTGCAGTATGTATGTGTGCAGTATGTATGTGTGCAGTGTGTGTATATGTAGCGTGTGGGCAGTATATATGTATGCAGTGTGGGCAGTATGTATGTATGTATGTATGTATGTATGTATGTATGTATGTATGTGTGCAGTGTGTGAATATGTAACATGTGTGCATTATGTATAGGTATGTATGCAGTGTGTAGATGGTGTGTGCAGTATGTTTGTATGTATGTATGTATGTATTAGAAACAGGGAGAGAACCTCCAGCTCACTGGTCTGCGGCTCCAGCAGCGTCACTCGGATCCCCGCGACGGCCCCCAGGTAAGGAACAGCAATGTAGGAGAAAAAATGATCCAGCGCTGATAGTAATTTAAAAGGGAAATGAGAGTCCCATGTTTATTGAAGAAAGATCTTAAAATCGGAGGGGAGACGCAGTCCCAAGGTGCAAGTAGTCAGGGTAGATACCCAAGCCTACGCGTTTCGAACGCGATCTGCGTTCTTAATCATGGCAAGTATGTAAGTATGTGTGCATTGTGTAGATGTAGTGTGTGCAGTATGTACACTACCATTCAAAAGTTTGGGGTCACCCAGACAATTTTGTGTTTTCCATGAAAACTCACACTTATATTTATCAAATGAGTTGCAAAATGACTAGAAAATATAGTCAAGACATTGACAAGGTTAGAAATAATGATTTTTATTTGAAGTAATAATTTTCTCCTTCAAACTTTGCTTTGTGGGAAAGGACACAGAGACATAAGAGACTTTCTACGCCAGTTTTCACACTTTTTAAGAAATGGGGCGTGGTAAAGGCAAAGGGGCTGTGAGCCAACAAATTTATTATGATTAACCCCAGAAAACTGGCGTCAATTATAGTGAAAGTCTACGCCAGCTCCTCGCTAACATAGATTTCACTCCATGGGGCATAGCAAGGTAGAGGCCCGTGCTGGACCTCATACTTTGCCCCCCCCCTTCATCTGACCAAACCCTGGCCTCCCATTGGACAGTTAAATTAAAAAAATATATATACACTACCGATCAAAAGTTTAGGGTCACTTAGAAATTTCCTAATTTGCACAGTTTTTTTCAATGAAGATAACATTAAATTAATCAGAAATACACTCTATACATTGTTAATGTGGTAAATGACTATTCTAGCAGCAAACATCTGGTTTTTAATGCAATATCTACATAGGTGTATAGAGGCCCATTCCCAGCAACCATCACTCCAGTGTTCTAATGGTACATTGTGTTTGCTAACTGTGTTAGAAGGCTAATGGATGATTAGAAAACACTTGAAAACCCTTGTGCAATTATGTTAGCACCGCTGTAAACAGTTTTGCTGTTTAGAGGAGCTATAAAACTGACCTTCCTTTGAGCTAGTTGAGAATCTGGAGCATTACATTTGTGGGTTCGATTAAACTCTCCAAATGGCTAGAAAAAGAGAGCTTTCATGTGAAACTCGACAGTCTATTATTGTTCTTAGAAATGAAGGCTATTCCATGCGAGAAATTGCCAAGAAACTGAAGATTTCCTACAACGGTGTGTATTACTCCCTTCAGAGGACAGCACAAACAGGCTCTAACCAGAGTAGAAAGAAAAGTGGGAGGCCCCGCTGCACAACTGAGCAACAAGACAAGTACATTAGAGTCTCTACTTTGAGAAATAGATGCCTCACAGGTCCTCAACTGGCAGCTTCATTAAATAGTACCCACAAAACGCCAGTGTCGACGTCTACAGTGAAGAGGCGACTCCGGAATGCTGGTCTTCAGGGCAGAGTGGCAAAGAAAAAGCCATATCTGAGACTGGCTAATAAAAGGAAAAGATTAATATGGGCAAAAGCACACAGACATTGGACAGAGGAAGATTGGAAAAAAGTGTTATGGACAGACGAATCGAAGTTTGAGGTGTTTGGATCACACAGAAGAACATTTGTGAGACGCAGAACAACTGAAAAGATGCTGGAAGAGTGCCTGACGCCATCTATCAAGCATGGTGGAGGTTATGTGATGGTCTGGGGTTGCTTTAGTGCTGGTAAAGTGGGAGATTTGTACAAGGTAAAAGGGATTTTGAATAAGGAAGGCTATCACTCCATTTTGCAACGCCATGCCATACCCTGTGGACAGCGCTTGATTGGAGCCAATTTCATCCTACAACAGGACAATGACCCAAAGCACACCTCCAAATTATGCAAGAACTATTTAGGGAAGAAGCAGGCAGCTGGTATTCTATCTGTAATGGAGTGGCCAGCGCAGTAATCAGATCTCAACCCCATAGAGCTGTTGTGGGAGCAGCTTGACAGTATGGTACGCAAGAAGTGCCCATCAAGCCAATCCAACTTGTGGGAGGGACTTCTGGAAGCATGGGGTGAAATTTCTCCCGATTACCTCAGCAAATTAACAGCTAGAATGCCAAAGGTCTGCAATGCTGTAATTGCTGCAAATGGAGCATTCTTTGACGAAAGCAAAGTTTGAAGGAGAAAATTATTATTTCAAATAAAAAACATTATTTCTAACCTTGTCAATGTCTTGACTATATTTTCTAGTCATTTTGCAACTCATTTGATAAATATAAGTGTGAGTTTTCATGGAAAACACAAAATTGTCTGGGTGACCCCAAACTTTTGAACGGTAGTGTAAGTGAATACAGTGCAGTGAAATTCAGTGACTCACAGGTGACATCTTCTCAGAATGGAGTCGTTCATGTTCTATTTTCTTCTTCATCCGACCCAGAACACCATGTTGACTTCCAGTCTTCTTCATCTCCAATGCCCAAGCGCGAACCACAAGATATGTCATGAAAGTGTTGATGTAACCTGTATACCACGTTCACGTGACCCAATGTGCCACGTCACAGCTTATTCAAATCATGGAAGCGTTCAGTCTACTTGACTACCGCCCGTCACGGTGCGCATACCTTAGATCAAAATTTCGACATATAACTAACTCTAAACCTCATAAGCTAATTTTCTTTAGCTATTATACTGGGATGTACAATTCTATATTAAAATATTATCATATTAGTCATGTGTCCTAGTATACCCACATCCAGCGATGGGTGGGATGGGTGAAACATAAAATAGTTTTCCATGAGTTTTGGACTGCGATGTGCTGCTGATCTCCCCTTTTGGGGGTAATATACAGGGAATATGGGGGTTATATAAGGGACTCCCATCATCCCTGTATATACCAGCCATCATCCCCATATATAACCACCATTATCCGTGTATGAACCAGCCTACCATTATCTCAGTATAAAATCTCCATCACCCCTGTATATACCATTAGGGCGGGCACTGTCAGCTTGCTGTGGCGTGCGGGCATTGTGGCTAAAGAAGAAGTAAATGGGGTGGGCATTGAGGACACCGTGGACCAATAGGATGCCTGAAATGCCGGTATATGGGAGAAGTCCAGCAGAATCTGAAAATATGCCTCCTGATTGCTTAGGCTGGGTTCACACGACTTATTTTCAGACGTAAACGAGGCGTATTATGCCTCGTTTTACATCTGAAAATAAGGCTACAATACGTCGGCAAACATCTGCCCATTCATTTGAATGGGTTTGCCGACGTACTGTGCAGACAACCTGTCATTTACGCGTCGTCGTTTGACAGCTGTCAAACGACGACGCGTAAAAATACAGCCTCGTCAAAAGAAGTGCAGGGCACTTCTTTCAGACGTAATTTGAGCCGTTTCTTCATTGAACTCAATGAAGCACAGCTCAAAATTTACGGCTGTCAGAGAAGCCCCGCAAAATGCGAGGAGGAGCATTTACGTCTGAAACAAGGCAGCTGTTTTCTCCTGAAAACAGTCTGTCTTTTCAGACGTAAAAGCCTGCTATTGTGTGCACATACCCTTAAAGGCTATGTACACCTTTGCACAGTTTTTTTTTAATTGCCTTGTATGTATTTTGTAAAATAAATCACATTTCTAATTGGTCTACCATTTGTCTTCTGTACCTGCAGTGTATTTCAGTTCATGGCCAGCTGCTGTATTCAGTTATCTCTCTAAGGCCCTGTTCACACCTGCGTTGGTGTGTTTCGTTGTTCTGCTCCATCAGTGGTGCAGAACAAAGGAATAACGTAAGCAACTGTTTCGTCGCACAACGGACACCGCCACCTGCCGACAGAACCCATTGACTTTAGTGGGTTCCATTGGCTTTCCGTCAGGCGGGGGACCGTGATTTTACCAGAGACAATAGTGCAGATGTGAACGAGGCCTTATCCGTCAGTCATCACCCTAATGGCAAACTGAGCAGCTCCTCCTTTGCAGGCTCATGAACAAGCATTTACTGTGGAATCTGCGCATGTGCATGGTCCTAATTACTGCATACCTCCTAACCGTCCCGGATATAGGGGGGTAGTCCAGGATTCTGGGCGCTGTTACGCTGTCCCAAGCGGCCGGTGGTATGTCTTGGTGTCAACTGTATCTGCGTCCTCAGGATGCAGATACAGTTTAATCCAATGCTAATGAAAGGGATCGTCAGCTCCCTGCTTCTGTATTAGTACCACTCGCCGAGGAATTTCCGGGCACAGCGCTACTTTAAGTGCGGAGCCCCTTGTCTCACTATCCATATATGAACATTGACGTCGGGGACTACTCCTGGAACGCAATCCACTGCCTTTGCATTGCCGATGGTCTGGCCGGGGATTCCGCTCCTAGGCGGAACCCCTGATGTCACTTTCCATATATGTACAATTATATCAAGGGCTCCTCCTGGAGAGCAATCCTTGGCCACAGCGTGGCCGACGCTCTGGACAGAGATTCTGCTCCTATAGGGAATGCCTTACGTCACTGTCCATATATGGACAGTGACGGCAGGGGCTCCTCCTGGAGTGGAATCCCTGGGGGAGTGGCACCATCTACATGGGCACTGTGTGTGACACTATCTATATGGGCACTGGCACTTTATATGTGCGCACTGGTACTAGGGGTAGCTAAGGGGGCATTAAACTGTATGGGGGCAGCTATTTGTCATTATAATGTGTAGGGGGTCCTATGGGAACATAATAATGAGTGGGCTGAACCGGGTATGTGTGGGCGGAGATTACTTAGATTAGATACTTGAAAGTTGGTAGGTATGTTTACTGGTGTGTGCTGGGGCAGAGCGAGTGTGCCTACTCCAAATTTGCAGCATAAGGCAATGAGGTTGCTTTACCACATGCCAATGCTGCAATTTTGGGAATTGCTCCCTCTAGTGACCAGCACATGGAAATGTTATAAATTAGAATCTGATTTATAATATTTCCTGACTTGTGAAAAAATTAAAAAATTAAAACAATGTTTAATCACTTATATACTAACTGTTTAACTGAAAAAAATAAATAGTTCCTAGCGACACATTCCCTTTAATACTGGCGTTTCATACAGCAGTCCTATTAAACAGTTTGCTGGAGTAAGATGCAACACATTTATTAACAGGCGAACGACTCTTAATAAATGTGTCGCATCTTTTAGCTGCAACGCGGCCTGTCATCAGTACTTTCTATGTGCCGCGGCCTGCTGTACATTTAAAGTACATTTTTAAAATGTATTTTATTGTCTGATTGGGGGGGCATACAGTCTGATTGGGGGGGAGGTATGGGTCTGGCACGGACCTTTGCCTTGTTACGCCCCCCAGAGATAAATCTGTGCGGCATTATACATATAGATTTCTGCTATAATTTACATCAGTTACTGGCGTAAATTATAGTAAAATTGTTGGCCATCTCTGCTAAGCCCCGCTCATTTTTTGCCCCCAAAAATTATGACATTTGCGTATTTTGTGAATTTTCTACGCTAATAAACTGTTGTAGAAAGGTTAATATATTCCCCCCAAAGGCTACAGACCGTAATACAATATCTTAATGTAAGGATGTGTACACTTAATTGTGCTGCAACGCTTGTTGTCTCCATTCTATGTCAGTGTGGGAAGTAGATGTCCGGCCTTATGATTTTGTGATATGTGATAGACCCAGAATCCCAATCACCATACCAAAGAATGCAAAATAAAGACACAAAACATTATAATTGGGTGTTAAATGGTCAAAACTTTTATTATATTATATGACCAAACCCAAAATGGCAAACCTCCGACTCACGAAGAGTCACCCTCCAGCACGCAGGAAAGGAAAAACCCCCTGTGGGGGAAACCTCTAGGGAAAAAATGGCTGGAGGATTGCCCTTCCTCTAGGCTTAGAAGGTGCCAAAATAGAATTTGTAACAGAATTTATACGTTTTCTCAGATTTTTAAGGAAAGACAATACAATGAACGAACGAACGAACGACATAAAACACATAAATCGGCTGATCTGGATGGCTAGGCGGGTGTCTCTCTTCCTGGGCACCCATTAAAATTAATGGGCGATCCACGGATGAGACGGGTCCTCCAGATGCCTCCTTGTAGCATCTGTCTCCGCTCTGGCTAATAGAGGGGGATCTCCTGCTGGAAACCCCCCTCTATTACAGACAACCCGTGATGAAGAAGTGGTCTGGGGTGAAGGGTTTCCCTGCTAGAACCTCCAAATTACATCAGGTCGGTATTGGTGGGGAAGTCAAGCTCAAGGTCCTCAGTCCCATCCAATATAGCGCTGAATGTGGCAGTAAAACTTTCTAATATGGAATCTTCTTTATGTCATAAACATTTGTATTTATGACATCAGCACCTTCATCATCATTACTACAGGAATTTATTACCACTGCACAACTCATACATTGTGACGTCACCCACAGTGGTCTGAAGTGTTAACCCTTTAATGACTGGAAATGAACTTAGTACAGAGGCCATAAAGCTGAATAGAACATATCAGCGGCCATAAAGGAAAAGGGATAATGCAGGGAGCATCTCCGCACAAGAACTATCCATGACAAAGAGTTCTCCAGGATGAGATAACTTATCTGCTTTCTCCAAAAACCAGCACCACACCTGTCCATAGGTTGTGTGTGGTATTACAGATCATTACCATTCACTTCAATGGAGCTAACCTGCAATACCAGATACAACCTGTGGATAGGTGTGGTGCTGTTTTTGGAAGAAAGCAGCCATATTTTTATAACTCTGCACAGCTCCTGTTAGAAATAGTTAAAATAAAGTGGGGGGAGAAGGAGAAGAAGGGGAGAGGGAAAGAAGAAAGTAAAAAAAGGGAAAAAGAGGAACTCTGAGGTAAAAGATATCAAACTAGACTGAAAGGAGTCTGCTGGAGGTGCCAGATGGAAAGACATATTTCTGCCATGGGGACCAGATTAGTTGAAATGTATCTTGAAGGGGGGCTTCAGAGAGTGGGTTTTAACCCCTTCCCGCCCTATGAAGTGCTGTTGCATTGAAAAACTATGCAGTTCATCTTCGAATGCAGCGTCACAAAAACAAATTATTTAGTAAAAAATAAAACTATATAACTTTGGTATCGCCATAATCGTAACGACACGCAGAATCAAGTTATCATGCAATTCATGCCACCCGATGAACACTGTAAAATCAAAACAGAAATGGCGGAATTACAGGTTTTTTGTTCAATTCACCCCACAAAATGTAGGTTCTTTTACATTGTTTTTTTAATACATTATATGGTACATTAGGCCGCAGGGTAAATTCCACGTAAACAGCGTCATTCATCGGTTAACTGTTTAAATGATACCAGTTCAAGTGACCTTTATCGAAAAACACTATAAGACATTTTTTCCCAATTAACCTTTTAATTGGGGCTAGCATGTGTGATACTGTCTGCTAAGCCGTTGTATCTCAGCATATTATATGTGATACTGTCTGCTGAGCCGCTGTCTCCTATCAAGTAGCAGAGCTATCAGGTGTCATAGTCTTAGGGTTCACACGCAAAGTCAAAAATGGCTGAAAATTACAGAGCTGTTTTCAGAGAACACAGCCTTTGATTTACAGCCGTTTTTGAAGCTGTAAACGTTTTTTGAGGTGTTTTTTTCTAGCTGTTTTTGGAGCTGTTTTTCCATTGACACAATGAAAAACATCTCCAAAAACGGCTCAAGAAGTGACATGCTCCTTCTTTTTACGTGCCGTTTTAAAATACAATAGGCAGATGTTTGAAGGCATTGGGCTACCGATTTTTCAGGCGTATTTGAAGGCGTTTACGCTCCGAAATACGCCTGAAAACACAGCGTGTGAATATACCCTTATAGATACGCTGTCTCAGATATATATATCTTTTTTTTTGTTTTTTTTAGGGGTGTGGGCAAAACACATGTCTTGTGGCACAAAACAGTCTGATTAGTGGGGGAGATACAGGGTCTGGCTTAGGCCTTTTGTTGCACACTCAATGTAAAATTGTACACTAGCTCGGAGCTGGCGTTGATTTCTGCTTTAAATTACGCCCGTTACTGGCGTAAATGATAGTAAAATTGTCGGCCCTTTCCGCAAAGCGCCACACACTTTTCAAAAAAGTGCCAAAGGCAGCGAAAAGTGACCGAAAACTTTCCTGCACTTTTGGGATTTTTCTATGCCAGATAAGAGGCTTAGCAAGGTTAATAAATTCTCGTCTAAGGCTACAGACAGTAATACAATATCTTAATGCAAGGATCTGTACACTCAGTGTCTGACTGAGGTACCTTGGACCCACCAAAGGAAATAATTCTTGGGGGTCTACCCTTCAACTATATAGAAATAATTTAAACACTCTTAAATGTGTACTAAAAACGTGTGTTGTAAAACAAAGACCAGTATTCCCACCATATTGTGACAGATATCAGTCCTACACAGGCATTCTGCAGACCATATAAGTGAATACAGTGCAGTGAATTTCAGTGACTCACATGTGACATCTTCTTAGATTGGAGTCGTTCACGTTCTCTTTTCTTCTTCAGCTGGCCCAGAACGCCATGATGACTTCTTCCAGTCTTCTTCATCTCCAATGCCCAAGCGTGAACCACAAGATACGTCATGAAAGTGTTGATGTAACCTAGATACCACGTGTAATGACGGGGTAGGGATACAGACAGGTGAGCCCTAATCTACCCGCCTCTCAGTCCCTGCCTACTTGCACGGCCCGTCCTAGGCGACGGCGTACAACTGGGCGACGGTCCCTACGCTCAATATGTGCACGACAGACAAACAGACAAGTGTACACAGAAGCTAAGGGAAATGGGGCAGTTGCCCACGGCAACACAGTGAGCAACAGGCGTAGTGAACGAGTCGAGTCAAAACAGGAGTGTACCAGGTACCAAACACAGAGCAGGAGCGTAGTCAGTAAAGCCAGGGTCAAAATGAAGCAAGGTCAATAATAATAGCAGGAGCAGCAGAGCCAGAAAACAGGAAAGAATCACAGGCAAAGACAAGCAGGAAATGAAGGTATAAATAGACCGAGGCCGGGAGCTAGAACCGTCTGGCCAGGCTGTAATAGGTTCTCCCACTCCTGAGCCTACCAGCCTGAGTGGTAGCAGATCGAGTCACTCTATCAGACCTAGGAGCAGGTGCAGACTGATTAACCACGGGCGTCGACACAGAAGCTGTGTCTGGCAGATCCTTTACACCACGTTCCCGTGACCTAATGTGCCACGTCACAGCGTATTCAAATCATGGAAGTGTCCAGTCTACATGACTACCGACTGTCATGGTGTGCAAACCTTAGATCAAAATGTTGACATATAACTAACTGACTCTAAACCTCATAGGGTAATTTTCTTTAGCTATTATACCAGGATGTAGGCGGAGGAGTAGGCTAAGAGAACAGAAAGTGGCCGAGGCGGGAGTTGGGCCAGAGTGAATATGACGCTTGACTGGGGTCTGGGGAGGGGAAGGGGAGAGAGACAGGTGGGAAGGTGGGAGCAGAGGGGCAACATGAAAAAAATTATTAAACTGAATCTACTGCTTTAAAACAGTCACTCACCAAGTTGCGGAGCTGGCCCCTGCATGGATCCCATTCCTTTCTACAAACCAATTAACGCTAATCATAACCTTGATGAGCGGCGGCTGCCCACTTTATTTTACTTTTGTGGCCAGGCCCCTGACAGTAGTACCAGCGGTACTACCCTGATGGCAGGCCTGTTTGCAGGAGTACTAGCCAACTACGTCACAGATAACCCAAGTTTCAAGACCATGCAAATTTATGGATTTTTGGCATCCCATGGAATATGGGAACAATAGGGAATTCTATCAGTAAGTATTCTGCCTGTTTGTTGGCTAATACTCCTGATCCAATTCCTTCTTCTAGCAGATTTTTTAAAGATTCCTTACATGCGGTGCTTGGTTTCGCCACAAGTTTGTGATATGTCGATTCATTGTCTAAAATGGTATGAACGTGTCTGGGATATAAAGAGGAATCTAGAACAACTCCTGCTCCGTAAGATTTGGAGGACACAGTTATACGCTGGTTATATGGTGAGCCCCTCTGTGTTTTCACCGTCAGCTCTTATGTGTACATAGTGAACCTTTTAGAAGGTTAATCTTTACCCGCTAAGGTGGAAGGGTTGGTTCCAATGCCTAGTTATGGTGGTGTCTGAGGAAATAAAGGTCCTTTTAGACGTCCCAATACTGACCATGAAAACCAGCACAAATCGACGATACAGCGTGTCACAAGGAGCAATCATCGTTAATGTATGGGGGCAAACAATCGTTACTACACCAGACCCGGCACCGATCTGCCAGTCCAGCTGCCTCCGGGCACTGGACAACACTGCCGGAAGCAGATTGCTCAGATCACTGCATAGCAGCCGTTCGGCAGAACTGCAGCTCGGCCTCTATTCTTTGACCGGAGCCATCTACTTCCGGCAGTGTTGTCCGGTGCCCAGAGGCAGCTGGAGTGGTGGATCGGTGCGGGGTCTGGTGTAGTGGTCATAAACGGCTGTTTGGGCACACGGCAAGGCTCAGAAAGGAAAGAGCGCCATTTGGAGTGCAGATTTTGCTGGATTGGTTTCTGGGCACCTGTGGGACCAAAACTGTGGATACCCCGCAGAAGTGACCACATTTTGGAAACTACGCCCTCAATGCATTTACCTAGGGGTGTAGTAAGCATGTTAACCCTGCAGGTGTTTTGTAGAAATTAGTGTGCACTCGATGTTGCAGAGTGAAAATGGGATTTTTTTTCCATAGATATGCCAATATGTGGTGCCCAGCTTGTGCCACCATAACAAGACAGCTCTCTAATTATTATGCTGGGTTTCCTGGTTTTAGAAACACCCTTCATGTTGCCCTAATCTTTTGCCGAACATTCGACCAGGCTCAGGAGTGAAAGCGTACCATGCAAAATCGAGGCCTAATTTGGCGATTTATAAAGTATTGGATCACAATTGCAGAGGCTCAGATGTGAAATAATAAAAAGAAAGCCCTGAGAAGTGACCCCATTTGGAAACTGCACCCCTCAAGGCATCTATTAAGTGGTGTAGTGAGCATTTTCACCCACAGGTATTTTCCATAAATGATTGCGCTGCGGGTGGTGCAAAGTAAAAATTGATATTTTTCTCTAGAAATGCCATTTCAATGGCAAATATGTCATACCCAGCTTATGTCACTGGAGACACACACCCCAAAATTTTTTAAAAGGGTTCTCCCGGGTATGACGATGCCATATATGTGGAAGGAAACTGCTGTTTGGGCACACTGTAGGGTTCAGATGGGTGGGAGCGTCATTTGGCTTTTGGAGCGTGGAATTTGCTTGGTAATAGTTTTGTTTGGAGTGTTTCCGTTTATAACGTGGGGCATATGTGAGCTGGGCAGAGTACATCAGGGGCATAGTCAGGGGGTATAATAATGGGGTAAAAAAACAATAAAATAATCCATTTATGTGTGTTACGCTGTGAAGCAATCCTTTCTGCACAGGCCAGTGTCGCACTGATATATGGCGTCCTTTCTTATGCCCCTTTTGGTCCGCATATTTGCAGTTTGGGGAATTTTGCTGTGAAGTGTTGTCCTGGTATAATACGGGCACCCTCGCTTCCAGCAGATATGTTTGGGCCCTCCCCTTCCTGGTTCCCTAATTTTAGATCCTTGATAAATCGCCTCCTGAAACAGAGGAAATGTTCCCCTCGGGCACAACTGCATATTTTTTATTTCCTGACTAATTGGAGCCATAACTAATTTTATTTTTTCATAGACGTAGCGGTATGAGGGCTGTTTTTTTGCAGGACAAGCTGTAACGATTATTGTTACCATTTTCGGGTACATGCGACTTTTTGATCACCTTTCATCCTATTTTTTGGAAGGCCAGGTAAACAAAAAAACGCAATTCTGGCACAGCTTTTTTATTTTTTTTTATACAGTGTTCACCATGCGTTATACATTACCAGTTAACTTTATTATGTGGATCCGTACGATTCCGGAAATACCTAATTTATAGAACTTTTTTATGTTTGACAACATTTTGCACATTAAAATTGCTTTTGTAAAAAGAATGTATTTTTTCTGTCGCCAAGTTGTGAGAACCATATCTTTCCAATTTTTTTGTCGACGGAGCTGTATGAGGGCTTGTTTTTTGCGAGACAAGCTATAGTTTTTATAGGTACCATTTTTGGATACGTGCAACGTTTTGATCACTTTTTATTCCAATATTTGTAGGGCAGAGTGACCAAAAAACAGAAACTCGGGTATAGTTTTTTACAGGTTTTTTTTACGCTGTTCACCGTGTGCAATAAATAATATAATATTTTGATACATCAGGTCGTTACGGTCGCGGCAATACCAAATACGTATGGTTTATTATTTTTTTTCAATAATAAAGGACTTGATAAGCGAAAAAGGGTGATAGTGTTTTATTTTATTACTTGAAACTTTTATTGTTTTCAAACTTCTATTTTTTTCATTTTTTTTCTAATACTTTGCACTACCTACGTAGTGCAATGTATTAGATCTGTCAGTTATTCACTGACAGCAAGCCGATTAGGCTTCGCCTCCCGGCGGGGCCTAATCGGCTTCCGTAATAGCAGAGCAGGAGGCCATTGTGTCTCCTGTTGCCATAGCAGCAGTCGCCAGTCCTGATTGCCTGTCAGGGCTGGTGATCTGCTAGTAACCACTACGATGCAGTAATCGCTTTCGATTGCTGCATCGAGGGGGATAATGGCAGGGATTGGAGCTAGCTCCGGTTCCTGCCATTAAAGGTGGATGCCATCTTTCCGGCGGCTACGGAAGCCGACCGTCTTCCGTATTAGGCAGACCGGGAGGCCAGTATTAGGCCTCCGGTTGCCATTGCAGCCACCGGAACCCCGGCAATTTCATTGCTGGGGTTCCGATGAGCTGCAAACACCTTAAGTGCAGCACTCGCGTTTGAGCGCTGCACTTAAGGGGTTAATGGCGGGGATCGAAGCTAATTTCGGTCCCCGCCATTACAGCCGGATGTCATCTGTAAGATACAGCTGAGATCCGGGGATGATGGCACCGACTCAGCTTCTGGGCTGTTGCCAAACATTTGGCGTATGGATACGGCAATTTGCGGGAAGTCATAACTTTCCATGGCGTACCCATACGGCAAATGTCAGGAAGGGGTTAATGTAAGGATGTGTACACTTAATTGTGCAGCAACGCTTGTTGCCTCCATTCTATGTCAGTGTGGGAAGTAGATGTCCGGCCTTATGATTTTGTGATATGTGATAGACCCAGATTCCCAATCACCAAACCAAAGAATGCAAAATAAAGACACAAAACATTATAATTGGGTGTTAAATGGTCAAAACTTTTATTATATTATATGACCAAACCCAAAATGGCAAACCTCCGACTCACGAAGAGTCACCCTCCAGCACGCAGGAAAGGAAAAACCCCCTGTGGGGGAAACCTCTAGGGAAACCATGGCTGGAGGATTGCCCTTCCTCTGGGCTTAGAAGGTGCCAAAATAGAATTTGTAACAGAATTTGTACGTTTTCTCAGATTTTCAAGGAAAGACAATACAATGAACTAACAACATAAAACACATAAATCGGCTGATCTGGTTGGCTAGGCGGGTGTCTCTCTTCCTGGGCACCCATTAAAATGAATGGGTGATCCACGGATGAGACGGGTCCTCCAGATGCCTCCTTGTAGCATCTGTCTCCGCTCCAGCCAATAGAAGGGGATCTCCTGCTGGAAACCCCCCTCTATTACAGACAACCCGTATGAAGAGGATGGCATCACTGTGATGAAGAAGTGGTCTTGGGTGTAGGGTTTCCCTGCTAGAATCTCCAAATTACATCAAGTCGGCATTGGTGGAGAAGTCAAGCTCAAGGTCCTCAGTCCCATCCAATATGGCGCTGAATGTGGCAGTAAAACCTTCTAATATGGAATCTTCTTTATGTCATAAACATTTGTATTTATGACATCAGCGCATTCATCATCATTACTGCAGGAGTTTATTAACACTGCCGCCTCATTCATTGTGACGTCACCCACAGTGGTCTGAAGTGTTAACCCTTTACTGACTGGCAGTGTACTTACCACAGAGGCCATAAAGCTGAATAGAACATATCAGCGGCCATAAAGGAAAAGGGATAATGCAGGGAGCATCTCCGCACAAGAACAATCCATGACAAAGGGTTGTCCAGGATAAGATAACTTGTCTGCTTTCTCCAAAAACCAGCACCACACCTGTCCATAGGTTGTGTGTGGTATTACAGCTCATTACCATTCACTTCAATGGAGAAAACCTGCAATACCAGATACAACCTGTGGATAGGTGTGGTGCTGTTTTTGAAAGAAAGCAGCCATATTTTTCTAACTCTGCACAGCCCCTGTTAGAAATAGTTAAAAAAAAGGGGGGGAGAAAATAAATTAAAAAAAGGTAAAAAGAGGAACTCTGAGGTAAAATAAATCAAACTAGACTGAAAGGAGTCTGCTGGAGGTGCCAGATAGAAAGACATATTTCTGCCATGGGGACCAGATTAGTTGAAATGTATCTTGAAGGGGGGCTTCAGAGAGTGGGTTTTAACCCCTTATAGCCCTATGAAGTGCTGTTGCATTGAAAAACTATGCAGTTCATCTTCGAATGCAGCGTCACAAAAACAAATTATTTTGTAAAAAATAAAACTATATAAATTTGGTATCGCCATAATCGTAACGACCCGCAGAATCAAGTTATCATGCAATTCATGCCGCCCGATGAACATTGTAAAATCAAAACAGAAATGGTGGAATTACAGGTTTTTTTTCAATTCACCCCACAAAATGTATGCTTTTTTACATTTTTTAAAATACATTATATATTACATTAGGCCGCAGGGTAAATTCCACATAAACAGCGCCATTTATGGGTTAACTGTTTAAATGATACCAGTTCAAGTGACTTTTATCGAAAAACACCATACGAATTTTTTTCACAATTAACCTTCTAATTGGGCCTAGAATGTGTGATACTGTCTGCTAAGCCGTTGTATCTAAGTAGACCTAAGTAGACAAAAGTCAATGGTCCAGCGCAGTCAGGTTTAAAACAGAACGTAGTTCCAATTTTATTTGGATGGTTAAAACAAGATCATTCCCGAATGCAAGGGTGAAAATGTAGGTAAGGTGCCTACGCGTTTCAGACGTATACCACGTTCTTCCTCATGGCTTTAATGCTAACAACTAAATGTCAGAACGAGGTCTATATCTGGTTGCCAACAGGTGAAAATTAGTGATGTCACACAGAAAAGTGGTGCTGTCCAGCATAGTAGTGCTGAACTAGGGAGACGCCTATAAAGCATCAGTATTCTATGAATAAAAGCTATCCAGCACGGTGGAGCTGTCCAGCAGAAGTGGTGCTGAAACAGAGAGCCGGTGATAGAACATCACTGCTCCACTAGTAAGTTATGTGCTTATAGCGTTGATTGATGAATATTTATAAATAATAAAATGAGGGATAACAATGACCCAAATCTATCCTAGAGTAGTGGATAGAATATTAATGCTAATTTCTGTTTATTAGGCTGTCGGATATAAACCTCTGAAATACTCACATCAAAAAATTAAAACATGAATAGACGCTAAAAAATACATCATTTAAACAGTTTAAAACAATACATGAACTGGAAAGAAGGGGAATTATGTATTGGTCTTCAAGGATAATTAGTATTGGAAAATTTGTTTTCCTTTGTATACTAGACCGTCAAACGGGAAATCTGATGGGGGAAGGACCCGTTAATATGGATAATTAGGTGTCATCTGTAAAAGCCATGAACATTAACAGGTATTATTGATTATTAGGCCATATTAGATTCTACCGATCATTTCATAGATTATTTTACTATTAGTGGAACATTAATTCTTTTTTTAAGTTCAAACGTTTAGGAAACCTCGTTTTTAGTGTAAATATCCAGTATGCTTCACGTGATAAGATTTTATGTTTGATGTTCCCCCCTCTGGTTGGAGTTTTGACTTTTTTTCTGGCATAACATCTCAGACTTGTAATTGATCTATTATGGAAGGTTATGAAATGTTTTACAACATTGGAGATATTGGTGAGGTTAGGATTTCTTATATAGCCCAAATGTTCTAGTATCCTAGTTTTACATTTGCGGCTGGTGCAGCCCACATACATTAGGTTGCATTCCAAACACTCCACAATATATATTACTGCCTCACTGTTGCAATTAATGCAAGTTTGAATTGAAAAATTTGTATTGTTATCTGAATCTCTGAAGTTCTTAGTAGGCTTAGCATATGAACAGATTTTACATAGATGCGATCCGCATTTAAAGAAACCCGTATATTGAAGCCATGTCAGTTTGGGAATGTTTGAGGAAAATATAGAAGGAGACAATAGATCACCTAAGGAAGGAGCTTTTCTGGATACAACACTGCAACCATCTTTCAAAATATCTGACAGGGCCTCGTCTTACATTAGAATGGCTACATTTTTATGGACGATTTTCTTTATTTCATTAAACTGACTACTGTGTTGTAACACCAAAGTAGGTACGTTTAGACCAGTATCTTTATTATTATGTTTTGGCTCTAGAAGTATATATCGGGGCTTTGTTTCTACAATGGAGGTTGCTCTTTTGAGGGTCCATTCTGCATACCCTCTTTTGCGTAGTCTCCTACAAATTTGCTGTTGTTCCACCCGGTAATTGGGGTCGTTACTACAATTTATTTTTGCTCTGTACATTTCTCCCACTGGGATTGATGAGATGGTTTGTCTGGGGTGATCGCTTGTAGCATGCAAGATAGTGTTCCCTGAAATCGGCTTACGGTATGTTTTAGTGTTGATTATTTCCCCTGCATGTCCTTTGAGTTCTAGGTCCAGAAACTGGATAGTATCTTTTTGTGAAAAATAGGTAAATTTCAATTTGAATTGGTTGTCATTAAGATAATTGCTGACATTTGGGATATCTGACATATTGCCTTCCCATATAAATAGCAGGTCGTCTATATACCTTGCATACCAGTTAATAGATCTGCCAAAAGAGTTATCACTAGAAAAAATGAAAAGTTCCTCCCACCAAGCCATCACAAGATTTGCCAGAGAAGGGGAGAATTTAGCTCCAATTGATACTCACTTAAGTTGTAGGTAAAACAACCCATCGAACTGGAAGAAATTGTGTGTCATCAGGAAGACAAGGACCTCTAGTGTATATGATTGTAGCTCAAAGCTGTAGTTGCTGTGTTTAAAAAGATGATATTCTAGTGCCCTATGGGCTATTTCGTGTGGAATGCTGGTATAAAGTGAGGTCACATCACAGCTCAGCCATGTAAATTTATTTTCCCATCTTTTTTTGTGAAATGAGCATAACACATCTCTGGTGTCACGTAAATGGCCTGGGGTTCTTAGTGCAAGGGGTTGTAACAAGGAGTCTAGCCATTCAGAGAGTTTTTCTGTTAGTGATCCTATCCCTGACACTATGGGGCGCATAGGTCGGGGGTTTATGCCTTTATGAGTCTTGGACAATGCGTGCATGATTGGAATTTGAGGGACATTGGACCATAATATATTCTGCTTGTTTACTTGTTAATACGCCACTACCTAAACCATCGTTTATTCGTTTGTTGAGCTTTTTTTGGAACATAGATGTTGGATTGCACGTTAGTTTTTTATATGTGTCTGTGTCTGCTAGAAGTTTCAAAATTTGGGTTTTGTACATTTCCCTATCTAGCACAGTGATACTGCCCCCTTTATCCGACCTCTTAATAATAATACCCTTGTTATTTTTTAACAATTTTTTTGCCATATTCACCTCTTTAGAGATATTAAAGTTCTTATTGCAACACTTCGAATTTTCAGATAGTTGCTGGAGATCCTTTTCAATTGCCCATTGAAATCTGTCCATAGAGTCTGTCCTAGATGCCAGAGGATAGAAGCTTGGATTTTTCGTAACAAAGTCCGCAGAAAAATGAATATTTCTTATAGGAAGTTCTGGGTTCAGACTCTCTAAGCATTGGATTGCCCTATGTTCCTCAAACGATAGTGATCTATGGTCATGGATGTTTGTATTGGATTCTCTGAGATAAAAATCTTCGGAGTCTGTTGTCATTGAGAGCGTATTATAAAAATGCCTCTTTACTGTTAAATTCCTTACAAATCTATTAATGTCCAGAAGTGTGTTGAAAGAATCGAACATGCGATTAGGGCCAAAATTGAGGCCCAACGACAGAACTTTGACTTGTGCTGGAGTCAGTTCGGATGAGTAAAGGTTGATCACATTAATGCTGAGTGTGGATTCCTGCGGTTCCGTAGGCGGCGGTTTTGTTCCTGGTCTGTTTGGGTGATGTTTCCTACCGCCCCTCCTTTCCCGTTTTTTTACTTCCTTGGTTTGCTGACTGGTTGGTATCTTTGGGAGTATAGGTTCCTAGAGTTATCACTATCTGAGGCTTCATTAAATACTTCAATTGAATCAGGTTCCGAGGAGCTGAAACTGACTCTATTCAGACATACTTAGCATTGGTGGCAGAAGCAGGAGCCATAGCAGGTAGTTGGAGGAGAGAGACAGGACAGGGGAGGTGAGCCAGTTCCTGGTGGTGTGGGAGGCAGGCAGGCATGCAGGTCCCAGCTGGTGGTGAGGTCATCTTCAGCTAGCTCCAGCTATTTAACCCTGTCGGTACGCTCGTAGCGGGGGATGTGGCGCTTGCCCCTGGCTAGCATGGGTCGGCATGGTGATAATGTATCACCAGCCGACTCATGAGCGCCCGCACGAGACAGTCCGTGCATGCGGGAGACTTGAAATGGAGACAGGGGATAACTATCCCTTGTCTCCATGGTTTCCAAACAAAGCAGGGCCATGCTAATTGTCCTGCTTCGCTTAGAACCGCATTCATGACCAGGGCTGTTGTTGTTACAGCCCTGGCTCATGATACATTATATGTATTATACACCACATATATATTATATATATGTGCATATATATATATACATATACACTGTATATATACACACATATACATACACACTATATATATATATATATATATATATATATATATATATATATATATATATATATAGGGACACTTCCCTTTACAATCCCCCTGTTGTCGTGGGACTCGACAATGCAATTTGGGGAAGTGTTTGTGGGGTTCTATTTACCCCCTCAACCTCCCTGGTTACTGGTAATGGTCTGAGATGGAAGGAAGTATACTATTGGACCTAGATACTCGACATCAGCTATCTCCTCAAGGACATCTTCCAGCCAGTCCTCTGACTCTGGAGTCTAGTGTCCAAAGAAACTAAACCTCAAAGTTCACAGAATGAAGATGAAATTAAATCTCATAGTCCATAGAACGAAGTTGAGATAAAACTCACAGTCCATAGAACGAAGCCTCGAAGCTCATCAGACGAAGTTGAAATTAAACCTTCATAGTCCATAGTACGAAGAAACCTTTATAGTCCATAGAACGGGGTTGAAATAAACTCACAGTCCATAGAACGAAGCCTCAAAGCTCATCAAACGAACAAAGCTCATATGAAAACCTCAAAGTCCATGAACAGCAGATTTCTTGTTCTTTCTTGCTTGGAGTTTCATCCTCTTGAGTGGCGTCAGCAGTTCTTTCCAGTGGCCGATCCAATTTTAGCATGCCGACCCGTGTAAGGCTACTTGTGCCCTCATATGGTCAGCCTTGGAATGGCTTAGCCCGCCTTTCAACAACCTTTTGTACGTGATCCATTACTTTTCCAACTTTTCCCAGCATCTTGATTGAAGACGAAACAATCTTTTTGGGCCGATATCCAGGTCTTTATCATGGCAGGTTATCATCCCCGAGGAGGAGTTGAGGTCTTGGTACCCAGGAATCTACTGTGGGGTGGAGCATCGCCTTCCATTTCCCCTCTGACATTCAATCCATCATCATATTGACCATACCAGTTCTCAGGTTGAGGTGGCAAATACCTACAAGGGTTTGTGTGTACCTTACCTGTCCCTAAGGGTTCCTACACACTACCCAATCACACAAACAAAGTGAAAAATAACCAAACATACAAAAATATTCCCCCCCAAACCATAGGTATATGTACATATAGAGATTCATGCTCAAACAGCATCTCTCACTACCCCTCCATAAACACGAGAAAGGTCCACATGTAAATCGGGTGACTACAGGCTGTAAATATATGCCCGCCTACACGTACATACTCACTCACTGTGGGATGGGCACGTCCTCACTGAGTATGCCTATGTTGCGGACACATATCAACACCTGGAATGTCTATATGTCTGAACCTAAAAAAAGAATTAATGTTCCACTATTAGCAAAAGAATTTATGAAATTATTGGCAGAATTTAATATGGCCTAATAATTAATAATACTTGTTAATGTTCATAGTTTTTACAGATGACACCTAATTATCCATATCAACGGGTCCTTCCCCCACCAGATTTCCCGTTAACCAATTGACGGTCTAGTATACAAAGGAAAACAAATTTTCTAATACTAATTATCCTTGAAGACCACTATATAATTCCCCTTTTTTCCAGTTCATGTATTGTCTTAAACTGTTTAATATCATGTATTTTTTAGCGTCTAATTATGTTTTAATTTTTCGATGTGAGTATTTCAGAGGTTCATATCCGACAGCCTAATAAATAGAAATAAGCATTAATATTCTATCCACTACTCTAGGATAGTTTTGGATCATTATTATCCCTCATCTTATTATTTATTACTAGTGTAAAGGATCTGCCAGGCACAGCTTCGGGGTTAACGCCCATAGATAATCAGTCTGCACCTGCTTCTATGTCTGTGAGACTGACTCCATCTTCCACCACTCAGGGTGGCAGGCTTAGGAGTGGGAGAACCTATCACAGCCTGGCCAGACGGAGCTAGCTCCCGCCCTCTGCCTATTTATACCTGCCTTTCCTGTTCCTCCTTTGCTTGTGATTCTTCTCGTTTGGTTTCCTGGCCCTGCTGCAGCTTCTTGTACCATTGTCCTTGCTTCATATTGACCCCGGCTTGCTGACTACTCTCCTGCTCTGCGTTTGGTACTTCATACACTCCTGGTTTGACTCGGCTTGTTTACTACTCTTCTGCTCTGCGTTTGGCACCTCGTACTCTCCTGGTTTGACTCAGCTTGTTCACTTCTCTTGTTGCTCACGGTTTTGCCGTGGGCAACTGCCCCTTTCTCCCCCTAGCTCTGTGTACCCTTGTCTGTTTGTCTGTCGTGCACTTATTGAGCGTAGGGACCGTCGCCCAGTTGTACCCCGTCGCCTAGGGCGGGTCATTGCAAGTAGGCAGGGACTGAGTGGTGGGTAGATTAGGGCTCACTTGTCTGTCTCCCCATCCCTGTCATTACATAATCACAAGCCCATACCTTGTCTACCCAGGTCCCTGACACCACTATGGACCCCCTTGAGACCCTGGCTCAGCAAATGCAGGGTCTCTCCCTACAGGTCCAGGCCCTGGCTCAGAGGGTCAACCAGCCTGATGCTACCATGGTAATCCCCCTCACCTCACCTCTTGAACCCCACATGAATTTGCCCGACCGGTTCTCAGGGGACCGGAAGACTTTTCTCTCCTTTTGGGAGAGTTGTAGGCTCTATTTTCGTTTAAAGCCCCACTCCTCAGGTTCTGAGAGCCAGCGGGTGGGTATAATTATGTCCCGGCTCCAGGAAGGGCCCCAAGAATGGGCCTTCTCCTTGGCTCCTGACGCCCCTGAACTTTCCTCTGTTGATCTTTTCTTTTCTGCTCTCGGACTCATCTATGACGAGACTGACAAGACTGCTTTTGCCGAGAGTCAGCTGGTGACCTTACGTCAGGGTAAGAGACCTGTTGAGGAGTATTGCTCTGACTTTAGGAAGTGGTGCGTAGCTTCTCGGTGGAATGACCCTGCCTTAAGGTGCCAGTTTAGGTTGGGTCTGTCGAACGCCCTGAAAGATCTGCTAGTTAGTTATCCCTCTTCTGACTCCCTAGACCAGGTTATGGCTTTAGCGGTACGACTTGACCGACGTCTCAGGGAACGACGACTTGAACGTCTTGATGTTTTCTCCTCTGACTCCCCCATGATGCCTCCCGAGGTTCCGTTGCTTCGTTCCTCCCCGGAAGACTCAGAGTTACCTATGCAACTCGGGGCCTCCGTGTCCCCCCAACAACGTAGAGATTTCCGCAGGAAGAATCGTCTCTGCTTCTACTGTGGGGATGACAAGCATCAAGTGAACAACTGTCCTAAGCGTAAGAATGCAGCCGGAGAACTTCCGCGCCTAAGTGATCATCGGGGAGGTCACTTGGGCGCACAGGTATTTCCCGTAAATATGAAACGTAATAAAATCTTGCTTCCCTTTCAGGTCTCTTTTGGTGGTAGGTCTGCTACCGGCAGTGCCTTCGTGGATTCAGGGTCTTCTGCTAATATCATGTCTATGGAATTTGCTATGTCTCTAGCTATGCCTTTGATTGATTTGCCTAAACCTGTCCCGGTAGTGGGTATCGACTCCACTCCTCTTACTAATGGTTATTTTACACAGCATACCCCTGTTTTTGAACTCCTTGTTGGCTCCATGCATTTGGAGCAGTGCTCTGTACTGTTAATGCAGGGATTATCGTCCGATTTAGTTTTAGGCCTTCCCTGGTTGCAGTTGCATAATCCCACGTTTGACTGGAATTCTGGGGACCTTACCAAGTGGGGTAATGAATGCTTGACGTCATGTTTTTCTGTTAATTCTATTTCTCCCCCTGAGGTGGTGAACACGCTACCTGAGTTTGTTCAGGACTTCGCCGATGTTTTCTCTAAGGTGGCCTCCGAAGTGTTACCTCCTCAAAGACAATATGATTGCGCAATCAATTTGGTACCAGGAGCTAAGCTCCCTAAGAGTAGGATATTTAATCTCTCTTGTCCCGAACGTGAAGCCATGAGAGAGTATATCCAGCAATGCCTGGCCAAGGGTTACATTCGCCCCTCTACTTCTCCGGTAGGTGCTGGCTTCTTCTTCGTAGGGAAGAAGGATGGTGGTCTTAGGCCATGCATTGACTACCGAAGCTTGAATAAGGTCACTGTAAGGAATCAGTATCCCCTTCCTCTGATTCCTGATCTCTTTAATCAGGTTCAGGGGGCCCAATGGTTCTCTAAGTTTGATCTACCTTGTATAACCTTATCCGCATCAAAGAGGGGGATGAGTGGAAGACTGCGTTTAACATGCCCGAAGGTCATTTCGAATACCTCGTCATGCCCTTTGGGTTGTGTAATGCTCCCGCGGTCTTCCAGAATTTCATAAATGAGATTTTAAGAGACTACCTGGGTTTATTTCTTGTAGTCTACCTTGATGACATACTTGTGTTTTCCAAGGACTGGTCCTCCCACATTGAGCATGTCAGGAAGGTGCTCCAGGTCCTTCAAGAAAACAAACTGTTTGCTAAGACCGAAAAATGTGTGTTTGGGGTGCAGGAGATACCATTTTTGGGCCAAATCCTCACTCCTCATGAATTCCGCTTGGACCCCGCCAAGGTCCAGGCTGTGGCGGAATGGGTCCAACCTGCCTCCCTGAAGGCGTTACAGTGCTTCCTGGGGTCCGCTAATTATTACAGGAGGTTTATTGCTAACTTCTCGGTCATCGCTAAGCCTCTTACGGATCTCACTCGCAAATGTTAAGGCTGATGCACTGTCACGTAGCTTCATGGCCAGCCCTCCTTCGAAAGGAAGATCCTGCTTGTATTTTGCCTCCATGTATATTCATTTCCGCTATTGATTCTGATTTAGTCTCTGAAATTGCGGCTGATCAAGGTTCAGCTCCCGGGATCCTTCCTGAGAACAAGCTGTTTGTTCCCCTGCAATTCCGGCTAAGGGTACTTAGGGAAAATCATGACTCTGCACTATCTGGCCATCCAGGCATCCTGGGTACCAAGCACCTCATTGCCAGAAACTATTGGTGGCCTGGGTTGCCTAAAGACGTTAAGGCCTACGTCGCCGCTTGTGAAGTTTGTGCTAGGTCCAAGACTCCCAGGTCCTGACCAGAGGGCTTACTATGTTCTTTGCCCATTCCCCAGAGACCTTGGACCCATATCTCCATGGATTTTATCACCGATTTGCCTCCATCTCAAGGCAAGTCGGTGGTGTGGGTTGTAGTAGACTGCTTCAGTAAGATGTGCCACTTTGTGCCCCTCAAAAAACTGCCCAATGCTAAGACGTTAGCTACCTTGTTTGTCAAACACATCCTGCGTCTCCATGGGATCCCTGTCAATATTGTTTCTGATAGAGGGGTACAATTTGTTTCATTGTTTTGGAGAGCCTTCTGTAAAAAGTTGGAGATTGATCTGTCCTTCTCCTCTGCCTTCCATCCTGAAACTAATGGCCAAACTGAGAGGACTAATCAGTCTCTAGAACAATATTTAAGGTGTTTTATCTCTGACTGTCAATATGATTGGGTCTCATTCATTCCCCTCGCCGAATTTTCCCTTAATAACCGGGTCAGTAACTCGTCAGGGGTCTCCCCCTTTTTCTGTAATTTTGGGTTTAATCCACGGTTCTCTTCCGTTTCACCTGGTAGTTCCAACAATCCCGAGGTAGAGGTCGTTCATTGAGAACTGTGCACAGTCTGGGCTCAGGTTCAGAAGAACCTAGAGGCGTCCCAGAGCATACAAAAAACTCAGGCAGATAGAAAACGTTCTTCTAACCCCTTGTTTATGGTCGGGGATCTGGTGTGGCTATCGTCTATAAATTTGCGCCTTAAGGTCCCGTCCAAGAAGTGTGCTCCCCGGTTTATAGGGCCGTACAAGGTCATTGAAGTCCTCAATCCTGTCTCCTTCCGACTGGAGTTGCCCCCATCTTTTCGAGTACACGACGTGTTCCATGCCTCCCTCCTTAAACGCTTCTCCCTGTCCTTGGCTCCCTCGAGGAATCCTCCGGTCCCTGTTCTCACCCCTGAGGGGGCAGAATTCGAGGTGGCCAAGATTGTGGACAGCAGGATGGTCCAAGGCTCCCTCCAGTACCTGGTCCATTGGAGAGGATACGGGCCTGAGGAGAGGACTTGGGTACCCGCTCGGGATGTTCACGCTGGGATATTGGTCAGGAGGTTTCACCTTCGTTTCCCCAGTAAACCAGGTCCACTTAGAAAGGGTCCGGTGGCCTCTCATAAAAGGGGGGGGGGTACTGTAAAGGATCTGCCAAGCACAGCTTCAGGGTTAATGGCCATAGATAATCAGTCTGCACCTGCTTCTATGTCTGTGAGACTGACTCCATCTTCCACCACTCAGGGTGGCAGGCTTGGGAGTGGGATCACAGCCTGGCCAGACGGAGCTAGCTCCTGCCCTCTGTCTATTTATACCTGCCTTTCCTGTTCCTCCTTTGCTTGTGATTCTTCTCGTTTTGTTTCCTGGCCCTTTTGTCTCCTGGTTTGACTCGGCTTGTTTACTACTCTTGTTGCTCACGGTGTTGCCGTGGGCAACTGCCCCTTTCCCCCCTAGCTCTGTGTACCCTTGTCTGTTTGTCTGTCGTGCACTTATTGAGCGTAGGGACCGTCGCCCAGTTGTACCCCGTCGCCTAGGGTGGGTCGTTGCACGTAGGCAGGGACTGAGTGGTGGGTAGATTAGGGCTCACTTGTCTGTCTCCCCACCCCCGTCATTACAACTAGCCATCAACCAATGCTGTAAGCACATAACTTACTAGTGGAGCAGTGATGTTCTATCACCGACTTTCTGTTTCAGCACCACTTCTGCTGGACAGCTCCACCGTGCTGGATAGCTTTTATTCACAGAATGCTGATGCCCTATAGGCGTCTCCCTAGTTCAACACTACTATGCTGGACAGCACCACTTTTCTGTGACATCACTAATTTTCACCTGTTGGCAACCGGATATAAACATCGTTCTGACATTTAGTTGTTAGCATTAAAGCCATGAGGAAGGACGTGGTATACGTCTGAAACGCGTAGGCACCTTACCTACATTTTCACCCTTGCATTCGGGAATGATCTTGTTTTAACTATCCAAATAAAATTGGAACTACGTTCTGTTTTAAACTTGACTGCGCTGGACCATCAACTTTTGTCCCCTTTTTTCCAGACCCATATATACCCAGTACAGATATTGTTGTAGATTTCACGTGCAGCCCTATGTAACACCTCTGATAACACAGTGATAGCTCTCTGAGTACAGATAATGCAGTAGATGTTACCTGTAGTCCTATGTAACACCACAGATAACACAGTAATAACGGAGTACAGATAATGTAGTAGTGTTACCTGCAATCCTATGTAACACCACAGATAACACAGTGATAACTCTCTGAGTACAGATAATGCAGTAGATGTTACCTGCAGTCCTATGTAACACCACAGATAACACAGTGATAACTCTCTGAGTACAGATAATGTAGTAGATGTAAGAGACAAACACATGCAGAGACACAGAGACACACACACACACACACACACACACACACTGTAACATAGACACATACAAACACAGAGACACATACTGTATACACACACATATGCACACAGACACTCACCATGTATCCTTGCTGACAGGATCACAAGTTTATTTCAGGACAGGAGCTTCCTCCTCTGCTTCTCGGCTGTTATTTACTCCGTGTGTGTAACAGCAGAGCACAGAGTAGAGGCAGAGCCCAGTGGCACCCCCTACATGCTGGGAGGGTGCAGCAAGGGAGTGGACCAGTCCAGTCCCCTGACCTGAGTCATCTGACCTCATGTCACTGACGTGAGGTCAAGTGACAGGTAGGGTGATTGGACTGGTCCACTCCCTGGCCGTCACAGACCTCAGTCAGAACGACGCTGCGTGATTTCCTGGCTCTTCCTAAAGCTGCTGCAGGTGTCCGACATACAGGGCGCCTATAAGCAGCGATCAGCTGCTCTGCGGCGCCCCCCCCCCTTCCCTACAACTTATTTGCGCCCGGGGCACATGCCTCACCTGTCCCCCCTAGCTACGCCCCTGCACATAGGATACCTGCTGCACAAACCACTCAGACATTGGATACATGCTGTACATGCCACTCACCCATAGGATACATGCAGTACACGCCACTCACCCATAGGAAACATGCTATACACGCCACTCACACATAGGACACATGCTGTACACGCCACTCACACATAGGATACATGCTGTACAGGCCACTCACACATAGGATAAATGCTGTACACGCCACTCACACATAGTACACATGCTGTACATGCCACTCACACCACACGCCACTCACACATAGGATAAATGCTGTAGACACCACTTACATATAGGACACATGCTGTACACGCCACTCACACAGGATACATGCTGTACACGCCACTCACACATAGGATACATGCTGCACACACCACTCACACATAGGATACATGCTGTACACACCAACACCACTCACACATAGGATACATTCTGTACACACCACTCACACATAGGATACATGCTGTACACACCACTCACACATAGGATACATGATGTACACGCCACTCACACATAGTACACATGCTGTACACGCCACTCACACATAGGATACATGCTGTACATGCCACTCACACATAGGATACACACTGCACACGCCACTCACACATAGGACACATACTGTACAGGCCATTCACACATAGGATACGTGCTGCACACGCCTCTCACACATAGGATACATGCTGTACATACTACTCACACATAGGATACATGCTGCACACACCACTCACACATAGGATACATGCTGTACACGTCACTCACACATAAGATACCTGCTGCCCACGCCACTCACACATAGGATACACGCTGTACACGCCACTCACACATAGGATATATGCTGTACACGCTACTCACACAAAGGACACATGCTGTACAGGCCACTCACACATAGGATACATGATGTACATGCCACTCACACATAGGATACATGCTGTACATGCCACTCACACATAGGATACGTGCTGTACACGCCACTCACACATAGGATACATGCTGTACAGGCCACTCACACATAGGATACATGCTGCACACGCCACTCACACATACGATACATGCTGCACACGAAACTCACACATAGGATACACGCAGCACACGCCACTCACACATAGGATACTTGCTGCATGCGCCACTCACACATAGAATACATGCTGTACACGCCACTCACACATAGGATACATGCTGCACACGCCACTCACACATAGGATACATGCTGCACATGCCACTCACACATAGGATACATGCTGTACACGCCACTCACACATAGGATATATGCTGTACACGCTACTCACACAAAGGACACATGCTGTACAGGCACTCACACATAGGATACATGATGTACATGCCACTCACACATAGGATACATGCTGTACATGCCACTCACACATAAGATACATGCTGCACATGCCACTCACACATAGGATACATGCTGCACACGAAACTCACACATAGGATACACGCAGCACACTCCACTCACACATAGGATACATGCTGCATGCGCCACTCACACATATAATACATGCTGTACACGCCACTCACACATAGGATACATGCTGCACACGCCACTCACACATAGGATACATGCTGCACATTCCACTCACACATAGGATACATGCTGCACGCGCCACTCACACATAGGATACATGCTGTACACGCCACTCACACATAGGATACATGCTGTACACGCCACTCACACATAGGATACATGCTGTACACGCCACTCACACATAGGATACATGCTGCACACACCACTCACACATAGGATACATGCTGTGAATAGAAGTGTATGACGCTGACAAATCAGCATACACTTCTCATCGTTCCCACCCAGCTTCTTTCACTGCAGAAATACAGCGTGACATCACCCACAGGTCCTTCAACCTTGTCATCGGACAAAGAAGATACATCGGCTCCAGGCGTCCAAAAGGTTAATATGCTCGTCTCTAGGGAGTTTGCTATGCTTACCTGCACATGGTGATGCTGCTGCAAATTCAACTGTACTCTGACACCTGGAGCGGATGTGTCTTCTCTCTTCCGACGCCAAGGTTGAAGGACCTGCGGGTGACGTCACGCTGTGTCTGCAGTGAAAGAAGCTAGCTGGGAATGATGACGTCACCCTCAGGTCCTTCAACCTTGGCGTCGGAAGAGAGAAGACACATCAGCACCAGGCGTCAGGGAGTACAGTGCAGGGTATGTGCAGGTAAGCATAGCAAACTCCCTAGAGGCGAGCATATTAACCTTTTGGACGCCTGGAGCCGATGTATCTTCTTTGTCCGACGACAAGGTTGAAGGACCTGTGGGTAACGTCACGCTGTATTTCTGCAGTGAAAGAAGCTGGGTGGGAACGATGAGAAGTGTATGATGCTGATTTGTCAGCGTCATACACTTCTATTCACAACGCCCAGTTGGTAAATCAAGTAAACACGCCCAGTTGGTAAAAACACAATACACACCCAGTTGGAAATACGAGAAAACACGCCCAGTTGTCCATTTAAATGCTCATTTGCATAAATATAAAATTGCTCATAACTTGGGCAAAAATTATTGTTTTTTTTAAAAAAAAACAACGTTACTGTTTTCTACATTGCAGCGCTGATCACATGCATAGGGATTTGATAATCTGGTGACAGAGCCTTTTTAAGTTGTGAAGTGGCTTTGAGGGCCTTATATATTAGAAACCCCCAAAAAGTCACCCCATTTTAAAAACTTCACCCCTCAAAGTATTCAAAACAGCATTTAGAAAATGTCTTAACCCCTTAGTGACCAACAATACCCTTTTTACGTTTGTCACTAAGGGACCTTTTCACGTGAGCCTAGCCTAAGTCCTGCACGGGTCTCCCGTGCAGGCTGGAGCCGGGGCTCAGCTGTCTGATGACAGCTGAGCTCCTGCTCCAACACCCGCGATCGAAGTTTACTTCGATCGCGGCCGTTTAACCCGTTAAATGCCGCCGTCAATAGCGACCGCGGCATCTAACTTTGTTTACAGAGGGAGTGAGCTCCCCGTCACCCATCGGCGGCCCGCAAATGCTATAACGGGTCTCCGATGGGGTGTCATGGCAGCCGGGGGCTTGATAAAAGCTCCCAGGTCTGCCCTGGACACATGCCTGTTAGGACGTGCCGGAGGCACGTCCTAACAGATTGCCTGTCAGATTTACACTGACAGGCAATAATGCTCTGGTATACGAAGTATACCAAAGCATTATAGCAGCGATCTGAAGATCGCACAGTAAAGTCCCCTAGTGGGACTAATAAAAGAAGTAATCAATGTGAAATAAAGATTATTAATAAAAAGTACAGTAAAAAAATAAATAAAACCATTTTTTTCCATAAAAAGTGGTTTTATTTAGTAAAAGTGTAAAAAAATAATAACAGTACACATATATGGTATCACCGCGACCGTAATGACTCCATTAATAAAGTTAATATGTAATTTAAACCGCAAAGTGAACACCGTAAAAAAAAAATGCAAAAAACAATGGCGAAATTGCAATTTTTTTCCATTGCCCCCCAAAAAAGTCATAATAAAAATGAATCAATAAGTCCCATGCACCCCAAAACAGAACCAATCAAAACTACGTCTCGTCCCGCAGAAAACAAGCCCAAACAATCAATACATTGATGAAAAAATTAAAAAGTTATGGCCCTTGGAAAGCGACGATGCAAAACAAATAATTTTAGTTCAAAAGTGTTTTTATTGTGCAAAAGTCGTAAAACTTAAGAAACCTCTACATATGTGGTATCGCCGTAATCGTACCGAACCATAGAATAAAGGTAACATGTTATTTACGTCGCACAGTGAACGGCGTCAATTTAAAAACGCATAGAACAATGGCGGAATTTCAGGTTTTTTTTATAAACCCCCCCAAAAAAGTTAATAAAAGTTAATAAAAAAATTATATGTACCCAAAAATGGTGCTATTAAAAAGTACAACTAATTACGCAAAAAACAAGTCCTCATACAGCTATGTAGACGAAAAAATAAAAAAGTTATAGCTCTTTGAATGCGACTATGGAAAAACAAATAAAATAGCTTGGTCATTAGGGCTTAAAATGGGCTGGTCACTAATGGGTTAACCCTTTAGACATTTCACAGGAAATAAAGCAAAGTAGAGGTGAAATTTACAAATTACATATTTTTTAAAATACATTTTTAATACAATTTTTTTTATAACACAGAAGGTTTTATCAGAGAAATGCAACTCAATATTTATTGCCCAGGTTCTGCAGTTTTTGGAAATATCCCACATGTGGCCGTAGCGTGCTACTGGAATGAAGCACTGGCCTCAGAAGCAAAGGACCACCTAGAGGATGTTGGGGCCTTACTTTTATTAGAATATATTTTAGGCACCATGTCAGGTTTGAAGGGCTCTTGAGGTACCAAAACAGTGAAAATCCCCCAAAAGTGACCCCATTTGGGAAACTACACACCTCAAGGAAATTATCTAGGGGTATAGTGAGCATTTTGACCGCACAGGTTTTTTACAGAAATTATTGGAATTAGGCCGTGAAAATTAAAATCTAAATTTTTTCAAAGAAAATGTAGGTTTCCACAAGGACTAAAGGAGAAAAACCACTGCAAAATTTGTAAAGCAATTTCTCCCGAGTAAAACAATACCCCACATGTGGTAATAATTGGCTGTATTGAGACACGGCAGGGCTTAGAAGGGATGGAACGCCATTTGGCTTTTGGAGCTCAAATTTAGCAGGAATAGTTTGCAGAGGCCATGTCACAATTACAAAGCCCCTGAGGGGATAAAACAGTGGAAACCCCCCCACAAGTGACCCCATTTTGGAGACTACACCCATTGAGGAAATTATCTAGGGGTATAATGAGCGTTTGGACCCCACAGGTCTTTGCTGAAATTATTGGAACTAGGCCCTGAAAATAAAAATCTATATTTTTTCAAAGAAAATGTAGGTTTAGCTAATTTTTTCTCATTTCCACAAGGACTGAAGGAGAAAAAGCACTGCAAAATTTGTAAAGCAATTTCTCCCGAGTAAAACAATACCCCACATGTGGTAATAAGTGGCTGTTTAGACACACGGCAGGGCTTAGAAGGGAAAGAGCGCTATTTGGCTTTTGGAGATCACATTTAGCAGGAATGGTTTGCAGAGGCCATGTCACATTTGCAAAGCTCCTGAGGGGACAAAAAATGAAAACGCCCAAAAGAAACTACACCTCTTGAGGAATTCATCTAGGGGTGTAGTAAGCATTTTGACCCCACAGATGTTTCATAGAATTTATTAGAATTGGGCAGTGAAAATAAAAACAATCCTTTTTCTTCAATAAGACGTAGCTTTAGCGCAAAATTTTTCATTTTCCCAACAAATAAAGGAAAAAAAGAACACAACATTTGTAAAGAAATTTCTCCCGAGCACGGCAATACCCCATATGTGGTCATAAACTGCTGTTTGGGCACACGGCAGGGCTCAGAAGGGAAGGAGCGCCATTTGGAGTGCAAATGTTGCTGGATTGGTTTCTGGGCGCCTATGGGCCCAAAACAGTGGAAACCCCCCGGAAGTGACTCAATTTTGGAAACTACACCCCTCAATGCATTTACCTAGGGGTGTAGTAAGCATTTTAACCCTGCAGGTGTTTTGTAGAATTTAGTGTGCACTCGATGTTGCAGAGTGAAAATGGGAGTTTTTCCATAGATATGCCAATATGTGGTGCCAAGCTTGTGCCACCATAACAAGACAGCTCTCTAATTATTATGCAGTGTTTCCCGGTTTTAGAAACACCATACATGGGGCCCTAATCTTTTGCCCTGACATTCGACCAGGCTCAGGAGTGAAAGTGTACCATGTAAAATTGAGGCCTAATTTGTCGATTTACAAAGTATTGGTTCACAACTGCAGAGGCTCAGATGTGGAATAATAAAAAGAAACCCCTGAGAAATGACCCCATTTGGAAACTACACCCCTCAAGGCATTTATTAAGGGGTGTAGTGAGCATTTTCACTCCACAGGTCTTTTCCATAAATGATTGCAATGCGGATGGTGCAAATTAAAAATTAATATTTTTCCCTAGATATGCCATTTCAGTGCCAAATATGTCATGCCCAGCTTATGCCACTGGAGACACACACCCCAAAAATTGTTAAAAGGGTCTCCCGGGTATGAAGATGTCATATATGTGGAAGTAAACTGCTGTTTGGGCACATTGTAGGGTTCAGAGCGGAGGGAGCGCCATTTGGCTTTTTGAGAGCGGATTTTGCTTGGTAGTAGATTTGTTTGATTATTGCTGGTGTTTCCATTTATAATGTGGGGCATATGTAAGCTGGGCAGAGTACATCAGGGACATAGTCAGGTGGCATAATAATGGGGTAAAAAAGCAATAAAATGATCCATAGATGTGTGTTACGCTGTGAAGCAATCCTTTCTGCACAGGCCGGTGTCGCACTGATATATGGCGTCCTTTCTTATCCCCCTTTTGGTCCACACTCCGCACCTTTGCAGTTTGGGGAATTTTGCTGGGAAAGTGTTGTCCTGGTATAATACGGGCACCCTCGCTTCCAGCAGATATGTTTGGGCCCTGCCCTTCCTGGTTCCCTAATTTTAGGTCCTTGGTAAATCGCCTCTTGAAACAGAAGAAATGTTCCCCTCGGGCCGGCACAACTGCATATTTTTTCTTTCCTGACTTATTGGAGCCATAACTAATTTTATTTTTTCATAGACGTAGTGGTATGAGGGCTGTTTTTTTGCTGGACGAGCTGTAGTTATTATTGGTACCATTTTGAGGTACATGTGACTTTTTGATCACCTTTTATCCTATTTTTTGGGAGGCCAGGTAAACAAAAAAATACAATTCTGGCATAGTTTTTTTTTAGGTTTTTTTTATACAGCGTTCACCAAGCATTATAAATTACATGTTAACTTTATTCTGCGGGTCCGTACGATTCTGGCGATACCTAATTTCTACCACTTTTTTATGTTTTACATTTTTTTGCACAATAAAATTACTTTTGTAAAAAGAATGTATTTTTTCTGTCGCCAAGTTGTGAGAACCATAACTTTTTTACTTTTTTGTCGACGGAGCTGTATGAGGGCTTGTATTTTGCGAGACGAGCTATAGTTTTTATAGTTACCATTTTTGGATACGTGTGACTTTTGATCACTTTTTATTCCAATATATGTAGGTCAAAGTGACCAAAAAACAGAAACTCTGGTACGTTTTTTTTACGTTGTTCACCGTGTGCAATAAATAATATTATATTTTGATACCTCAGGTCGTTACAGTCCCGGCGATACCAAATACGTATGGTTTATTATTATTTTTCAATAATAAAGGACTTGATAAGTGAAAAAGGGCGATTGTGTTTTATTTTATTACTTGAAACTTTTATTGTTTTCAAACTTTTATTTTTTTCACTTTTTTTTGACACTTTTTTTATACTTTTTTTTACACTTTTTCTCAAGTCCCACTAGGGGACTTGACGGTCCAACTGTCAGCTTTAGTTTTTTTCTAATACATTGCACTACCTACGTAGTGAAATGTATTAGATCTGTCAGTTATTCACTGACAGCAAGCCGATTAGGCTTCGCCTCCCGGCGGGGCCTAATCAGCTTCCGTAATGGCAGAGCAGGAGGTTATTGTGTCTCCTGTTGCCATAGCAGCAGTCGCAAGTCCTGATTGCCTGTCAGGGCTGGCGATCTGCTAGCAACCGCTAAGATGCAGCAATCGCTTTCGATTGCTGCATCAAAGGGGTTAATGGCAGGGATCGGATCCTACCATTTCATGTGGATGTCAGCTGTAATATATCGCTGACCTCCACCGCTGATGACGCTGGATCAGCTCCTGAGTCGGCGCCATCTTGCCGGCGGCTACGGAAGCCGATCAGGCTCCGCCGCTGTACGGATCTTGACCGGCTTCCGTGCTAGGCAGACTGGGAGGCCAGTATTAGGCCTCCGGTTGCTATTGCAGCCACCGGAACCCCGGCAATTTCATTGCTGTGGTTCCAATGAGCTGCAAACAGGTTAAATGTAGCGATCACGTTTGAACGCTGCATTGAAGGGGTTAATGGCGGGGATCAAAGCTAATTTTGGTCCCCGCCATTACAGCCGGATGTCAGCTGTCAGATACAGCTGAGATCCGGCGATGATGGCACCGACTCAGCTTCTGAGCCGGTGCCAATTATTTGGCGTAAGTATATGACATTTTGCGGGAAGCACTGGCTTTCCATGTCGTATACGTACGACAAATGTCGGGAAGGGGTTAAGCTTTCTATGCATTTAAACGTCTTTTCTCCTATCCATATGGGACTGTTAATCAATGGATACAACAACTGGGGTAATACTATCATTTTAATTACGGCTATTCGATCTGCCATAGAAAGGGGTAACCTATTCCATATCTTAATTTTTGGGTGAGAATTTTGTAGCGGGTGTCGATCCACGTAGGGTAGTCTCTTCAATCAACCCATCGGGTTGACCACCAGATCATGGGTGCAGGGGATTTAACAGGTGAGTAATGGCTGTTTTTTTCATTTCAAAACATTCCATGCAACTAGTTTAATTTCTCGGACATTCCTTTTAAGGAAATATTTATCGGGGCACAATGCACCATTTCTGGGCGCTGTATCCAATGTTTATCTGGACAGTCGCCTGGTTATATTTCTGGACTTTGTATGCACTATTTACCTGGATGCTGGGTAATAATTATGTGAGTTAGAAACAGGAGGACCTGCAATCTCATCAACATTGTCCTTTCCTCATAAAATGTTCTTCTTGAGACATCTGATGGATTACTCTGAAAATATGGCGTAGATGCCAATCAAGGACCAAAGGTTGACATACTCAATGGCCTCCAGGATCTGAATTTAACCTTTTTCTTTCACTAACCCATTTCTCTAGGAGTCATATATAAAGGTTGGGTCTATGGAGCCCAGATGAGCTACATTAGCAACTTTGAAAGAGCAGCCTCAGAGACATTCAGCTCCAGGATGGTCTGTGCCAGATAAGTAGTGGTTCAGAACGCACTGGACGATGTAGGTGCACGAATAGGGTCCCAACCCAATCGTAGTCAAAATAAGTATTTGGCACACAAAGCTGAAGTTTAAAGAAGAAATCTTGATTTTTTTCAAGTGGTTGTAGATGCCAGAGGCTTAGTGCGACGCTTCGGTCATTACATGACCTTCATCAGGCACTGTGCCGTTCTGGTTGCTGGTACATCCAGTAGTTGGCGCTTCGTTCCGAATGGCGGCTGACCGCTGTAGTTGGCGCACTTGAGATTTCTTAAAACTTTGGCTTTGAGTGCCGAATACTTATTTTGGTCTGTGTCAGATGTTAGGGATGAAGTCTACAACTGGCCAGACCACCTATCTTTCCTTCGCTCTGGAAATATAGGACAGTCCACGAGGCAGCACATCATGTCTGGTCAATTCCCCTACTACTCTGTACACTAACATCTTCAAAAGAGAAGAGGAAGGTGCAGATGTGACGTTCAGGTTAGGTATTTGCAGTATTGAAGTTGTATTGTGCTCCCCTTGGAGCGCTGTGCAAAGGCAAAACTCCTTTATTGGAATGATGTGTAGATGGTTGGTACTCTATTTGGGTGCGCAGGCTTAGTTTGTTGTGTGCTCACTTGGCTAGGTCGGCAATAATGAGTGAAATGTATACAGTACCTTAGGAAAATACAGTGTGAGACAAAGATGATAACAGGAGCGCTCCCTAGAGTAATACCTTGAAAAAAAATGTCAATTAGTCTTCTCACCTTTTAAACCTCTTTGTTGATAAGAACATCGACTGGATGCAGTTGTCTCTCTTTTTGTAGCTTCTTGTTCTTCTGACACGGAGTACAGTATGTCTCAGGCTGGGGGATTTCTTTGCTGGACTTCAATGAATCAGTGACCATGTCCACAATTGATTACACAGGTATAATATAGATTTTATGAAAGTTCTTTGGAATTAAAACAAATTATTTTTATGTATTTGTCTATCCATTTTTATTAGAAATACAATAAATACATTGAGGTATGTTTTTATTGACATGTGTTGCTATCAGCCAGACAGGAAAAAAATATGGATGGCCTTGGGAATCTGTAGAGGCAGCTGTTCTACAGGAAAGGGAGTGCAGAGACCCTACCAAACAGGACGAGGGGAGGAAGTCCATTGCCGGGCATCTGAAGAGACTTGCCATTAAACACCCAAAACCATTGTACTTCACCGCAGCCCTGCGAATCATGGACAAAGCTTCATTTTCAAAGACTTCTGGACAGTTGTCTTTTAATTGGATGGATCTTAAAAACCCCTTCTGGACAGTGGGGGATGGGAAGGAGGAGGTGTGGATGGATGACGTTCCGGCATTCTTAGATGGACATTAGTGGTTCATATCTGTTGCCTCTTTAGCGTAGAGACCTTGATCTGGCACATCCCTTTCCATGGCTGACGTTCTCGACACCAGGGCTTCCTCCTGCTGATGTTGTACGGTACATTCCCTTCAGTTCTGAAACAAGAATAAATAAAATGTCCTAGTGAAGAGTTGCTCTCTTGAAGATATTCCCCGTGACCCACACCAAGACCCTTTATCTGCCAGGTAGGTAGATTGTGCGTTCTATGTTCAACTAAGATACAAAATTCACAAGTAAATCTGCTCAACTAAGATGCGGTTAACACAAAGGTTTCAAAACGGGGACAGATAGGGCGCCAAGCGATGGTAGAATTTTATTTAAATACGCGTTTCTGGCACGACTTGTCCCATTATCTGATCTTAACCTGACGAAGGAACCAGTCAAGTTTAGTCCCGGACCAGTCCGGTCCAGAAATACAGTCAAAATAAAATGGGTTTTACTTTACTGTCCACGTGTGAAGTATTTGTGTTACCCGCCGCTTACCAATTTTTAAAGGGGAACTCCAAGAAAAATTTGTCATGCATTCAAAGGCGCAGTGCCCACCCAAACTACATCGCAGGATTTTATTTAAAAAATTGGCTGTTATCTATTGGATTACTCCAATATGTAAAGGCCAATATCACTAACAGCTCCTGGCTCAGCCAGCAGAGGTGGGGTCCGGAGCCGAATGGGACCCAGAGCTGCTGAAGGAGCGGGAAGTACATAAAGGGGATTTGTCCGGGGGTCTGAATACATTTTAGGGTTTGGTATTAAAGGGGTTTTCCAGGCTTTATAAAAATTGTAATTCAAACTGAAAATTGCACCATTTAGCAAATACCCACCTTCTAATTCTCTGCGGCTCCAGTGCCGGCGGTTCACAATCCCCTGCCGGCCTGTTTACATAGGCTGGACCAGTGATGTCCCGTATCGGCACATGATAGAACTAGTCAATCACTGGCCACAGTGGTCACGTGCCATACTTACTTAGATCACTTCTGCAGGCGATACCCTCCCTCTATACTGTCCTTACTGCAATGTTTTTATAGTGAGGACAGAATACAGGGAATATCTGGTACACAAAGTGTATTCTCACTAACCCTGCCCCATGACAAGCCATGCCCAATGAACCACGTTCTGTCAAAGGTAGGCCCTGTCAAGTCCTGTCTCAATCCATCTGAAACCGAAGTGTCCCTAGAAAGAAATTCCAAATATTGTCAACTATGCTCTATTAGGGTATAGTATGAAGAATCAGTGCAGTAGGGTCTATATACTACTATATACACAAAGCTGCCATGTGCTGAACATTGCAAAACACACTTTTCATAAAAGAGCGTTAATTCCAGTCCTGCAGTCACCCTGATGACCTTATACTGTGCCAGTACTTGAGGTAGGTGTGCCCCTTTATATATTACTTGCAGCCAGAATTGGCACCGGGATTATCAGCTCATTGACGAATTCTTGAGGTCACATTTGTGTCTTGATGTCACCAGTCTGAACCAATCCTACACCACTTGCTCTTTATAGAATTTTCAGAAAAAAAAATACCCCTAGCAATAAATACTGCATGTAAATAATATTCTCATTACAGTACAACAACAAATAAATGGAAAAAGAGCCATATCCCTATTAGGTCCCGCGGACATCATAGAGGTGGTCCTTGACTTCCAGTCCTGCAGTCACCATGAAGACTTTGTGCTGTCAGTGCAGGCAGAATAAAGCTGACATGGTGACAATGTAATGTTTTATATGTACTACTACTCCCTGTACTGACTGATAGTAGAGAGAATGGACTAAGCTGAAGGATTCCCGACTCTTATCAATTCTTTAAATAGGGAATATGCCCTGAATACTAACCCCAAATGTATATTACATTTATAGTAGGACAGATTTACTATTCAAATTGAGCCAGAATTATGGCGTACATGTTGTGCGCCATATTTATTAATTGTTTTAGACACATTTTGCGGCGTGCTTGACAAGGGGCGTGGCCTAGAATAAAGGGGCGTGTCTTAAACTAAGCCAACCAAGAGGTGGTATAAGGAAGAGAAAAGTGTCTAACATGTCTAGCAAAATCTATCATACATCGTGCACCACTGTGATAAATTTGGCGCAATTTCTGACTTCCTTGTATCAGTTTACACTGTGTAAAACTCAGATAGTTTTAGGCCCCATGCACGCTAACTTATTTTTGCGGCCGCAATTCACCCGCAAATCTGCAGGTGAATTGCGACCCCATTCATTTCAATGGGCCCATGCACACGACCTTGGTTTCCACGGTCCATGCATTGCCCAGGAACCTGGACCGCAAAAACAACGGACATGTCTTATTACGGTCGTGTTTTGCGGTACAGGCTCATAGAAAATAATGCACGCGGTCATATGCACGGCCCGCAATTTGAGGGTGGCCGTGGGTGACACTCCGCGGACGTACGAGCCGTAAGTCACGGTCAATGCACCTCACTATGGTCGTGTGCATGAGGCCTTAGTAAATCTGCCCCATGGTAATACCAGTGACAGCCCGCTCTTTCCCGGTGGGGTACAGTCCTCCGCACATCTTCATCCACGTCTCATCTTGTATGTGCCGGTTACTTTTCTCCTTATACCTGAGAAGTAACAAAAATAACATCAGAAACTAAAAAAACACAATTCCAAGTATTTCTCCCCATTTCTAAAAATAACATTTCCTGCAGGTGAATAATGGAAAATATAAAGATATAAATATATTCAGGCCTATGTGTCTGTCCAGGGGGTCAGTGAGGGTCCTGCCTGCTATATGTGGGGAGGTCTTGCTGCACAATAACGGAGGGGAAAATGTCTGTACATCAATATATATTTGTCTCTAGGAGCCCCTACAAAGTCTCAGTGAGGGCCCTGTCTGTTATACGGGGGGAGCTTGTATACAGCATTAGTAACAGGCATGTCACTCCAGTATAGATATTTTGGGTGCCGGTTCTTCGACCCCACTGTCCATAGTTTAATTAAACACCTTAAGAAAATGGATCATCACTAAGAAGTTTTATTTAAAGGGGTACTCCCATCTTACTATTTCTCTGGGACTCACACCTATGTGGAAAACGGAGGTCTCTCCCTGACCCTGTCCTGCTTTGTTCCCAGATTCCTGTCCCGTCTAATGGCTGCTGATTCCAGGTGGAGAATGACTTGGGAAAGGCCTCGCACGTCCCTCTCTCTATTCTGTTCTATGGAAGTTTCGGAAACAGCTGAGCGCTGTTGAACTATTCGCGCAACTCCCATAGTACAGAACGGAGAGAGCTGCGTGCATGCGCATAGGTGGATATCACATAAACGTCTGAGATGGAGAAAACCCTCTAAAGAGATTATTTCATTAAAGGGGTTGTACATAATTAGAAAAATAGAGCTGATATCTTCCAAAAACAGAGCCACACCTGTCCACAGGTGATGTGCGGTGTGTGGACAGCTTAGCCCTATACATTTCAATACATAAAAGCTGCAATACCACACACAGCCTCTGGACAGAGGTGGCGCAGAGCTTCCATTTGGGTCATAGAGAGGGTCTCCAGCGTGATACCCCCCTCTATGATATCTAAATACCCTTATAGGGCATTTCAGGTGTAACCAGAAGTTAAGGTGATACAAAAAAATATTCCATACGTGAGATTTCCTTAATGGAGATATTGTAACAATAATTACTGAAAATATGTAATTGACTTTTTCCTCCATTGTAGGAATAGAACCCGAGAAGTGACGTTTTGGACTACGGAACAGTCGATTCTCCGGATGAAATGCTGTGTGGTTGGAGCGCAGTCCCAGGAGCGCTGGTGTTGTTGTGCTGATCCATGTTCTTCTTATCTGGAGCTTGTATACAGAACACGCGATCCTTCTGGTCCGACCTACTAACATATATAAGCACAGCCTAAACACACACGTAATGATATATAATAACATAACATTAACATAACATTACTATGTATCAGCCCTGATACGTCAGTCTCATCATATTTCTGGGGTCCCCGCACACAGGATATACGTTACCTCCTGTGATGATGTCACTTCCCGGTATTTCCTGTATGACATGGCTGCTCTTCCTCTTCCCGTTTCCCTTTCTGATGTATTTCCTCTTCCTGTGTGATAAGACGTGTGCTGTTGCCTCCTGCTGTGTATAACACGAGATGTAACATGTCTTATAAAACATGTAAATAATAATCGCAGAAAGCGAAAAACATTTTGTTCATTTCCATTCACATCAATGGTTATTTGTTTGCAGCCGTTTTTTTGAGCCGTACTTGTCTGTTTTTAGAATCAACTACAGGGAGATTTGAGATGTGGTTTGAGAATTTCTTTCCTATGTAAACGCCACCGATAAGGACAGCTAAGAAGCCTCAGTTATCAGCGAGCGACCCCATCATTAGACTAAGCAGAGTGCCCCCATACAGTGCCAGCAGAGTATTGTCCCTTAAACAGTGCCAGTATACTGCCCCCTCATAAACAACACTACCAGCAGAGACCCCCTCAATAAACCATATTGCCAGCAAAGTGCCTCCAATAATTAGTGCCAGCAGACTGCCCCCAATAACCACTACAAGCAGAGTTCCCCCTCACAAATAGTCCCAGCAGAGTGCCTTCCTTTATGCAGCTACATCATGTAAGATCTTCCCTAGTTTGGAAGTCTCCAGGACAATGTGGGAGAGAAGACAAGTGTGATGTAACCTGGTTGCAGTGTGTAAATGTAGCCTGAAACATCACGTGTAGCTCCTAAGTCTATGTTCACATGTTACATATTTATTGCAGATTTCCATGGTCAAATTGACACAAAGTATGAATGTGAATAGGGTTCTAGAAAACTGCATAAACTTAGGCCTAGTTCACACAGAGTTTTTTTGGAGCGTTTTTTTTAAGTGGAAAACGCATCGAAAACCGCACCAAAAAACGTCCGAAAACTAATCTTATTGATTTCAATGGGATGCAGAGGCGTTTTTCCCACGAGAAAAAAACACTCACAGGAAAAAGCAGCGTCAAGCCCTTTCTTCAAGCGTTTCCGTCTCTGACCTCCCATTGCCATCAATGGGAGGCAAAGAAAATGGTTTTCGCAGCATTTTTGCCTGCGGTGCTCAATGGCCGTGGTCGAAAAATGCGTAAAAAAAGCGGCAGAAGGAATTTTGAGGCAGATTTTTCCACCTGCAAAAAACTTGGTGTGTAAACAGGGACTTCGTGTCCACATGTGACCTTCTCTATCCAATCACAGCTGTAATTCCAGCCAAGGCTGCCTAAGATTATGTTCACACCCCCCACTTCTCCTGCGGTTTGGCCGCTGCAGCCCGATGAGGAGGGATTATAACTAGAAATTGTGGATATAAAGAACATGCAGAGGTTTCTGTGTGACAGTCTAAGGGCATGACCAGACGTGGCGGAGTTCTGCATACACTGTCCGCATCAATGCCGCACATAATCTGCGTTGCAGATTCTGTCGCGGCTTTGCCTAAAATGGGCATTAAATTGATGCGGACTGGCCGTTGCGTATTGAGGGGGAAAGGGCTTCCCTTCTCTCTATCAGTGCAGGATAGAGAGAAGGGACAGCCCTTTCCCTAGTAAAAGAAAAGAAATTCATACTTACCCGGCCGTTGTCTTGGTGACGCGTCCCTCTTTCGACATCCAGCCCGACCTCCCTGTATGACGCGGCAGTTCATGTGACCGCTGCAGCCTGTGATTGGCCTGTGATTGGCTGCAGCCGTCACTTGGACTGAAACGTAATCCCGGGAGGCCGGACTGGAGGAAGAAGCAGGGAGTTATGGGTAAGTATGAACTTCTATTTTTTTTACAGGCTGATGTATATTGTGATCGGATGTCACTGTCCAGGGTGCTGAAACAGTTACTGCCAATCGTTTAACTCTTTCAGCACCCTGGACAGTGACTATTTACTGACATCGCCTATTAACGCTCCTGTAATTACGGGTGCACACACGTAATCACCCGTAATTACGGGAGCCCCATTGACTTCCTCAGTCTGGCTGTAGATCTAGAGATACATAGGTTTAGCCAGAATGAAGAACTATCATGTTAGTATAACCAGTACGCTCCGCAGCACACATAACATCTGCGGAATTCATTGCGGAATTTTCACTCTCCATTGAAGTCAATGGAGAAATTCCGCAATGAGTCCGCAACAAGTCCGCTACACGTCCGCAACAGCCAGTGTATGCTGCGGACACCAAATTCCGCACCACAGACTATGCTCCGCAGAATTGTCCGCAACGTGTAAACGAACCCAACTAAAAAGCTGTGGAAAGCAATGGAGAAACGTGTACGCTGCGGATTTCCGCTGCGGACTATCCGCAGCGGAATTGCAGAGCAATTCCGCCACGTCTGGTCATGCCCTAAAAAACGAAAAGATTCCACAGCCCTAAGGCTCTGTTCACATCTGCATTGGGGTCCCGTTCTGACGTTCCCGTCAGAGGTTTCCGTCAGAACAGGACCCTGAGCAGACACAAACTGACACCGACGGAAACCAGGGGTTTCCGTTTCCATCACCATTGATTTCAGTAGTCGACTAAGCTATTGCTTCCGGCAAAACGAAGGGTCCGGAGCACAAAAGAGACAAACGGAAACCACGGGCACCGGCTCCGTCACCATTGAAATCAATGGTGATGGAAACGGAAACCCCTGGTTTTCGTCGGTGTCTGCTCAGGGTCCCGTTCTAACGGAAACCTCCGATGGAACGTCAGAATATTACAGTTAATATTTATTAAAAATTCTGTTTTAAAGTTTTTTGCCTGGCAGTGATAGTTTGATATTTGTCCAAAACCTATTTATTTCCATATTTCATGGATATTATGAGGTGGGACTACTCACCTAACCAGTATGTTCCGACGGGAGCTGCATGCGTCCATCTCATCAAGTCTCCGATCTCCTGGCAGCTCCACTTTGTACAGATCCTACAATGAAAATCTATGCAAAAAGTTTACACCAAAAAAACAGAAAATTCTACTGCGGAACCAGGATTGTTGTTGTGTGGCAGGGCTGCCCCTCGCCCTTCTGCTGCCGGAGGTAAACAGTGAAATAGCGCCCCCACCTGCATCACCATAGAGTGGCCATGTGGGGTAGAGAAAAGATAGCAAAAAAAATATAGAAAACCTTTATGTTTACATGTAGTAGAAATCTATTTAATACAAGTGAATAATATTTATAAAAATCGTAATCACATGCTGCGTTAGGCCTCATTCCCACGACAGGGTTTCCCGGCCGGGTGCCGGCCGTTCATAAATCGGCCGGCACCCGGCTGCATTAGGAATAATAGACCCCTAATGGGGCTATTCACACGACCGATTTTTTGACGGCCGGGGAAACCGGCCGTCAAAAAATAGGACATGCTATATCTTCGGCCGGGTACCCGGCCGCCCGGCTCCCATAGAAGTCTATGGGGCCGGGTAATACCCGGCCATCACCGGGATGTGTCCCGAGTGATGGCCGGGTTTTCCGGCGCTTGCGCTCTATCTCCTCCTCCTCACAGCGCAGAGTGCATGTGAGGAGGAGGAGTTGATGCCATTCTGACGAATGGCATCGCTGTACACTGTGTTGCAGGGCCGGGGTGTACAGCAGGTGGAAGGGAGCGCTGCGCTGGCTCCCTTCCCCTGCTTGTTTTAAAAGCACCCTGGCCCGGCGACACCTTCGATGGCGCCGCTAGCAGCTGCTGCGGCTGCTACTACTGCAGCGACGCCACTATCGCAGAGCAGGGAGGTATCTCCCCGCTCTGCTATGTGCTAGCCGCACTTTAGCTCCTTGAAGGAGCGTAATCCCCGTGTTTTCGGGGATTCCGCTCCTGGACAGAGCGCTTGATGTCTCTGTCCATATCTGGGCAGTGACATCAGGGGAAACTCCTGAAGCGGAATCCCCGAACACATGGGGATTCCCCTTCAGGAGTTGCCGCAGATGTCACTGTCCAGATTTGCCTGGCCCGGATGCAAAACTTTATGCAAACCGGCCGGGCAGAATAGCCGATTTTACCGACCGGCACTCGGGCGCGACCCGGTCGTGTGAATCCCGCCTTAGGCCTCATTCACACGACAGGGTCCGAGTGTCGGCCGGGAAAATCGGCCGTTTTTGGCCGATTTTCCCGGCCGGTTTACATCCGTTCCGATTCCGTTCCGGGCCGTGTTGCTGTTTTTACCGGCCGATTTGGACCCGATTTGCATCCGGTTTTTTCCCTGACCGTTTTTTAATCGGATTAATTTTTTGCACTTTACTTATTTTTTTATTATTATGTTCTGTCCCTCAAAGGTCAAAAAAGACCTTTTTGGAACTTTTAATATTTTTTTTCTTTCTTTTACACCATGTTTTTCCCTGTAACTGGAGCTGTACAGCAGCCCCAGTTACAGGGGAAATCAGCCCTCTCACAGTGACGATTGTCACTAATAGGATTGTGCTAGGTCTAGTAAGACCCAGCAGCAGTCTGTCACTAACGGCACCCGGCGATCATGTGACCAGTCACATGATCACCGGGAGGAATAGAGACAGCACCGCTGCTGTCTCTATTTCTATACACAGCGTTCATTGAGCGTTGTGTAAAAAGACATTGTAGAAGACAGAAGCAGTGAAAGCTGCTTCTATCCTCTCCTCAGGGTCCCCGGCAGTCACGGACAGCCGGAGACCCGACATTCAGCTGCCCGATCGCGCGGGCAGCAAGTTAAAACCCGAGCCGTAAAAAGTCTATGGCTCGGGTTTTAAGGACCCTGACCGCTGGCCGTAAAAACACAGCCAGCGGTCGGGAACCGTAACAAGCAGGGGAAGGGAGCCAGCGCAGCGCTCCCTTCCACCTGCTGTACACCCCGACCCTGCCACACAGTATCACCAGCGTAGCCATTCGTCCGAATGGCATCAACTCCTCCTCCTCACATGCACTCTGCACTGTGAGGAGGAGAGAGTGCGCGAGTGACGGTTGACCCGGCCATCACTCGGGACACATTCCGGTGATGGCCGTGTATTACCCAGCCCCATAGACTTCTATGGGAGCCGGGCGGCCGGGCACCCGGCCGAATATAGGGCATGTCCCATTTTTTGACGGCCGGTTTTCCTGGCCCGTCAAAAAATCGGTCGTGTGAATAGCCCCATTAGGGGTCTATTATTCCTAATGCAGCCGGGTGCCGGCCGATTTATGAACGGCCGGCACCCGGCCGGGAAACCCTGTCGTGTGAATCCCGCCTTAATTCTGCAGTGTATTACTGACATACCTACCTACCTGCACTAATTATATTACACTCATCCATTATATACCTACCTGCACTCATTATTTTACACTCATCCATTATATACCTATCTGCACTCACTACATTACACTCATACATTATATACCTACCTGCACTCATTATATTACACTCATCCATTATATACCTACCTGCGCTCATTATATTACACTCATCCATTATATACCTACCTGCACTCACTATATTACACTCATCCATTATATACCTACCTGCACTCATTATATTACACTCATCCATTATATACCTACCTGCACTCATTATATTACACTCATATTATATACCTACCTGCACTCATTATATTACACTCATCCATTATATACTTACCTGCACTCACTATATTACACTCATCCATTATATACCTACCTGAACTCACTATATTACACTCATCCATTATATACCTACCTGAACTCACTATATTACACTCATCCATTATATACTTACATGCTGGCCCTTTAAGAAACGGCCTGGGCCAGCGCGCACTTGGGATCCGGCTGCCGTGAGCAGGAGACATCAGTGGACGTTAGCGACCTCGTGGTGGAGGAGGCTGTCAAGCAAGGTACAGGATCCAGCAACGGAGACCACTGGCAGGAGAGGGACCTGCCGCCAGCGTTACAATAACTTTACCCCAGTCCTCTGCAGTCCAATCAATATACTTAAAACAGGATGTCAGTCTGTCCTTGATGTTTTTCTTGGAGAGAAGTGGCTTCTTTGCAGCTCTTCTTGACACCAGTCCAGCCTCCAAAAGCCTTAACCTCACTGTGCGTGCAGATGCACTGACAGATGTCTGAGGAAGCGCTGCACTGCTGTTGAACCGATCCCATAGCTGAATCCTCTTTAGGAGAAGGTCCTGGTACTTGCTGGAATTTCATGGACACCCTGAAGCCTTCTTCATAGCAAATGAACCTCTCTCCTTGAAGTACTGGATGATCCGATAAATGGTTCATTTTGGGGTAATCTTACAAGCAGCAATGTCTTTGCCTGTAAGGCTCTTTTGATGCAAAGCAATGATAAGCAAGTTAACGACATCCACCGGCATCCGTTATATGTCAATGTGGTGATGTATCTAGACGACATCAAGATTTTCTCACGCGCTTTGACTACACATTGGAAACGTGTTCGACAGGTCTTTCAACGGTTGCTGGAGAATAAGCTCTGTGCAAAGTTGGAGAAGTGGGTCTTCCAGAAATCCTCCCTTCCCTTTCTAGATTATATAGTCTCTGACCAGGGATTGAAGATGGACACCAACAAAACATCTGCTGTGTTGAACTGGCTTTGTTCTCAGGGTCTCCGTGCAATTCAACGCTTTCTGGGATTTGCACATTTCTACCGGCAGTTTATTCCCCACTACTCTTCATTACTGGCGCCTATTTCAGCTCTTACAAAGAAAGGAGTGAATGCCAAAAATGAGACCCAAGAGACCAAATTGGCATTTCTTCAACTCAGTCTGTCTCTGCCGCCCCTATATTGCAGCATCCGGACATCTCCAAGCAATTCTTCTTTGAGGTGGATGCCTCTACTATCGATGCAGGTGCAGACCTGACGCAAAAAGGTCTTACCGGCAAGACTGTCACCTGCGGCTTCTTCTCCTAGTTATTTTCTCCTGCCGAGAAGAATTACTCTTAGAGATCAGGAGCTTCTGGCCATTGAATTGGCATTGGAAGAGTGGAAACATCTGCTAGAAGGGGTCATGCATCCTGTAATTATTTTCAGACCACGAATATTTGGTCTATCTACAGACCGCTCAGCGGTTGAATCCGCGCCAGGCCAGGTGGGCGTTCTTCTTTGCCTGATTTGAAATTCTGTTACATTTCCGTCCTGCCGAAAGGAATACTAAGGCTGACGCTCTGTCTCGGTGAATTGAAATTAACTTGGTTTTTATTTTTCCAAAGTACAATACAAAAGTATACAACATCCCAATGATACAGTCTCACAGTGTTGTATACAGAACACAGAAAAAGCTTGCACCTTTAGATATCAGAAACGTGCCTCGGACGTTGACATACTGACATATTAACAGACAAACAAACATAAAAACAGACATACAAAGAGTGGTGGTGATAAATACAAGCAATTATACATATGAGATGTCAAAAAGGAACAGGATGATGCAGGATACGAAAACCATGTATAAGTTAGCACAGATACATTCACAGAGTGACAGAGTTCTTGCGGAGCAGAAGTTGAACATGGGGTAACTCCGTCCAAGGGGCCCATTGAGACAAACACTTCTGCCTATAACCTTTAGATGTAGCAAAGTGCAATACGTAATAGAAGTGAAGATAAACCCTGTTTAGCACCTCCGAGAGATTCAGAGCCTCAGCTGTTTTCCATCTCTTGGCTATATGGAATCTGGAAGCGATAAGAATATGGCTTATTGGCCACCTATATTCTAAAGGGATCTCATCCATCTGCATATCAGTTAAAGCCAATGCAGGGGAAGGTAAAAGTTCTGCTCCCATTAATTCTGATATGTAGCGGAAGATACGCTTCCAGAATGGGTAGACTGATTTACATGTCCACCATAGATGAAATAATGTGCCCCTTGCTCCACATTCCCTCCAACACAAAGGAGAAGCCTAGGCTTGCATATGTTGTAACAGGTGTGAGGTACCAACGAAACTGAATTATCCTAATGGCTTCTATATGATTGACACATTTGGATATCCTATGTGAGTGATGTAAAGCAGCCCTCCAGTCCTCCTCCGAGAACTCCCGACCCATATCCGTCTCCCACTGAGACATGTATTTCAATTTGAGAAATGAGCTGTGGGTGTTTAAGGACAAGTAAGCTGAGGCCAAACCTTTCAGCGATGTAATATCCTAATCTGTCTCTGTGATTTGATGCCTCTGATCAAGTGAAACATATTATATCGATCCTTCTCGCATCATTCTGGTGGCTCCAGTCCTACTGAAGGATATCCATCATCGTAAAACCTTTGTTCCCTCAGCCAGAAGAAGGACAGTGCTTTCCTGGGGACATAACCCTAAACTGGCCGGTCACGCAGGTGTGCGTAAAACCAGAGAGCTAATTTCTCGTCAATTTTGGTAGCCAGCCATGGTCCAGGATGTTCAGGACTATGTCGCTTCCTGTTCCTTCTGCTCCCGGAACAAGACCTCCAAGTCCAGACCAGCTGGCCTTCTTCTACCTCTTCCAGTCCCTGATTCTCTGTGGCAACATATTGCGATGGACATTGTGAGGGATCTACTCCTTTCACCCGAATGCAATACCATCTGGGTGATGGCAGATCGCTTCTTCAAAATGGCACATTTTGATCTTTTGTCTGGTTTGCCTTCTGCTCCTCATCTTGCCGGTCTCTTTATACAGCATATATTTCGTCTGCATGTTCTTTCCCATCATATTGTTTCTGACCACGGTGTACAGTTCACCTAAAGATTTTGGAGAGCACTGTGTGGCCTGCTGGTAGTCAATTTAGATCTTTCTTCTGCATACCATCCACAGTTCAATGGCCAAGTGGAGAGGGTCAACCAGATCCTAGAGAACTTTCTACACCATTTCAGGCAACGTGTCCGCTAGTATCAATTGTATCAGTTATTACAAAATGTTTCTTCACATTTAAGTGTTTTATCTGCTGCTGGGGCGCAATCGCCACCTCCTCAATTTGCTGCCTTCAGTCCTGGATTGCATCTACAACTCCTCCACCTTACAAAGGCGACTCCAAGCCTTGTAGAGGATTAAATCAATGCAAAATCCGTTTTGAGCTTTTAGCGCAGCAATTTGCTTCCGACCACGCTAAGGTAGCCAACATCTTGTCTCTACTGTCTGGTGAGGCGGCAGGCCTGGGCTTCACCTCTACGGAAAAGGACAACCCCATCATGTTTGTTACCCAATAATTTTTCACGACTTTTAAAAAAGTCATCATCTGCTTCTTTGTCACTACTCCAGTAGGACAATATGCCATCCAGTTTTGCACATTATCCACAGAGTAAGGCCCCATGCACACGACTGGAAAAAAACTCAGTTTTTGCAGACCGCAGTTGCGGTCCGCAAAAACGGAGCCATTCACTTTCATTGAACACTGACACGTTTCCGTAGCACTACGGAAGGGTGTCCGTGCCGTGGAAATGTTCCGGGAATTATGGAACATGTCCGTTCTTTTGCATTTTGCGGGCCGTGCTCCCATACTTTGTATGGGAGCACGGCCCGAAAATGCGGCTGTCAGTCGGCGGCCGGCCGTGCCCGCAATCGTGGGCCGTGATTGCGGGCACGGTCGTGTGCATGGGGCCTTACAGTGGAACATTGATTCTCTTGTCGCTATGTTTTGGAAAGGTCTGGCAGACCGCATCAAGGATGAACAGGCCCTGTATTAACTACCGAGGTCTTAATGAAATCACGATAAAAAAAAACCCACGTTCATTTCCAAGCTCTTTGACTGACTGCAAGGTGCTAAGATTTTCACCAAGCTAGACTTACGTGGTACTTACAATTTGATTCACATCTGTGAAGGGAATGAGGGGAAAATCATGTTTAATATTAGAGATGGAAACCATGAATATCTAATTGTGCCTTTTGGTCTCAGAAATCCCCGGCTGTCTTTCAAGAACTTGTTAACGACATTTTGCAAGATCTATTATACGGCTGTGTTTTGTTATATTTGGATGCCATTTTTGTTTTCTCCCTAGACCACTATACTCATCGCAAGCAATAGAGTCTTGTTCTGCACCGACTTACAGAGAATCATCTATATGCCAAGCTTAAAAAATTGCTTTTTGAGTGATCCAGACTGTCTTTTGTAGGATATATCTCTGATCAAGGAATTCAAATAGATCCAGCAGTACTTAAATTGTCTAGTCCCCATGGACTCAAAGCCATACAACGACTTCCTGAAGTTACTAATTATGATCGACAATTAATTCCTAAATTTTCTTACCTGGTGGCAGCCATCTCTGCTATCACCAAAATGGGTTTAATTGCCAAAATTCGGACTTCTAAAGCCGTTTCTGCTTTCATCAGCCTTAAACAGGCCTTCTCCTCTGCCTGTAAGGAGTGCGTGCTGTTCTTTTTCAAAAAAATTATAAAGCAAAAACGCTTTCCTGTGGATTCTTCTCCAATGCCTTGTCCCCTACCCAGAAAAATGATGGCATTGGAGATCAGGAACTCTTGGCCATAAAATTAGCTCTCGAAGAATGGAGACGTTTGCTAGAAGATGCTCATTATCCCATCACTGTCTACACCGACCACAAAAATGTATTGTATCTGCAAACGGCATATAGACTAAACCCTCATCAAGCAGGTTGGACTTGGCTTACCAAGTTGCTCTGGTTGTACTGTAATCTGGTTCGTAGTTGACTGTTTTTTGAAGATGGCACACTTTATTCCTCTGACCGGCCTTTCTTCTGCTAAACGTCTGTCTAGTCTCTTCAGTAAACACATTTTTCGTCTGCAATGACTCCCTAAGCATATCGTGTTCGATAGAGGAGTGAAATTTACTTCAAAGTTCTAAAGGCCACTCTGCAAGTTGTTTGAAGTTAAGTTGGATTTTCTTTCCGCCTACCACCATTAATCTAATGGAGAATTGGAATGGTTCAACCAGGTTTTGGAAAACTTGTTCAGCAATTTTGTGTCCGCACTTCAAGATGACTGGACTAGTCTTCTTCCCTGGGCAGAGTTTGCTTATAATAACTACACCTGGGAATCCACACCTTTTTCCTTGGTTTATGGACAGCATCCAAGAATCCCTCTGCCAGTTCCAACACTGTCCAAAGTTCCAGCAGCCAGTTTCACTCAATTCTTGCACAAAGGGCAGGAGGCCAAGGAGTCTATAAGTAAGGCTGGGTTCACACGTGGCGGAATTTCACTTAAATTCCGCTGCGGACACTCCGCAGCGTTAATCCGCAGCGGAGCCGTTTGTCCATTGACTTCCACTTTAATTTAGCAGTGTTCGTTTAGACGAGGCGTAAAATTCCGCTGCGGAGCATAGGCTGCGGAGCGGAATTTGGTGTCCGCAGCATGCTCTGTCTGTTGCGGAGCAGTGGCGGACTCATGGCGGAATTTCTCCATTGACTTCAATAGAGATTCTAATTTCCGCAATGAAGTCCGCAGCTGTCATGCACATGTTATGTGTGCTGCGGATCCGTCTTGCTTTTTTAACTTGACATTTCTTCATTCTGGCTGGACCTATGTATTTCTAGGTCTACAGCCAGACTGAGGAAGTCAATGGGGCTCCCGTAATGACGGGAGCGTTGCTAGGAGACGTCAGTAAATAGTCACTGTCCAGGGTGCTGAAAGAGTTAAGCGATCGGCAGTAACTGTTTCTGCACCCGGGACAGTGACTACCGATCCCAATATACAGCAACCTGTCAAAAAAAATAGAAGTTCATACTTACCGAGAACTCCCTGCTTCTGTCTCCAGTCCGGCCTCCCAGGATGACGTTTCAGTCTAAGTGACGGCTGCAGCCAATCACAGGCCAATAACAGGCTGCAGCGGTCACATGGACTGCCGCGTCATCCAGGGAGGTCGGGCTGGATGCCGAAGGAGGGACGCGTCACCAAGACAACGCCGGTAAGTATGAATTTCTTTGACTTTCACAAGGGAAAGTGCTGTCCCTTCTCTCTATCCTGCACTGATAGGGAGAAAGGGAAGTACTTTTACCGCAGTCCGCAGCAGCTAGTCCGCATCAATTTACTGCACATTTTGTGCAGATCCGCAGCAGAATCTGCAACGCAGATTCTGTGCGGCATTGATGCGGAGAGTTGCGGAGGAAATCCGCCACGTGTGGTCATGCCCTAAAGGAGTAGGCCGATTGAAGGGAAATGCATACAAGAAGTATAGAGTTCCTCCGCAATTCCACCCAGGAGACAAGGTCTAGTTATCCACCAAGTACATTTGTTTAAGGACCCACTGTTTTAAATTGGATCCTTGGTTTTCTACAAGCTCCGACTCCCACAGTCTTTGAAAACTCCCAAATGTTTTCATGTGCCTCTTCCCAAGTCTCTGTTCCGCAATCACTTCTCCAAGAAGTTTCCTCGTTCTCCTGCTTCCTCCACTCCTGATAGAGAGTATGAAGTCAACGGGATTCTGGGCACCAAGAGGTCCAGAGGGAAGCTCCGGTACCTGGTCAATTAGAAAATCTTTGGTCTGAGGAGAAATCTTGGGAACCTGAGGAAAATGATCATGCTTCATCTCTCCTCTGGAAATGTTGTCTTCACTTTCCCCACAAGGCTAAAAAGAGGGGGCATAAGGCTCTCTGCGGCTGCCATATACTTACCTCTACATGACGTCCTCTGGCTCCTGGCCACCACCACATACCTCCATCACTACGTGACATACACCTACTAACCCATACTTACTATATTACACTCATCCATTATATACCTACCTTCCTACCTGCACTCACTATATTACACTCATCCAATATATACCTACCTATCTGCACTCACTATATTACTCTCATCCATTATATACCTACCTATCTGCACTCACTATATTACACTCATCCAATATATACCTACCTATCTGCACTCACTATATACACTCATCCAATATATACCTACCTATCTGCACTCACTATATTACTCTCATCCATTATATACCTACCTATCTGCACTCACTATATTACACTCATCCATTATATACCTACCTTCCTACCTGCACTCACTATATTACACTCATCCATTATATACCTACCTATCTGCACTCACTATATTACACTCATCCATTATATACCTACCTATCTGCACTCACTATATTACACTCATCCAATATATACCTTCCTACCTGCACTCCCTATATTACACTCCTCCAACATATACCTACCTATCTGCACTCACTATATTACTCTCATCCATTATATACCTACCTACCCAAACTCACTAAGTTACACTCATCTATTATATACTTATTTGCACTCACTAAATAACACACTTCCATTTTACACAAACCTATCCACACTCACTATATTATACTCATCCATTACCATTTATTTTAGCCTCTTTAGGGCTCTATTTGTTCTGACCCTTTTCTAGGGCATCATCTGTTTTTGGCCACACGCAGGCACCATTTCAGTGGTCCTCGGGCACTATTTACATGGTCCTTTCTCGGGCACAATTTCTATGGTCCTCATTTGGGTACCATTTATTTTGGCCTCTTTAGGGCTCTATTTGTTTTGACCCTTTTCTAGGGCGTCTGTTTTTGGCCACACGCAGGCACCATTTCAGTGGTCCTCGGGCACTATTTATACAGTACTTACTCGGGAACCATTTCTATGGTCTTCATCTAGGTACCATTTATTTGGCCTCTTTAGGGCTCTCTTTGTTTTAGCCCTTTTCTAGGGCATCATCTGTTTTTGGCAACACGCAGGCACCATTTCAGTGGTCCTCAGGCACTATTTATATAGTCCTTACTCAGGAACCATTTCTATGGTCTTCATCTAGGTACCATTTATTTGGCCTCTTTAGGGCTCTCTTTGTTTTGGCCCTTTTCTAGGGCATCATCTGTTTTTGGCCACACGCAGGCACCATTTCAGTGGTCCTCGGGCACTATTTATATGGTCCTTTCTCGGGCACCATTTCTATGGTCCTCATTTGGGTACCATTTATTTTGGCCTCTTTAGGGCTCTATTTGTTTTGGCCCTTTTCTAGGGCATCATCTGTTTTTGGCCACACGCAGGCACCATTTCAGTGGTCCTCGGGCACTATTTATATGGTCCTTTCTCGGGCACAATTTCTATGGTCCTCATTTGGGTACCATTTATTTTGGCCTCTTTAGGGCTCTATTTGTTTTGACCCTTTTCTAGGGCATCTGTTTTTGGCCACACGCAGGAACCATTTCAGTGGTCCTCGGGCACTATTTATATGGTCCTTTCTTGGGCACCATTTCTATGGTCCTCATTTGGGTACCATTTATTTTGGCCTCTTTAGGGCTCTATTTGTTTTGACCCTTTTCTAGGGCATCTGTTTTTTGGCCATACGCAGGCACCATTTCAGTGGTCCTCGGGCACTATTTATATGGTCCTTTCCTTGGCACCATTTCTATGGTCCTCATTTGGGTACTATTTATTTTGGCCTCTTTAGGACTCTCTTTGTTTTGTCCCTTTTCTAGGGAAACATCTCGTTGTAACCAGTCATCTACAGCGTAATCTCGCGAGATTACGCTGTGCTCTGCTGTAACTACCATAGACACATTAAAGAAGTGCAGAGATTGTGAATAGACATCCCGTGGAATGTCTATTCACTGTCTAAACACTTCAGTATTGTTAATGTGTTAGTATAAGACAGCACATAGCGATCTAAAAGGATCCCTATGCGCTGCCTAAATGAATGGAGAGGAGTGCATGACGCTGATTGGTCAGCGTCATACACTCCCCTGTACAATGCCCACTTGGTCTGAAGTAAAAACACGCCCACTTGGGCATTATGACACTCATTAGCATAAATCAAAAATCGCTAATAAAGTGGTGAAAACAGATCATGTTTTTTTTAATAGAAAGCATTACTGTCACCTACATTACAGCGCCGATCTCCTTATGTATGAGATAGGGCACTTATAATGTGGTGACAGAGCCTCTTTAACCCCTTCCCGCTGTGGCCACTTTTGACCTTCCTGACAGAGCCTCATTTTTCAAATCTGACATGTTTCAATTTATGTGGTAATAACTCCGGAATGCTTTTACCTATCCAAGCGATTCTGAGATTGTTTTCTCGTGACACATTGGACTTTATGTTATTGGCAAAATTTGCCCGATACATTCAGTATTTAATTGTGGAAAAACACCAAAATTTTGCGAAAAAAGGCAAAAATTAGCATTTTTCTCAATTTAAATGTATCTGCTTGTAAGACAGGCAGTTATAACACACAACAATTTTGCTAACTAACATCCCCCATATGTCTACTTTAGTTTGGCATCGTTTTTCGAACATCCTTTTATTTTTCTAGGACGTTATAAGACTTTGAACTTTAGTAGCAATTTCTCACATTTTCAAGAAAATTTCAAAAGGCTATTTTTACAGGGGCCAGTTCAGTTGTGAAGTGGCTTTGAGGCCATTGGCTTTTAGATATTAGAAACCCCCAATAAGTCACCCCATTTTAAAAACTTCACCCTCAAAGTATTCAAAACAGCATTTAGAAAGTTTCTTAACCCTTTAGACATTTCACAGGAATTAAGGCAAACTAGAGGTGAAATTTACAAAGTTCATTATTTTTTTCCAGAAATTCATTTTGAATCCATTTTTTTTGTACCACAGAAGGTTTAACCAGAGAAATGCCACACAATATTTATTGCCCAGGTTCTGCAGTTTTAGGAAATATCCCACATGTGGCCCTAGTGCGGTAATGGACTGAAGCACCGGCCTCCGAAGCAAAGTAGCACCTAGTGGATTTTGGGCCTCCTTTTTATTGGAATATATTTTAGGCACCATGTCAGCTTTGAAGAGGTCTTGTGGAACAGTGGAAACCCCCCAAAAGTGACCCCATTTGGGAAACTATACCCTTCGAGGAATTTATTTAGGGGTGTAGCAAGCATTTTGACCCGCCAGTTTTTTTGCAAAAATTTTTGGAACTAAGCCATGAAAATGAAAATCTACATTTTTTCAAATAAAATGTAGATTTAGCTAATTTTTTTTCATTTCCAAAAGAACTAAAGTAGAAAAATCACCACAACATTTGTAGAGCAATTTCTCCCGAGTAAAACAGTACCCCACATGTGGTAATAAACGGTTGTTTGGACACATGGCATGGCTGAGAAGGGAAAGAGCGCCATTTGGCTCTTGGAGCTCAAATTTAGCAGGATTGGTTTGCGGAGGCCATGTCGCATTTGCAAAGCCCCTGAGGGGACAAAACAGTGGAAACCCCCAACAAGTGACCCCATTTTGGAAACTACACCCCATGAGGAAATTATCTAGGGGTACAGTGAGCAGTTTGACCCTACAGGCGTTTTACAGAACTTATTGGAAGTAGGCCGTAAAAATGAAAATCTTAATTTTTTCAAAGAAAATGTAGGTTTAGCTAATTTTTTTTCATTTCCACAAGGACTGAAGGAGAAAAAGCACCACAACATTTGTAAAGCAATTTCTCCCGAGTAAAAGAGTACCCCACATGTGGTCATAAACATCTGTTTGGACACACGGTAGGGATCAGAATGGAAGGAGCACCATTTGGATTTTGGAATGGTTTCTGGGCGCCATGTCACATTTGCTGAGCCCCTGTAGTACTAGTAGTCATTTGTGTTGCACATGATTAGAAATTCCCATGTAGCCCCAACCTAAAGCATAAAGTTCCTTAGGAAAGGAGGAAGAAGGTAGGATCCAGCGCTGGATCCTACCTTCTTCCTCCTTTCCTGTTGATACCCGTGTGCCGACACGAGGATCCGGGCGCTATCCACGACACACAGGAGTGTGTCAGGTGAGCTGGAGGTTCTCTCCCCATTCTTTACTTGTTGCATAAAGTTCCTTCATGGGCAAAGCTGCCAACAAAAATAGGTATTTCCCATGATGCGGTAAAGTGATTTGGAAGGATATGGGGGCTGTAGATGGGATCTGCTCCCAATCGTACACGCATTCTCATATGTCTCACTATAGAGACTCTCTTCATGTAAGGGTATGTTCACACGCACTAATTACGGATGTAATTCGGGCGTTTTTGCCCCGAATTACGTCCGAAAATAGCGCCTCAATAGCGCTGACAAACATCTGCCCATTGAAAGCAATGGGCAGATGTTTGTCTGTTCACACGAGGCGTATATTTACGCGCCGCTGTCAAATGACGGCGCGTAAATAGACGCCCGCGTCAAAGAAGTGACCTGTCACTTCTTTGGCCGTAATTGGAGCCGTTATTCATTGACTCCAATGAATAGCAGCGCCAATTACGTCCGTAATGGACGCGGCGTTCAAGCGCCTGCACATGCCGTTATGGCTGAAATGACGGGGATGTTTTCAGGCTGAAACATCCCCGTAATTTCAGCCGTTACGGACGCCCTCGTGTGAACATACCCTAAGGGGCAGACATTAGAAGATATCTGCAACCGCGGCATTATTCCCCATGTAGAAGATCATTCCCACAAAAATTCTTCATGTGTCTACAACTGTCCATAAAAGAGAGTCATTCATTCCTAAATATGTCACCAATCTTTCCTGATTACGCCATTTTACGGGTGCAACACGTCCGGCCATGTGTAGCAGTATACATATATACTCTATGTGAATAACGCAGACAATACATTCATATTAAATAGTCACCTACCTCTTGTAACTTACCTGTTCACCACATAGGAGTAGGACTGATGACATCATATGAAGACAAGTCATCTCTAAAAAGGGAAGAAAAAACAGTAAATAGATTGTAAATAAAAATAATAATTCTCAGTTAGACCCCGTTTACACAGAGTTTTTTTGCAGGCAGAAAAATCTGCCTCAAAATTCATTCAGGAATGGAAAATCTGCCTGCAAATTCTTGCCGCTATTTTCGTGGCCTTTTTCGCTGCATTTTTCGGGTAAAAAACAGCTCGAAAAACGCTTTCTCTGCCTTCCATCGATTTCAATGGGATGTCAGAGGCGGAACCGCGGAAAGAAAGAGCATGCCGCTTTTCTGTAACACGAGCGGATGAAAGCCGCCGCGGAAAAAAACGCCTCCGCCTCCCATTGAAATCAATGGGAGGCGGTTTGGGACTTTTTTTGACACTAATTCTGATACGGTTTTCGCATCAAAAAACTTTGTGTGAACTGGGCCTTACAGATGTGTTAACCCTTAGGGTATGTGCACACACACTAATTACGTCAGTAATCTACGGACGTATTTCGGCCGCAAGTACCGGACCGAACACAGTGCAGGGAGCCGGGCTCCTAGCATCATAGTTATATACGATGCTAGGAGTCCCTGCCTCTCTGCAGGACAACTGTCCCGTACTATAATCATGTTTTCAGTACGGGACAGTAGTTCCACGGAGAGGCAGGGACTCCTAGCGTCGTACATAAGTATGATGCTAGGAGCCCGGCTCCCTGCACTGAGTTCGGTCCACTACTAGCGGCCGAAATACGTCCGTCAATTACGGACGTAATTAGTGTGTGTGCACATACCCTGAACTTGCATCAAGTTATACAATGTATCATAATACCAATTCAATACAATCTCGTGCCATCTAGCAAAAAAAAGCAACGTACACTTGTTTTTAACATGGGAGTCTGTGGGCGACATATGGCATCCGTCGGAGTAAATACTTTCTTTTACATCTTCGTTTAACATCTCGCGCCATACATCTCGGGTTAGGCCCCATGCACATGACCGTATTTTCATCTATCCGTAAATACTGTCGGTAAATACGAATCCGTAGTCATCCGTAACTTATCCGTATATATATGGAACGATATCCGCAAATACGGTCTGTAGTGCATCCGTATTTGATCCGTATATACGGATACGTAAAAAAAAAGGAAGGCTGCAAATGATGTCACCAACATGTTGCTTAGCAACGCTTCTGTAAATACGGACGGTTTACGGATACACATCGGTAGCCGTCCGTATATACGGAAGCGCCCATAGGCTTCTATGGGAGAGTGGCAGGTTCTATCATTTTTTCAGCAAAAGTACAGAAAGGTGTCCGTGGCCAATAGAAATGAATGGGTCCGTAATTACGGATGAAGAATACGGTCGTGTGCATGGGGCCGAAGACATAAGTTAAGGAAGGACACTTCTGTATATCTGCCCAGAGAAAACCCAGACAACTGTTGTCACCCAAATTGTCCACACTCCTGAATGGCAAGACTGCTTAGTAATGTAACGCCACAGTATGGTGAGGTGACATATCACTTCATAACTAGACAGATTTACTATTTATATAGAGATGTGATAAAATCAATGCTACGGGGGCTGAAGGGAGGCAGAAAAGAAGAACGTTTTGCTTCTGAGTTATTTCCTGTTAACCTTTCCTGCACTGGCTATTTATGTAAAGGAAAGGGTATTTAAATATGGCGCCTGCTCAGAAGCAGAGCGGGCGTCATAGCCGCTGGGTCTCTGCTGTGTAACACCGGCTCACACGCGGCAAGATGGTGGGAGCCGGTGTGTTCCTCTAGCAGCTGGCCGCCTTGTGAACGCTCCCAGCCCTGCTATAGGAAGATTGCTATTAGGACCTGCCTGTGGCAGGTCTCAATAACGAAGTACTGATTTCACCATAGATTGCAATACTGTGATATTGCAGTCTATGGCACAAGCGATCCAATGATCGCAGGTACAAGTCCTCTAGAGGGGCTAAAAAACAATAAAAATAATTCCCTAGATCACAATATAAAAATAAACACATTAGGTATCCCTGCGTCCGAAAATACCCAAGCTATAATAATATAAAAATATTTATCCAATATGGTGAACGCCGCAGCGTGAAAAAAATAAAAAATGTCTGAATCGCTGTTTTTTTGCAACTACAACCGCCCACAAAATTGAATAAAGTGTTTGAAATGCCCGATATTCCCCAAAATGGTATCAATAAAAACCACATCTTTCTACGTACAAAAAGACGCCTTACGCAGCCCTGTACACAGAAATATAAAAACGTTATTATGGGGGTCACAATTTGGTGCAAATATTTTTTTCAAACTTTGTATTTTTTTTAAAGGTAATAAAACATAACAAAAACTATATAAATTTGGTATCACCACGATCGTACTGACCCTCAGAATAAAGGTAACACGTCACTTTCACTGTACAGTGAACACCGTATAAACGAAATCCATAAGAAAATGCCGGCCTGCTGTTTTTTTCCAATTCCACTCCATTCTAAAAAAAAAATTCCCCCTATTAACACCTTCCCTCTTTAGCCACTTTTGACCGTCCTGACAGAGCCTGATTTTTCAAATCTGACATGTGTCACTTTATGTGGTAATAACTTTGGAATGCTTTAAGCTATCCAAGCGATTCTGAGATTGTTTTCTCATGACACATTGGACTTTATGTTACTCGCAAAATTTGCTCGATATGTTCAGTATTTAAATGTGAAAAACACCAAAATGTAACGAAAAATTGCAAAAATTTGCATTTTTCTAAATTTAAATGTATCTGCTTGTAAGACAGAAAGTAATACCACACACAATTATTGCTAATTAACATCCCCCATATGTCTACTTTAGATTTGCCTCGTTTTTTGAACATCCTTTTATTTTTCTATGATGTTACAAGGCTTAGAACTTTAGCAGCAATTTCTCACATTTTCAAGAAAATTTCAAAAGGCTATTTTTACAGGGGCCAGTTCAGTTGAGAAGCGGCTTTGAGGGCCTTAGATCTTAGAAACCACCAAAAAGTCACCCCATTTTAAAAACTTCACCCTCAAAGTATTCAAAACAGCATTTAGAAAGTTTCTTAACCCTTTAGACGTTTCACAGGAATTAAACAAAAGTAGAGGTGAAATTTACAAACTAAATTTTTTGTTGTTGCAGAAATAAATTTTTAATCCATTTTTTTTGTAACACAAAGTTTAACCAGAAAACGCAACTCAATATTTATTGCCCAGGTTCTGCAGTTTTAGGAAATATCTCACATGTGGTCCTAGTGTGCTAATGGACTGAAGCACAGACCTCAGAAATAAAGGAGCACCTAGAGGATTTTGGGGTCTCCTTTTTATTAGAATATATTTTAGGCTTCATGTCAGTTTTGAAGGGCTCTTTTGGTACCAAAACAGTGGAAACACCCCAAAAGTGCCCCCATTTGGGAAACTACACCCCTCAAAGGAATTTATTTAGGGGTATAGTGAGCATTTTGACCGGACAGTTTTTTTGCAGACATTTTTTGGAAGTAGGCTGTGAAAATGAAAATCTACATTCTTTCAAATAAAATGTAGGTTTAGCTAATTTTTTTTTATTTCCAAAAGGACTAAAGGAGAAAAAGCACCGCAACATTTGTAGAGCGATTTCTCCCGAGTAAAAGAATATTCCACATGTGGTCATAAACGTCTGTTTGGACACACGGCAGGGCTTAGAAGGGAAAGAGCGCTATTTGACTTTTGGAGCTCAAATTTAGCAGGAATGGTTTGCGGAGGCCATGTCGCATTTGCAAAGCCCCTGAGGGACCAAAACAGTGGAAACCCCCCACAAGTGGCCCATTTTGGAAACTGCACCCCTGGAGGAAATTATATAGGGGTATAATGAGCATTTTGACACTGCAGGTTTTTTGCAGAAATTATTGGAAGTAGGCCGTGAAAATGAAAATCTACATTCTTTCAAAGAAAATGTAGGTTTAGCTAATTTTTTCTCATTTCCACAAGGATTAAAAGAGAAAAAGCTTCGCAAAATTTATAAAGCAATTTCTCCCGAGTAAAACAATACCCCACATGTGGTAATAAACGGCTGTTTGGACACACGGCAGGGCTTAGAAGGGAAAGAGCGCTATTTGGCTTTTGGAGGTCAAATTTAGCAGGAATGGTTTGCGGCGGCCAGGTCACATTTGCAGAGCCCTTGAGGGGACAAAACAATGAAAACGCCAAAAAAGTGACCCCATTTTGGAAACTACACCCCTTAAGATCTACGTGTGAGGTGATCATTTTGACCCCCACATGTGTTTCATAGAATTTATTAGAATTGGGCAGTGAAAATAAAAACAATCCTTTTTCATCAATAAGATGTAGCTTTAGGTCAACATTTTTAATTTTCTCAACAAATAAAGGAAAAAAAGAACCCCCCAACATTTGTAAAGCATTTTCTCCTGAGTACGGCAATATCCCATTTGTGGTCATAAACTGCTGTTTGGGCACACGGTAAGGAACAGAAGAGAAGGAGCGTCATTTCGCTTTTGGAGCCCAGATTTTGCTGGATTGGTTTCTTGACACCATGTCACTTTTGCAAAGCCCCTAAGGTACCGGTACAGTGGAAACTACCCAAAAGTGACTCCATTTGTGATACTACACCCCTTCAGGAATTAATCTAGGGGTGTAGTGAGCATTTTGACCCCACAGCTGTTTCATAGATTTTATTTGAATTGGGCAGTGAAAATAAAAATTTTATTTTTTTTCCCCAATAAGACGTAGCTTTAGCTCAAAAATTTTCATTTTCTCAAAAAATAAAGCAGAAAAAGAACCCAAACCTTTGTTAAGCAATTTCTCCCGACTACGGCAATACCCCATATGTGGTTATAAACTCATTTTTGGGCACACAGCAGGGCTCAGAAGGGAAGGAGCACAATTTAGCTTTCGGAGTACAGATTTTGCTGGATTGGTTTCTGGTCGCTATGTCGCATTTGCAAAACCCCTGTGGGACCAAAACAGTGGAAACCCCCCAAAAGTGATCCCCATTTTGGAAGCTACACCCCTCAATGTATTTACCTAGTGGTGTAGTGAGCATGTTAACTCTGCAGCTGTTTTGCATAAATTAGTGTGCACTCGATATTGCAGAGTGAAAATTGGATTTTTTTCCATAGATATGCCAATATGTGGTGCCCAGCTTGTGTCACCATAACAAGACAGCTCTCTAATTATTATGCTGTGTTTCTCGGTTTTAGAATCACCCTACATGGGACCCTAATCTTTTGCCTGGACATTTGACAGGGCTCATTGAGAGAGTACCATGTGAAATTGAGGCCTAATTTGGCGATTTACACAGAATTGGTTCACAATTGCAGAGGCTCAGATGGGAAATAATAAAATAAACCCCCCAGAAGTGACCCCATTTTAGAAACTACACCCCTCAAGGCATTTAGTAAGGGGTGTAGTGAGCATTTTCACCCCACAGGTTTTTTCCATAAAGTAATGCGCTGCGTATGGTGCAAAGTAAAAATTAAAATTTTTCCCCAGAATTGCCAATTCAGTGGCAAGTTTGTCGTGCCCAGCTTATGCCACTGTAGACACACACCCCAAAAATTGTTAAAAGGGTTCTCCCGGGTATGGCGGTGCCATATATGTGGAAGTAAACTGCTGTTTGGGCACACTGTAGGGTTCAGATGGGTGGGAGCGCCATTTGGCTTTTGAAGCGTAGATTTTGCTTGGTAGTAGTTTTTTTTGAGTATTACTGGTGTTTCCATTTATAATGTGGGGGTACATGTAAGCTGGGCAGAGTACATCAGGGGCATAGTCAGGTGGCATAATAATGGGGTAAAAAAACAATAAAATGATCCATAGATGTGTGTTACGCTGTGAAGCAATCCTTTCTGCACAGGCCGGTGTCGCACTGATATATGGCGTCCTTTCTTATCCCCCTTTTGGTCCACACTCCGCACCTTTGCAGTTTGTGGAATTTTGCTGGGCAGTGTTGTCCTGGTATAATACGGGCACCCTCGCTTCTAGCAGATATGTTTGGGCCCCCCCTTCATGGTTCCCTAATTTGAGGGCCCTGATAAATCGTATCTTGAAACAGACGAAATGTTTCCCTCTGATCTGCACAACTGCATGTTTTTATTTCCTGACTTATTGGAGCCTTAACTAATTTTATTTTTTCATAGACGTAGTGGTATATGAGGGCTGTTTTTTTTGCTGGACGAGCTGTAGTTATTATTGGTACCATTTTGGGGTACATGCAACTTTTTGATCACCTTTTATCCTATTTTCTGAGAGGCAAGGTGACCAAGAAACAGCAATTCTGACATAGTTTTTTTAGGGGTTTTTTTATACAGCGTTAACCATGCGTTATAAATTACATGTTAACTTTATTCTGCGGGTCGGTACGATTCCGGCGATACCTAATTTATGGCACTTTTTTATGTTTTACAACTTTTTGCACAATAAAATTGCTTTTGTAAAAAGAATGTATTTTTTCTGTCGCCAAGTTGTGAGAACCAAATATGTATGCTTTATTTATTTTTTTCAATAATAAAGGACTTGATAAGGGAAAAAGGGCGATTGTGTTTTATTTTATTACTTAAAACTTTTATTATATTTTTGACAACTTTTTTTTCACATTTTTTTACACTTTACTTTAGTCCCACTAGGAGACTTGAAGGTCCAACTGTCAGATTTTTTTTTCTGAAACATTGCACTACCTACCGGCGCCATCTTGCCGGCGGCTATGGAAGCCTTTCAGGCCACGCCTCCGGGCTGGGGCTGGAAGTTTTCCATGCTAGGCACACCGGGAGGCCACTATTAGGCCTCCGGTTGCCATTGCAGCCACCGACACCCCAGCGATTTCATTGCTGGGGTGTCGATGAGATGCAAACACCTTTAATGTAGCCATCGCTTTTGACGGCTGCATTTAAGGGGTTAATGTCGGGGATCGAAGTTAACTTCGGTCCCGCCGTTACAGCATACGACATTTTGCGGGAAGCACTGGCTTTCCATGTCGTATACTTACGACAAATGCGGGAAGGGGTTAAATAGCACCATTAGAAAGTACAACTTGTCCCGTAAAAATGAAACCCACACATGGCCGTGTCAACAAAAAAAGAAAAAAGTTATTACTCTTTGAAGGCAGGGCGGAAAAAAAAAAGCATAAAAACGAAAATCAGTCTGGTCCTTAAAGGGTTAAAGGGCTATTCCAGTTTCTGCGAATAAAAATTATTTTTTGTATAAAGGAAAGATATAAAATTTTTCAATATACTTTCTGTATTATTTCCTTACGATTTTAAGATCTCTTCTTGCTGCCATTGAATAGTAATGTACATTTTTTTTACTTACATTGGATAAAAATCTGTCAGATGTCAGACCCCAAAATTCAATTCAGACCCCAGACCAGAGCCCTAAATTAATTCAGACCCCGATATTAATACCGTCTCTAGACCAGACACCTGAATATATTCAGACCCCTGACTAGACCCCAAATTCAATTAAGACACCAGACCCAGAGCGGCCATTAGTAGTATCTGGGCCCTATACTGACAAATGGTTAGGGCCCCTTTGGCTCCCAACCTCCATTGTTTACTTTTGGTGGAGACTTGGGTATTACATGATCCTGCTCCAGTATAATAATTGGGGGATCCCCACACACAGTGCTCCTTGATTTGTGGGTTTATATTGCAGTTCTGTGCTAGAAACAAGTGCTGAATTATCAGAGTGTCTGTATTATTGGATGCCGGATTAAAGGAATTACACTCTATGTTTATATTAACACACAACCTGTAGACATATGAACATTATATACACAACATATATACAGCGTTGCTGCGGGGGAGGGGGGGCTGCTCTGTGTAATGACAAGGAGAATTGTGGGTAAACCAGTGGGCGGACAGGTGTGAAGCTCCACCCCCGCTCTCACCTGTCTTACAGGAAACCTCCGGCCACAGATGAAGACTTCCCAGCGCTCCTGAATCCTCCGCTGCGGTATCTGGGTGACGTCTTTCTGTTCAGGGCTCGGCCGTTTGCTGTACTGACGTCTCCTGCCTCCTAATGCAGAAGCAGGAGGGTCTGTCACACGGGAGGACTTGATGGAGGGGCTGCTCGGTCCTCTGGTCTGGACGCTGCTGCCGTCCCCTCGTCCTCATTTCCATGGAGTGATTGTCACCCCCAGAGTCATGGAACTGCTGAATAGTGACGTCACTGGGAGGTCCTGAAGCTCCGGCGTCTGCAGAAATGGAGGGATCGCAGGTCCTTGTGCAGCTTCACTCAGATCCAGATAAGATAAAACCGCTCTCCTGCAGGAGTGTCCCCATAATCCAGCACTTTTATTATCTCCCCTGTGGACATGTCCTGGCGTCTTCTTGTTATAGTCACCGGACGTCTGATTTACCCTCTAACACTGAGATGTCGGCTTCTGATCAGAGTTATGGCGCTCTACCTGCCCCCGATATGTCACCTGAATGGCGCCGTTCTGGAGATCCCCCGCTGTCCTCTACTAGGCCGCAGCTGAAGCCGGTAATAACCATGACAACAGAGCAGCGTTGCCATGAGCCACCCAGGAGCTCGTATAGGAAATATTACAACTGCCATTACCAGTGAGCGGAGATATTGGAAGAGATTTATTATTAGTGTCATGAGGAACATTGTACATAATAAATGACTTGTGACGTTTCTCTTCTTTACGACACCTCATGACTGACATTTATATGCACCCCAAAAAATTGGAGAGCTGCATGTATGGTAAAATAAAAAAAAGCCCATAGTCCCCTGGAAATTCCCCGCTGCTCCAGCGCCGATGACCCTGTGGTCTCCCGCCAGTCTCTGGTTTTTTTCCTCAAAACCTGGAGAACCTCCAAGAAGAAAGGCCGAAATAAAGCGCTTAAAGAGGCTCTGTCACCACGTTATAAGCGGCCTATATTGTACGTGATGTGATCGGCGCTGTAATGTGGATCACAGCAGTGTTTTTTATTTAGACATTTTTGACGGAGTTATGACCTATTTTAGCTTTATGCTAATGAGTCTCTCAATGGACAACTGGGCGTGTTTTACTATATGACCAAGTGGGCGATCACATCATGTACAAGATAGACCACTTATAATGTGGTGACAGCGCCTCTCTAAGGTTTGTCTCATGAAGAACAGCCTCTTCTGCAATCAGGGTATGATCACACGGAGTGTTTTCAGGCGTATTTTGGGGCGTTTACACCTCCAAAAATGCCTGAAAAAAATGGAAGAACGCCTACAAACATCTGCCCATTGATTTCAATGGGAAATACGGCGTTCTGTTCGGACGGGGCGTTTTTTTACGCCTCGTTTTCCAAAATAAGGGTATTCCTTTAACATGGAATATGCTGCGATCACTTTTTGAGTCAGACCTGTTACCTCAGCTCTCTCTTCTAGTCCATTTCTATCCATGTTCAGTAGTGGGGGGGGGGGGGGGACTCTGCTGCACCACTGCCATACCTGCCCACAGGTTGTGTGTGTTATTGCAGCCCTGCCTCTTTTACTACAATGAAGCTGAGCTGCAATACCAGGCACGACCCATGGACAAGTCTGGCGCTGTTTTTGGAAGAAAGCAGCCATGTTTTTCTAATCCTGGACAACTTCTTTAACCCTTCCCTGCCAAGATGGGAATCTCATACGTCCCGGCAGGAAGGCACCTTGGTAGACAAGGACGAATAAATCAGGAACTAACATGAAGTTTAACCCCTTCCCGACATTTGACGTATCCATACGCCAAAGTCGGGAAGGGGAAGTATGCAACGGGCTCACGGAGTGAACCCGCTCCATACGATACCGGTGTCGGCTGTATATGACACTCGTGCACGATCCCGCTTGTTTAACTCATTAAATGCCGCGGTCAATAGCGACCACAGCATTTAAATCGTTAGAAAGAGGGGGGCGACCCCCTCTAACAGCTCATCACGCCCCCCGCAATGCAATCGTGGAAAGCGATGGTTGCTATGGCTGCCTGGGGGCCTAATGAAGGCCCCCACGTCCGCCATCTTTGTGAGCCTATTAAGCTATGCCTCCGGCAGGGCTTAATAGATGCCTGTCAGAATCACGATATATACATTAGTATTGCAGTATATAGTGCAAGCGATCTAACGATCGCTGGTTGAAGTCCCCTAGGGGGACTAATAAAAAAAGTACAAATGAGTAAAATAAAGTTGTGTTTTTATTTTAAAAAAAATTTAAGATTAAAAGTTCCAAACACCCCCTTTTCCCATTTTCCCCCTAGAGCATAGTAAAAAAGAAATAAACATAATTGGTATCGCCGCGTCCGTAAAATATTACAATATATCATTATGTAACCCGCACGGTGAACGCCGTAAAAAAATAAATTGTAAGCGCCAGAATCTCTATTTTTTGGTCACCTCATCGCCCACAAAAGATGAAATAAAAAGTGATCAAAATATAAAAGTTATGGCTCTCTCAGAATTTGGCGACACAAAATAAATTTTCTTTTTTACACTTCGGTTTTTACTTGTAAAAGTTGTAAAATATAGAAAAAACGACATATATTTGGTATCGCCGCAATCGAATTGACCACAGAAAATGTTAACATGTTGTTTTAATTGCACAGTGAATTCGGTAAAAACGACGCCCAAAAAACAATGGAGGAATCGCTTGTTTTTTTTCATTTTCTACCCCACGATTATTTTTTTTCCCGTTTCCAAGTACATTATATGGCACGATAAACTACAACTCACCCTGCAAAAATCAAGCCCTCATAGGACTATATCGACGGGAAAATAAAGACGTTATGGCTTTTGGAAGGTTGGGAGGAAAAAACGAAAATGAAAATCTGAAATAGGGCTGGGGCGGGAAGGGGTTAAGGACTTGTCCACATGTAATCTTATCCTCACGATGCGTAAAATTTTGGCGCAGAAATTCACCTGCGGTATGTATTTTTCGTACCGCAGAATGTGAGTTCCTGCTGCGGAAAGTGGACTGAATTGCTGCAGTAAAAAATGCAGGAAATGTTGCTGTTTTAGGCCCCATGCACACGAACGTATTTTTTCCTGTCCGTAAATACGGGTCCGGTGTCACCAGTATTCCACCCGCATTTACGGACCCATTTTCTCTGCACTAATCGGCAGCCCCTTCTCTCTATCAGGATAGAGAGAAGGGGCAGCCCTTTCGGGCAGAGTTTCCACAGCGTTTGAAAGTACAATAAAGTTCATACGTACCCCGGCCGTTGTCTTGGTGATACCCTCTCTTGACATCCAGTCCGACCTCCCTGGATGACGCGGCAGTCCATGTGACCGCTGCAGCCTGTGATTGGACTGGAGGAAGAAGAAGAAAAAGCCTAAGTCTACAATCATTTTGTACATTGAAAAAATCCAAAATCAAAACACAGAACTAGAGCGGCATCTAGTGGAGAAACAACAGAATGCAGGAACTCATATTCATATATATACATATAGCAGCCTTTTTTCAGACTATCCCTAATGCATTCCTCCCAAGTGCCCAATCACAATCCCGCGTAGCCCCTGCCGAGTAGGAGCTCTTGCTACGTGAGATTCATTGTGATTGGGGCACTGTGCTGGTGCTGTTGTGGGAAAGATATTATTGGAGCGTTGTGGGTGAAAACTACTTGGCTATAAGGAGTGCAGAGGCAGCAGTCGTATCTGGGTTCCAGTGCCTGAGGCGGCGAAAAGGCCCCTCTATCACATAAGAAGACACCAGTATTATAAATGGCACCTGGTAGGTGGGGTCCCTGTTACAGATCTCTCAATGGGGCCCATTACAAGAACTGACTAGAACTGTTGTTGCAGCTATGACTGTGACTGTGGTTGGCACTGTTATGGGAGTACTGTGGCTGGCATGATTATTGGAGCACAGGCTGGCATGGTTATGGGAGCACTGTATCTGGCACTGTTATGGGAGCACTGTGGCTGGCACAGTTATGGAGCACTGTATCTGGTACTGTTATGGGAGCACTGTGGCTGGCACTGTTATGGAGCACTGTATCTGGCACTGTTATGGGAGCACTGTGGCTGGCACTGTTATGGGAGCACTGTGGCTGGAACTGTTATGGGAGTACTGTATCTGGCACTGTTATGGGAGCACTGTATCTGGCACTGTTATGGGAGCACTGTGGCTGGCACTGTTATGGGAGCACTGTGGCTGGCACTGTTATGGGAGCACTGTGGCTGGCACTGTTATGGGAGCACTGTGGCTGGCACTGTTATGGGAGCACTGTGGCTGGCACTGTTATGGGAGCACTGTGGCTGGCACTGTTATGGGAGCACTGTATCTGGCACTGTTATGGGAGCACTGTATCTGGCACTGTTATGGGAGCACTGTGGCTGGCACTGTTATGGGAGCACTGTGGCTGGCACTGTTATGGGAGCACTGTGGCTGGCACTGTTAAGGTAGCACTGTAGCTGGCACTGTTATGGGAGCACTGTAGCTGGCACTGTTATGGGAGTACTGGTTGGCACTGTTATTGGAGCACTGTGGTTGGCACTGTTAAGGGAGCACTGGATGGCACTGTAAGGCTGGGTTCACACGTGGCGGAATTTCACTTAAATTCCGCTGCGGACACTCCGCAGCGTTAATCCGCAGCGGAGCCGTTTCTCCATTGACTTCAACTTTAATTTAGCAGTGTTCGTTTAGACGATGCGTAAAATTCCGCTGCGGAGCATAGGCTGCGGAGCGGAATTTGGTGTCCGCAGCATGCTCTGTCTGTTGCGGAGCAGTGGCGGACTCATGGCGGAATTTCTCCATTGACTTCAATGGAGATTCTAATTTCCGCAATGAAGTCCGCAGCTGTCATGCACATGTTATGTGTGCTGCGGATGCGTTTTGCTTTTTTAACTTGACATTTCTTCATTCTGGCTGGACCTATGTATTTCTAGGTCTACAGCCAGACTGAGGAAGTCAATGGGGCTCCCGTAATGACGGGAGCGTTGCTAGGAGACGTCAGTAAATAGTCACTGTCCAGGGTGCTGAAAGAGTTAAGCGATCGGCAGTAACTGTTTCTGCACCCGGGACAGTGACTACCGATCCCAATATACAGCAACCTGTCAAAAAAAATAGAAGTTCATACTTACCGAGAACTCCCTGCTTCTGTCTCCAGTCCGGCCTCCCAGGATGACGTTTCAGTCTAAGTGACGGCTGCAGCCAATCACAGGCCAATAACAGGCTGCAGCGGTCACATGGACTGCCGCGTCATCCAGGGAGGTTGGGCTGGATGCCGAAGGAGGGACGCGTCACCAAGACAACACCAGTAAGTATGAATTTCTTTGACTTTCACAAGGGAAAGTGCTGTCCCTTCTCTCTATCCTGCACTGATAGGGAGAAGGGAAGTACTTTTCCCGCAGTCCGCAGCAGCTAGTCCGCATCAATTTACTGCACATTTTGTGCAGATCCGCAGCAGAATCTGCAACGCAGATTCTGTGCGGCATTGATGCGGACAGTTGCGGAGGAAATCCGCCACGTGTGAACATGCCCTTATGGGAGTACTGGTTGGCACTGTTATGGGAGCACTGGATGGCACTGTTAAGGGAGCACTGGATGGCACTGTTATGGGAGCACTATGGCTGGAACTGTTAAGGGAGCACTGTGGCTGGAACTGTTAAGGGCGCACTGTGGCTGGAACTGTTAAGGGAGCACTGTGGCTGGCACTGTTATGGGAGCACTGTGGCTGGCACTGTTATGGGAGCACTGTAGCTGGCACTGTTAGGGCAAAGCCACACGTGGCGGAATTGCTCTTGAATTCCGCTGCGGACACTCCGCAGCGTTAATCCGCAGCGGAGCCGTTTCTCCATTGCCTTCCACTTCTTTTTAGTAGGCTTCGTTTAGACGTTGAGTAAAATTCCGCTGCGGAGCATAGGCTGCGGAGCGGAATTTGGTGTCCGCAGCCTGCTCTCTCTGTTGCGGAGCAGTGGCGGACTGGTTGCGGACTCACGGCGGAATTTCTCCATTGACTTCAATGGATATTCTAAATTCCGCAATGAAGTCCGCAGCTGTCATGCACATGTTATGTGTGCTGCGGATCCGTCTTGCTTTTTTGACATGACATTTCTTCATTCTGGCTGGACCTATGTATTTCTAGGTCTACAGCCAGACTGAGGAAGTCAATGGGGCTCCCGTAATTACGGGAGCGTTGCTAGGAGACGTCAGTAAATAGTCACTGTCCAGGGTGCTGAAAGAGTTAAGCGATCGGCAGTAACTGTTTCTGCACCCGGGACAGTGACTACCGATCCCAATATACAGCAACCTGTCAAAAAAATAGAAGTTCATACTTACCGAGAACTCCCTGCTTCTTCCTTCAGTCCGGCTTCCCAGGATGACGTTTCAGTCTAAGTGACGGCTGCAGCCAATCACAGGCTGCAGCGGTCACATGGACTGCCGCGTCATCCAGGGAGGTCGGGCTGGATGCCGAAAGAGGGACGCGTCACCAAGACAACGGCCGGTAAGTATGAAATTCGTATACTTTCACTAGGGAAAGTGCTGGCCCTTCTCTCTATCCTGCACTGATAGAGAGAAGGGAAGCACTTTTCCCGCAGTCCGCAGCAGCTAGTCCGCATCAATTTACTGCACATTTTGGGCAGATCCGCCGCATTGATGCGGACAGTTGCGGAGGAAATCCGCCACGTGTGGGCATGCCCTTATGGGAGCACTGTGGTTGGCACGGTTAAGGGAGTACTGGATGGCAATGTTATGGGAGTACTGGTAGGCACTGTTAAGGGAGCACTGGATGGCATTGTAAGGGTATGTGCACACGATAACTGCAATTACGTCTGAAATTACGGAGCTGTTTTCAGGAGAAAACAGCTCCTGAAATTACGTCTTTTATGGACGTAATTTGGAGCTGTTCTACATTGGAGTCAATGAAAAACGGCTCCAATTACGTCCCAAGAAGTGTCCTGCACTTCTTTTGACGAGGCTGTAATTTTACGAGCCGTCTTTTGACAGCGACGCGTAAAATGACAGGTCGTCGGCACAGTACATCGTAAGACCCATTGAAAGTAATGGGCAGATGTTTTCCAACGTATTGGAGGCGTTTTTTGAGACGTAATTCGAGGCGTAAAACGCCTCCAATACGTCTGAAAATAGGTTGTGTGAACCCAGCCTTATGGGAGTACTGTGGTTGGCACTGTTAAGGGAGCACTGGATGGCACTGTTATGGGAGTACTGTGGTTGGCACTGTTAGGGTATGTGCACACACACTAATTACGTCCGTAATTGACGGACGTATTTCGGCCGCAAGTCCCGGACCGAACGCAGTGCAGGGAGCCGGGCTCCTAGCATCATACTTATGTACGATGCTAGGTGTCCCTGCCTCTCTGCAGGACAACTGTCCCGTACTGTAATCATGTTTTCAGTACGGGACAGTAGTTCCACGGCTGAGGCAGGGACTCCTAGCATCATACATAACTATGAAACTAGGAGCCCGGCTCCCTGCAGTGTGTTCGGTCCGGGACTTGCGGACGAAATACGTCCGTCAATTACGGACGTAATTAGTGTGTGTGCACATACCCTTAGGGTATGTGCACACGACCTCTTTTCAGACGTATTGGAGGCGTTTTACGCCTCGAATTACGCCTGAAAAGACGGCTCCAATACGTCGGCAAACATCTGCCCATTGCTTGCAATGGGTCTTACGATGTTCTGTGCAGACGAGCTGTCATTTTACGCGTCGCTGTCAAAAGACGGCGCGTAAAATTACGCCCGCGTCAAAGAAGTGCAGGACACTTCTTGGGACGTAATTAGAGACGTTTTTCATTGACTCCAATAAAAGACGTAAAAGACGCCGCGAGAAACGTGAGTACTTTTAAAAACGTCTGAAATTCAGGAGCTGTTTTCTCCTGTAAACAGCTCTGTAATTTCAGACGTATTTGGCCTTGTCGTGTGCACATACCCTTAACCCGTTAGTGACCGCCAATACGCCTTTTAACGGCGGCCACTAACGGGCTTTATTCTGATGCATATGCCTTTTTACGGCACTGCATCAGGATAAAGTAAACAGAGCAGGGAGCTGTCAAATCTCCCTGCTCTCAGCTGCCAGAGGTAGCTGAGGGCTAGGAGCGTCCCTGCTCTGCCGGGTGAGATCGATATTAGTATCGATCTCACCCGTTTAACCCTTCAGATGTGTTGCGCAATAGCGTGCACCGCATCTGAGTGGTTTTGGAGAGAGGGAGGGAGCTCCCTCTCTCTCCCACCGACATCCGGCGATAAGATCGCCGAGTGTCTGTGTCTCCGATCAGGGGCGTAGCTAAAGGCTCATGGGCCCCGATGCAAGAATTCTTACTGGGCCCCCCCCCCCGCAAACTTCTCATGGCCGACGGTCCGCAGCTTTCTAACTCCTTACTCCTAAGTGACCCAACAATGCAGCACTAGCAGCCGGGGGCGTCACTAAGGCTGGGTTCACACACCCTATTTACGGACGTAATTCGGTCGTTTTAGCATTGAATTACGTCCGAAAATGCGGCTCAAAAGCGTTGGCAAACATCTGCCCATTCATTTGAATGGGTCTTACGATGTTCTGTGCCGACGGTCATTTTTTTTTACGCGCCGCTGTCAAAAGGACGCCCGCGTCAAAGAAGTGCCTGTCACTTCTTCAGACGTAAATGGAGCCGTTTTCCATGGACTCCATAGAAAATCAGCTCCAATTACGTCCGTAATGGACGCAGCGAAAGACGCCTGCACATGCCATTACGGCTGAAATTACGGTGCTGTTTTCTCCTGAAAACAGCACCGTAATTTCAGCCGTAACAGACGCTGCCGTGTGAACATACCCTCAGGGCTTAAAATGTCAGGGGAAATAGCCCCAATACATATGTGTCCGCCCAAAAAAAAGTGTGTATATGAGACAGCATAGCATATCTATAGCACTACGACCCTATAAACTATGGATAGGATTAGATACAGTGGCTCAGCAGACAGTGTCACACAGGATAGGATTAGATATAGGGCCCAGCAGACAGTATCACACATAATAGGATTAGATACAGTGGCTGAGCAGACAGTATCACACATGATAGGATTAGATACAGTGGCTCAGCAGACAGTATCACACATGATAGGATTAGATACAGTGGCTCAGAAGACAGTATCACACATGATAGGATTAGATACAGTGGCCCAGCAGACAGTATCACACATGATAGGATTAGATACAGTGGCTGAGCAGATAGTATCACACATGATAGGATTAGATACACAGCTCAGCAGACAGTATCACACATGATAGGATTAGATACAGTGGCTCAGCAGACAGTACCACACATGATAGGATTAGATACAGTGGCTCAGAAGGCAGTATCACACATGATAGGATTAGATACAGTGGCTCAGCAGACAGTATCACACATGATAGGATTAGATACACAGTTCAGCAGACAGTATCACACAAGATACGATTAGATACAGGGCCCAGCAGACAGTATCACACATGATTGGATTAGATACACAGCTCAGCAGACAGTATCACACATGATTGGATTAGATACACAGCTCAGCAGACAGTATCACACATGATTGGATTAGATACAGGGCCCAGTTCGCTGACATTGCGGCTCCAGCGCTGGACCCAGGACAGGTAAGAATAATAATTTTGCTTCTTTGTGTTACTGATTATTTTTGTGTGTTTGTGTTTTTTTTACAGGTTCGGTTGTTGGACTTCGGATACGAGGACTTCAATGACGGTGTTTGTTTTATTCTCAATAAAATGGTTAATAAGGGTTGTGTTTTTTTATTTAAATAAAATATTTTTTCTATGTGCTTGTATCTTTTTAAACTTTATTATCACCGCCTTAGTAATGGCTGCTGACTGATTGACAACCTCCATTACTAAGGCGAGGCTTAATATTAGCCGGTGCAAAGGCTAACACTAACCCCCATTATTACCCCGGTACCCACCGCCCCCAGGGGTGCTGGGAAGAGCCGGGTACGAACCAGTACCCGACCCTCTGTAGTGACGGGTAGGCACCGGGGTGGCCGCAGGCTGGTAGTATTAGGCTGGGGAAGGCCAAAAACAGTGGCCCTTCCCACCCTGGTAATGCTGCCTGCTGCTGCTGTGTTGCATCTGGCTGGTTATGAAAATTGGGGGGGACCCCACATCGTTCTTTCCAATTTTTTATTTTTTTTTCTTTAAATGACGTGGGGTCCCCCCCATTTTTCATAACCAGCCAGATACAATAAAGCAGCAGCAGCCTAGCATTACCAGGGTAGGAAGGGCCACTGTTTTTGGCCTTTCCCCTCCTGATAATACCAGCCTGCGGCCACCCCAGTGGCCGACCATCACTACAGATGGTCAGGTACTGGATCGTACCCGGCTCTTCCCAGCACCCCTGGTGGCGGTGGGTACCGGGGTAATAAAGGGGGTTAGTGTTCGCCTCTGCACCGGCTAACACTAAGCCCCGCCTTAGCAATGGATACTGTCAATCAGCCGGCGGCCATTACTAAGACGGTAGTAATATAGTTTAAAAAAAAACACAAAGACATAGAAAAAATATTTTATTGAAATAAAAAAAAAAACACAACCCTCATTAACCATTTTATTGATAGTAAAAAAAAAGCTGTCATCGAAGTAGTCCTGGAATCCGACGTAGTCCAACGACCGAACCTGTAAAAAAACACACAAAAAATGATTAGTAACACATGTGTTAGGCTTAGATACAGGGCCCATGTGTGATACTGTCTGTGGGACCCTGTATCTAAGCCTACCACAACGTAGGCTTAGATACAGGGTCCAGCAGACAGTAATCTTATACAGTATAAGATTACTGTGTGCTGGGGCCCTGTATCTAAACCTACAGTGTGGTAGGCTTAGATACAGGGCCCAGCAGACAGGATCACACATGGGCCATGTATCTAAGCCTAATATGTGATTGGCCTGGATACAGGGCCCAGCAGACAGGATCATGCATGGGCCATGTATCTAAGCCTACAGTGTGGTAGGCTTATATACAGGGCCCAGCAGACAGGATCACACATGGGCCATGTATCTAAGCCTACCATGTGATTGGCTTAGATACAGGGCCCAGCAGACAGGATCACGCACGGGCCATGTATCTAAGCCTACCATGTGATTGGCTTAGATACAGGGCCCAGCAGACAGGATTACACAATCTGTGATCCTGTCTCATGGGCCCCCTAAGCCTGATACATCGTAGGCTTAGGGGTTGTGCAGTCCCTAAACATTGATGGCCTATCCTCAGGATAGGCCATCAATAGCTGATGTGTCGCCCGGGACCCGCAAATCAGCTGTTTTGAAGGGGCCGCAGCACTCGTACGAGAGCTGCTTCCCCTTCATTTCACTACTTGCTCACACTGTGAATCGCCGACACTGATTCACAGTGTGACCGGAATGAAGTGACAGGAATGAAGGGGAGCAGCTCTCGTACGAGTGCTGCGGCCCCTTCAAAACAGCTGATTGGCCGGTCCCGGGAGTCGGACCACGCCAGTCAGGGCTAACCTTAACTTCCTCTTCGGCCGCGGCGGGAGTTCTGTCGTCTCGATGCTGTGCGCGGCGCATAGCGCTGTGACGTCATGCGCTGCGCACAGCGCCTGACGTCAGGACCTCCGCTGCCATCCGGAACCAGGAAGGTAAGTAAAGTATGTTACTATAGTAATAGGGGCCCGCGGCCCGAGTTACTATGGTAACTTTTTATTGATGTGGTGCGGGGGTCCGTGGGCCCCCCTGGCTTCGGGGCCCGGTCGCAATTGCGACCGCTGCGACCCCTATAGCTACGCCAGTGTCTCCGATGGCAGCCGGAGGCCTAATAAAGGCCCCCAGGTCTGCCTTGAGCGAATGCCTGCTAGATCATGCCGGAGGCATGACCTAGCAGATGCCTGTCCGTTTTAAACGGACAGGCAGTAATACACTGCAATACAAAAGTATTGCAGTGTATTACAATAGCGATCGGCGAATCGCATATTAAAGTCCCCTAGTGGGACTAGTAAATAAGTAAAAAAAAAATGTAATAAAGTTAATTTGAAAAAAAATTTAAAAAAAAAAAATTAAAAACCCAGCTTTTCCCCTTACAAAATGCTTTACTATTAAAAAACCAAAATAAAGTAAAAAATGTTACATATATTTGGTATCGCCGCGTCCGTAACGACCCCGACTATAAATGTATTACATTATTTAACCCGCACGGTAAACGGCGTAAAAAATGTAATAAAAAACTATGGAAAAATTTCTGTTTTCTGGGAATCCTGACTTAAAAAAAATGTGATAAAAAGTGATCAAAAAGTCGCATCTACTCCAAAATGGTACCAATAAAAACTACAAGTCTTCCCGCAAAAAAAAAGCCCTCATACAACCGCATCGGCGAAAAAATAAAAACGTTACGGCTCTTCAAATATGGAGACACAAAAACAAATAATTTTGAAAAAAAAGCGTTTTTACTGTGTAAAAGTAGTAAAACATACAAAAACTATACAAATTTGGTATCGTTGCAATCGTAACAACCCGCTGAATAAAGTTATTGTGTTATTTATATCACACGGTAAACGGCGTAGATTTAGGACGCAAAAAAGAGTGGCGAAATTTCAGGTTTTTTTCTATTCCCCCCCAAAAAAAAGTTAATAAAAGTTCATCAATAAATAATATGTCCCCCAAAATGGTGCTATTGAAAAGTACAACATTAAGGTCTAAAACGGGCTGGTCATTAAGGGGTTAAGGGAACACTGGCTGTCACTGTTATGGGAGCACTTTAGCTGGCAGTTATGGGAGCCCTCGTTGGCACTGTTATGGGAGCACTGTGGTTGGCACTGTTATGGGAACACTGTACTTGACACTGCTGTGGGAGCACTGTGGTTGGCACTGGTATGGAGGCACTGTGGCTGTCATTTATTATGAGGGCAATGTGGTATTTTGTTGCACTGTGAATGTCCTTAACCCCTTCCCGCTCCTGGACGTTCGCGCTCCATGACCTAATAGTACGTCTCGGGAGTAACGGTCATTTCGGCCGTCCTCCCGACACATACAAGAGCTGTGACAGCTGCTGTCTCGTACAGCAGCTGCCGCAGCTCCTACAGCGGGGACCGATTGCTGTGTCCCCGCTGATTAACCCCTTAAAAGCCGCGTTCAATAGGGATCGCGGCTTTTTAGGGGTTAAGCTACAATCGCCGGCCTGCTACACGATAGCGGCCAGCGATTGTAACTATGGCAACCGGACACCTAACAATGTTGTCCGGCTATGCCATCGACGGAAGCCTAGTGGGTCCTGACAAAGTCAGGACCCACTATGCTTGCTGTCAGTGAGTAGCTAACAGCTCTAATACACTGCACTACACATGTAGTGCAGTGTATTAGAATATCGATCAGGACCTCCTGCCCTCATGTCCCCTAGTGGGACAAAGTAATAAAGTAAAAAAAAAATACAAAAAAGATGTGTAAAAATAAGAAAATAAAAGTTTTAAAAGTATTAAAAGTAAAAATCCCCCTTTTCCCTTATCAGTCCTTTATTATTAATAAAAATAGATAAATAAACAAATAAACTATACATAATTGGTATCGCCGCGTCCGTAACGGCCTGAACTACAAAATTATTTCATTATTTATCCCACACGGTGAACGCCGTAAAAGAAAATAATAATAAACCGAACCACAATCACAATTGTTTGGTCACTTCACCTCCCAAAAAATGGAATAAAAAGAGATCAAAAAGTCGCATGTACCTAAAAATGGTCCTGATCGAAACTACAGTTCGTTACGCAAAACAAAAGTCTTCGCACGACTTTATTGATGGAAAAATAAAAAAGTTCTGGCTCTCAGAATAAGGTAACACAAAAAGTGAATGTTTACAAAACGTATTTTATTTTGCAAACGCCATAAGACATAAAAAAACTATAAACATCTGGTATTGCCGTAATCGTATCGCCCCGCAGAATAAAGTGAATATGTCATTTATAGCGCACGGTGAACGCTGTAAAAAAAATAGAATAAAAAAACAATTGTAGAATTGCTGTTTTTTAGTCACCACGCCACTTAAAAATAGAATAAAAACTGATCAAACAGTCGCATGCACCCCAAGAAAACTGCAATGGATTCCTCAAGGGGTCTAGTTTCCAAAATGGGGTAACTTTTGGGGGGTTCCCAATGTTTTGGCACCACAAGACCTCTTCAAACCGGACATGGTGCCTAATAAAAAAGAGGCCTCATAATCCACTAGGTTCTCCTTTGCTTCGGAGGCCAGTGCTTGAGTCCATTACCGCACTAGGGCCACATGTGGAATATTTCTCAAAACTTCAGAATCTGGGCAATAAACATTGAGTTGCGTTTCTCTGATAAAACCTTTTGTGTTATAAAAAAAATGGTATAAAGAGGATTTTCTGACAAAAATAAATATGTAAATTTCACCTCTACTTTGCTCTAAATTCCTGTGAAACACCTAAAGGGTTCATAAACTTTCTAAATGCTGTTGTGAATACTTTGAGGGGTCTAGTTTCTAAAATGGGGTGTTTGATAGGGGTTTCTAATATATAGGCCCCTCAAAGCAACTTCAGAACTGAACTGGAACCTAAAAAAATAAATAAATGAGGCAATACTTTGCTTCTTACATTATACTCATAATGAGCCGTGCCCACCCCGAGATGACCCCAGTTTTGACCGTTTGTATAAACGGAGACCCCTATTAGACCGTTCCAGTGCCCGGTTTTCCCAAGCATACACCACCGAGACGTGTATTTCTATTGATGAGTCCCTGGTACATTTTAAAGGGAGGCTTCAATTTCGCCAGTACCTGCCGAGTAAGAGGGCAAGGTATGGCGTGAAGTCGTATAAGCTGTGTGAGTGCATCAGGGTATACCTACAGATTTAGGATATATGAAGGGAAGGGCACCAGTATTCAGCCCCCAGAATGCCCCCCCCCCCTTTACTGGGAGTTAATGCAAAAATTGTGTGGGATTTGGTGCACCCATTGCTGGACCAGGGTTACCACCTCTACCTGGATAATTTTTATACCAGCGTCCCACTCTTCAACTGCCTCGCTTCCAGTCCTGCGGCATGCGGCACTGCTAGAAGAAATCTGAGAGGCCTCCCTTAGACTCTGCTTGGGCAAACACTCAGAAGGGGAGAGAGCAGGGCACAATCTAGCAGCAACATATTGTGTGTCAAGTACAAGACAAGAGAGATGACACACCAGTACCCATGTACCAGGACGAGGTACCAGTACAGACAATGGCGGATTATAATATGGGCGTTTCGGGCGGTCGCCCGGGGCTGCCAGGGGGCCCATCGCAGCCCGAACCGCACACTATCTTAAAAAACTATGCAGCGCTGCTAGCTGCCGCGCTGCCCGCTTCCAACTGAATCTGCTTCTGCAGGACGCAGATTCAGTTGGGTTGAATGCTGGAGCCTCGCTCCAGCATTCACTCTGCCGTGAGCGGCTCGGTGCAGGCAGGCGCGATGTAGTGACATCATCGCGCCTGCCTGCACGGAGTCACTCACAGCACAGAGGAGGAGAAGTATCGCATCCCCCACCGTCGTGGGAACCGGGATAGGTAAGCAATTATGTTTTTTTTATTTATTAGGTATGTACATATGGGGAATTATGCTGTGTCAGCTATGGGGCATTATACTGTGTCACATCTATGGGGCATTATACTGTGCAAGCTATGGGGCATTATACTGTGTCAGCTATGGGGCATTATACTGTGTCAGCTATGGGGCATTATACTGTGTCGACTATGGGGCATTATACTGTGTAGCAGCTATGGGGCATTATACTGTGTCAGCTATGGGGCATTATGCTGTGTCAGCTATGGGGCATTATACTGTGTCAGCTATGGGGCATTATACTGTGTCAGCTATGGAGCATTATACTGTGTCACATCTATGGGGCATTATACTGTGTCACATCTATGGGGCATTATACTGTGTCAGCTATGGGGCATTATACTGTGTCAGCTATGGAGCATTATACTGTGTCAGCTATGGGGCATTATACTGTGTCAGCTATGGGGCATTATACTGTGTCAGCTATGGGGCATTATACTGTGTAGCAGCTATGGGGCATTATGCTGTGTCAGCTATGGGGCATTATACTGTGTCAGCTATGGGGCATTATACTGTGTCAGCTATGGGGCATTATACTGTGTCAGCTATGGGGCATTATACTGTGTCGCAGCTATGGGGCATTATACTGTGTCGCAGCTATGGGGCATTATACCGTGTCAGCTATGGGGCATTATACTGTGTCGCAGCTATGGGGCATTATACTGTGTCGCAGCTATGGGGCATTATACTGTGTCGCAGCTATGGGGCATTATACTGTGTCGCAGCTATGGGGCATTATACTGTGTCAGCTATGGGGCATTATACTGTGTTGCAGCTATGGGGGCATTATACTGTGTCACAGCTATGGGGCATTATACTGTGTCAGCTATGGGGCATTATACTGTCAGCTATGGGGCATTATGCTGTGTCAGCTATGGGGCATTATACTGTCAGCTATGGGGCATTATACTGTGTAGCAGCTATGGGGCATTATGCTGTGTCAGCTATGGGGCATTATACTGTGTCAGCTATGGGGCATTATACTGTGTCAGCTATGGGGCATTATACTGTGTCAGCTATGGGGCATTATGCTGTGTCAGCTATGGGGCATTATACTGTGTCGCAGCTATGGGGCATTATACTGTGTCAGCTATGGGGCATTATACTGTGTCGCAGCTAAGGGGCATTATACTGTGTCGCAGCTATGGGGCATTATACTGTGTCAGCTATGGGGCATTATACTGTGTTGCAGCTATGGGGGCATTATACTGTGTCACAGCTATGGGGCATTATACTGTGTCAGCTATGGGGCATTATACTGTCAGCTATGGGGCATTATGCTGTGTCAGCTATGGGGCATTATACTGTGTCACATCTATAGGGCATTATACTGTGTCACCTCTATGGGGCATTATACTGTGTCAGCTATGGGGCATTATACTGTGTCAGCTATGGGGCATTATACTGTGTCAGCTATGGGGCATTATACTGTGTCACATCTATGGGGGCATTATACTGTCAGCTCTATGGGGCATTATACTGTGTCACATCTATGGGGCATTATACTGTGTCAGCTATGGGGCATTATACTGTGTCAGCTATGGGGCATTATACTGTGTCAGCTATGGGGCATTATACTGTGCAAGCTATGGGGCATTATACTGCGTCAGCTATGGGGCATTATACTGTGTCGGCTATGGGGCATTATACTGTGTAGCAGCTATGGGGCATTATACTGTGTCGGCTATGGGGCATTATACTGTGTAGCAGCTATGGGGCATTATACTGTGTCACAGCTATGGGGCATTATACTGTGCAAGCTATGGGGCATTATACTGTGTCAGCTATGGGGCATTATACTGTGTCGGCTATGGGGCATTATACTGTGTAGCAGCTATGGGGCATTATACTGTGTCACAGCTATGGGGGCATTATACTGTGTCAGCTATGGAGCATTATACTGTGTCACATCTATGGGGCATTATACTGTGTCACATCTATGGGGCATTATGCTGTGTCACATCTATGGGGCATTATACTGTGTCAGCTATGGGGCATTATACTGTGTCAGCTATGGGGCATTATACTGTGTCACATCTATGGGGCATTATACTGTGTCAGCTATGCAGCATTATACTGTGTCAGCTATGGGGGCATTATACTGTGTCAGCTATGGGGCATTATACTGTGTCAGCTATGGGGCATTATACTGTGTCAGCTATGGGGCATTATACTGTGTCGCAGCTATGGGGCATTATACTGTGTCGCAGCTATGGGGCATTATACTGTGTCAGCTATGGGGCATTATACTGTGTTGCAGCTATGGGGCATTATACTGTGTTGCAGCTATGGGGGCATTATACTGTGTCACAGCTATGGGGCATTATACTGTGTCAGCTATGGGGCATTATACTGTGTCAGCTATGGGGCATTATGCTGTCAGCTATGGGGCATTATGCTGTCAGCTATGGGGCATTATACTGTGTCACATCTATAGGGCATTATACTGTGTCACCTCTATGGGGCATTATGCTGTGTCAGCTATGGGGCATTATACTGTGTCACATCTATGGGGGCATTATACTGTGACAGCTATGGAGGCATTATACTGTGTCAGCTATGGAGGCATTATACTGTGTCAGCTATGGGGGCATTATACTGTGTCAGCTATGGGGGCATTATACTGTGTCACATCTATGGGGGCATTATACTGTGTCACATCTATGGGGGCATTATACTGTGTCGCTGTAAAGGATCTGCCAGGCACTACGTCTGGGTATACTCCCAGGATTAATCAGTCGACACCTGAGGCCAGACCTCTGAGACTGACACCTGCTCCCACCAATCAGGGTGGCAGGCTCAGGAGTGGGAGAGCCTATTGCGGCCTGGTCAGTCAGAGTTAGCTCCGCCCCCTGTCCATTTATACCTGCCGTTTTCTCTTCCTCCTTGCTTGTTATTCTTCTTGGACTCCTGGCCCCACTGCTGCCTTGCTCCAGCCTGCTTCTGCCGTGCTTCTGTCTTGCTTCAGTTCCGTTTATCCTGCGTTGCTCTGCCCCTGGCTTGCTTCTGCTCTGTGCTCCCGTTTGTATACTCCACTACTTCCTGATCCTGACTGGCTCATTCACCGCTCCGTTTCCTCGCGGCGTTCCGTGGGCTACTGTATTCCCTTGCGTGTTCCCTGTTTGTACTCCCTTGCACTTAGACAGCGTAGGGACCGCCGCCAAGTTGTACCCCGTCGCCTAGGGCGGGTCGTTGCAAGTAGGCAGGGACAGGGAGGTGGGTAGATTAGGGCTCACTTGTTCCCTTCACCTCCTTCCTGCCATTACAGTCGCAGCTATGGGGCATTATACTGAGTCGCAGCTATGGGGCATTATACTGTGTCAGCTATGGGGCATTATACTGTGTCAGCTATGGGGGCATTATACTGTGTCGCAGCTATGGGGCATTATACTGTGTCGCAGCTATGGGGCATTATACTGTGTCAGCTATGGGGCATTATACTGTGTCAGCTATGGGGCATTATACTGTGTCAGCTATGGGGGCATTTTACTGTGTCAGCTATGGGGGCATTATACTGTGTCGCAGCTATGGGGGCATTATACTGTGTCGCAGCTATGGGGGCAATATACTGTGTCGCAGCTATGGAGGCAATATACTGTGTCGCAGCTATGGAGGCATTATACTGTGTAGCAGCTATGGAGGCATTATACTGTGTCGCAGCTATGGAGTCATTATACTGTGTCGCGGCTATGGGGGCATTATACTGTGTCGCAGCTATGGGGGCATTATACTGTGTCGCAGCTATGGGGGCAATATACTGTGTCGCAGCTATGGAGGCAATATACTGTGTCGCAGCTATGGAGGCATTATACTGTGTAGCAGCTATGGAGGCATTATACTGTGTCGCAGCTATGGAGTCATTATACTGTGTCGCGGCTATGGGGGCATTATACTGTGTCGCAGCTATGGGGGCATTATACTGTGTAGAGGCAGCTATGAAGGGCATTAGGGTATGTTCACACGGCCTATTTACGGACGTAAATCGGGCGTTTTTGCCCCGAATTACGCCTGAAAATAGCGCCTCAATAGCGCTGACAAACATCTGCCCATTGAAAGCAATGGGCAGACGTTTGTCTGTTCACACGAGGCGTATATTTACGCGCCGCTGTCAAATGACGGCGCGTAAATAGACGCCCGCGTAGAAGAAGTGACCTGTCACTTCTTTGGCCGTAATTGGAGCCGCTATTCATTGACTCCAATGAATAGCAGCGCTAATTACGGCCGTAATTGACGCGGCGTTCAAGCGCCTGCACATGCCGGTACGGCTGAAATTACGGGGATGTTTTCAGGCTGAAACATCCCCGTAATTTCAGCCGTTACGGACCCCCGCCGTGTGAACATACCCTTATACTGTGGGGGCAGCTCTGGGTGACATTATACTGAGCAATTACAAGAGCTGCAGGTCCAAGGGGGGAGGCGCTGTGTAGCACTATATACGAGGGGGGATTGTTGTATAGCACTATATAGAAGGGAGCGCTGTGTATCACTATATCTAAGGGGGATTGCTGTGTAGCACTATATACAAGAGGGGGAGGGCTATGTGACGCTATTTACAGAGGGGGAGGACTGTGTAGCGCTATTTACAGGGGGCTGTGTGTGGTGCTGTCTACAGTGTTTGACACAATTATATTCAGGGGCACAGTCTATGGTGCTATAATATTTAGGGGCACAGTGTTTGTACTATTTTATTCAGGGGCGCAGTGTTTGGTGCTATTATATTTAGGGGCACAGTGTGTGGCACCATGATAATATTATCTTTGTTTATAGGTGTGGAAATGTTGGAAAAGTGAGGAGCCAAAGACATCTGAGTGGCAAATTCTGCAGAAATGGGTCATGGCCGGGAAAAGTCGTCATGAAGTCTGGACTGGATGGAGAAGAGGAAAAAAACTACGTCGTCACCTGTGAGTCACTAGATTTATAGACAATCTGTCATCTCTACTGACATGTTTATTATAGGAAATCCTTGTATTTCACAAAGTCTTTGTGCAGTCCAGGACTGATAGACAAATAAGTGTTACTATTCCCCTTGTCAGGAGAATGTGTCCCTACACGGTGCAATACTGTCAGCGATGGTTGGAGACTGTCAGTATGTGGGGACACAGCCTTTTGACAAGGGGAGTAGTAACACCCATTTGTTAATGTCTGGACAAAAAGAAAGTGTTAACAATAGTTACAGGGCGGCGGTGGAGAAGGGGGACCCAACTATGGGTAACAGCCCAGGGCCCATGGTCTACTTAATCCGCCACTGAGTACAGAGACCCCCAAACCAGACTGCATCCTGGGCTACAATAGGTACATGGGAGGGGTGGACTTGTCAGATCAAGTCCTGAAGCCGTACAGCGCCATGCGGTGTGGTATAAGAAGCTGGCCGTGCACATCATACAGATGGCATTGTACAATGTGTACGTGCTACGTCGATGTACAGGCCAGAGGGGAACATTCCTGGAATTTCATGAGGTGGTTATCAAGAAACTAATTTTTTCGGACTAAGAAGGGGGGACACCCAGTACTTCTGGAAGCGGGGCCACACGCATCGCACCAGGGCAACACTTTCCAGGAGAAGTTCCCCAAACTGGCAAGAAAGGGAAAAGTCAAAAGAGGTACAAAGTCTGCTATAAGAGGGGGATAAGGGAGGACACAATATATCAATGTGACGTGTCCCGAAAAACTAAGGCTCCGTATGAAAGAGTGCTTCAAAATGTATCATACATCCCTTGATTTTTAATCTACCCCAGTTTTACTTACCCTGATGCACTCCTCACAGCTTATCCCCCTCATCTTTCCCTTCTGAGCCCTGCCGTGTGCCCAGGCAGCTGATAACAGCCACATGTAGGGTATTGCCATACCCGTGAGAACCCACATTACAGTTTATGGGGTGTATGTCCCGGTAAAAATGCTCACTACACCTCTAGATGAATGCCTTAAGGGGTGTAGTTTTTAAAATTGGGTCACTTCTCAGAGGTTTCAACTGTACTGGTACCTCAGGGGCTTCTGCTTACATGACTTTGCACCAGAAAATCCCCAGTAGGCCAAATGGTGGTCCTTTCCTTCTGAGCCCTCCCATGAGCCCAAATGTCAGTTTATCACCACAAATTTGGCATTGCCGCACTCAGGACAAATTGGGCAACAAAATGGGGTATTTTATTTCTTGTGAAAATAATATATTTTGAGCTAAAAAAATATATTATTGGAAAAAATTATATTTTTTTAAATTCCCAGCCCAATTCAAATAAGTTCTGTGAAGAAACTATGGGGGTCTAAATGGTCACATAACCCATCATTTAATTCCTTGAGGGGTGTAGTTTCCAAAATGGGGTCACTTCTGGTGGGTTTCCATTGCTTTGATACCTCTGGGGCTCTGCAAATGCGACATGGCACCCGAAAACCAATCCAGCAAAATCTGCACTCCAAAGAACACACAGCGCTCCTTTCTTCTGAGGCCTCCCATGAGCCCAAACAGCAGTTTATCACCACAAATGGGGTATTGCTGCACTCAGGAGAGATTGGGCAACAAAATGATGTATTTTGTTCCCTGTGAAAATAAGAAATTTTGATAAAAAATGACATCTTATTGGAAAAAAATGTCATTTTTTTTAATTTCACAGCCCAATTCAAATAGGTGCTGTGTAAAAACTGTGGGGTCAAAATGGTAAAAACAACCACCATAAATTAATTCCTTGAGGGGTGCAGTTTCTCGAGAGATCACGCTGTGACGTCACTGACTTCCTGCCCCAGGTCCTGCATCGTGTCAGCCACATCGGCACCAGAGGCTACAGTTGATTCTGCAGCAGCATCAGCGTTTGCAGGTAAGTAGCTACATCGACTTACCTGCAAACGCCGATGCTGCTGCAGAATCAACTGTAGCCTCTGGTGCCGATGTGTCCTCGCTCGTCCGACACGATGCAGGACCTGTGAGTGACGACACAGTGTGATCTCTCGAGAACACGGCTGTGTCTGCACTGCCAGAAGCTGGGCGTTCTGAAGAGAAGTGGATGATACTTCTCGTCAGAACGCCCAGCTAGTAAAAGTAGTAAAAACGCCCCGATGTACGCACATAATACACGCCCACTTGGACTTTTACTTTAAACACGCCCACTTGGACTTTTGCAAGCCTCATTTGCATAAATACAAAAATGGTCATAACTTGGCCAAAAATGCTCGTTTTTTAAAAATAAAAACGTTACTCTTATCTACATTGCAGCGCCTATCTGCTGCAATAGCAGATAGGGGTTGCAAAATCTCGTGACAGAGCCTCTTTAAGCATTCCGACGTTATTACCACATAAAGTGAAATATGTCAGATTTGAAAAATGGGCTCTGAGCCTTAAGGCCAAAACAAGGCTGCGTCCTTAACCCCTTAATGACATGTCTATTTTAGACCTTAATGACCAAGCTATTTTTTACGTTTTTCAATCGTCGCATTCCAAGAGCTATAACCTTTTTATTTTTGCGTCGACATAGCTGTATAATGTCTTGTTTTTTGCGGGACAAGTTGTATTTTTTAATAGCACCATTTTGGGGGACATATTATTTATTGATTAACTTTTATTAACTTTTATTTGGGGGGAAATAGAAAAAAACCTGAAATTTTGCCACTCTTTTTCGCGTCTTAAATCTACGCCGTTTACCGTGTGATATAAATAACACAATAACTTTATTCAGCGGGTTGTTACGATTGCAACGATACCAAATTTGTATAGTTTTTGTATGTTTTACTACTTTTACACAGTAAAAACACTTTTTTTTCAAAATTATTTGTTTTTGTGTCTCCATATTTGAAGAGCCGTAACGTTTTTATTTTTTTGCCGATGCGGTTGTATGAGGGCTTTTTTTTTGCGGGAAGACTTGTAGTTTTTATTGGTACCATTTTGGAGTAGATGTCACTTTTTATCAAATTTTTTTAAAGTCAGGATTCACAGAAAACAGCAATTTTTCCATAGTTTTTTTATTACATTTTTTTACGGCGTTTACCGTGCGGCTTAAATAATGTAATAGATTTATAGTCGGGGTCGTTACGGACGCGGCGATACCAAATATGTGTAACTTTTTAACTTTATTTTGTTTTTTTAATAGTAAAGCATTTTGTAAGGGGAAAAGCTGTGTTTTTCATTTTTTTTCACATTTTTTTTTTATTAACTTTATTAAACTTTTTTTTCACTTTTTTACTAGTCCCACTAGGGGACTATAATATGCGATTCTGGGATCGCATTTATAATACACTGCAATACTTTTGTATTGCAGTGTATTACTGCCTGTCCGTTTAACACGGACAGGCATCTGCTAGGTCATGCCTCCGGCATGATCTAGCAGCCATTCACTCCAGGCAGACCTGGGGGCCTTTATTAGACCCCCGGCTGCCATTGGAGACACAGACACTCGGCGATCGTATCGCTGGGTGTCGGTGGGAGAGAGAGGGAGCTCCCTCCCTCTCTCCAAAACCACTCAGATGCGGTGCTCGCCATTGTGCACCGCATCTGAGGGGTTAAACGGGTGAGATCGATACTAATATCGATCTCACCCGGCAGAGCAGGGAGAGCAGGGAGATTTGACAGCTCCCTGCTCTGTTTACTTATTCCGATGCCGCAACGTAAAAAGTCTATGGCATCCAGGGCCGGCCTTAGGGTAGATGGCGCCCCGTGCAAAATTATCTTTCGGCGCCCCACGCCATTAAAAAAATTGCCCCATAAAAAAACCTATAATTCATCCCCACAGTATAATGCCCTATATAGTGCCCCCACACAGTGTAATGCCCCTTTAGTGCCCCACACACAGTATAATAATAATAATAATAATATTTAATAATGTAATATATTATAACGCCTTCAAGGACACAGTATTTTGTCCTCTAATTGTGCCCACACAGTGTTATGCCCCCTAAGTGCCACACACATTATATTGCCCCCTGTAGTGCCCCTACACAGTATGATGTCCGCTTAGTGGCCTCAACAGAGTAGAATGCCCCCACAGCCCCCCTAGTAGAAAGTGCCCCCTGTAGATTGTGCTGTACACCCTCCCTGTAGACAGTGCCATATTCCCCCACCTCCTCCTTGTAGACAGTGCCATACAGCCCCCACCTGCCCCTTGTAGTGTCATACTGCCCCACCTCCCTCTTGTACACAGTGCCCCCCACCGCCCCCTTGTAGACAATGTCATACAGCACCCACCTCCCCATTATAGAAAGTGACATTCAGCCCCCACATCCCCCTTGTAGAGAGTGACATACAGCCCCCACATCCCCCTTGTAGACAGTGCCATACAGCCCCCCACATCCCCCTTGTAGACAGTGCCATACAGCCCCCCACATCCTCCTTGTAGACAGTGCCATACAGCCCCCACCAGCCCCTTGTAGTGTCATACAGCCCCACCTCCCTCTTGTACACAGTGCCCCCCACCGCCCCCTTGTAGACAATGTCATACAGCACCCACCTCCCCATTATAGAAAGTGACATACAGCCCCCACATCCCCCTTGTAGAGTGACATACAGCCCCCCACATCCCCCTTGTAGACAGTGCCATACAGCCCCCCACATCCCCCTTGTAGACAGTGCCATACAGCCCCCCACATCCTCCTTGTAGACAGTGCCATACAGCCCCCACCAGCCCCTTGTAGTGTCATACAGCCCCACCTCCCTCTTGTACACAGTGCCCCCCACCGCCCCCTTGTAGACAATGTCATACAGCACCCACCTCCCCCTTGTAGAGAGTGACATACAGCCCCCACATCCCCCTTGTAGAGAGTGACATACAGCCCCCACATCCCAATTGTAGACAGTGCCATACAGCCCCCCACATCCCCCTTGTAGACAGTGCCATACTGCCCCCCACCTCCACCTGACAGGATCCTTGCATAGGCCGGCTTGATCCAGAGATGTCATCACGCCAACTGCGCTGGGATCCTGTCCCTGCGCCTCATAGGCTGCAGGCGCCGCTGTACCCGGCTACAGAGTTTCCCAACCTTTTCGGACTTGAGCCACCCCTGGAAAAAAAAAAATACCAAAAATTGTTTAGAGAAAGACAGAAAATAGCTAAAAATAAGCACTACATTCTTAGGGTATGTTCACACAGCGCTTTTTGTAAGGCAGAAAAAATCTGCTTTTGAATTGACAGCGTTATTTAATGGGGTTTTTTTTGCGTTTTTTTTAAAGCCGTTGAAGCGAATGCAAAAGACGCAGCAAAAAAGCTCCAAACGAGCGCCACAGCTATTTTCTTCCTACTATTAATTTCAATTGGAGGTCAGAGGTGGAAACCACTTGAAGACCATCAGCCCCCCCACTCACAGTGAAATAACCATCAGCCCCCCACTCACAGTGAAATAACCATCAGCACCTCCACTCACAGTAAGGCTGGGTTCACACACACTATTTACGGACGTAATTCGGGCGTTTTAGCCCGAATTACGTCCGAAAATGCGTCTCAAAAGCGCCGGCAAACATCTGCCCATTCATTTGAATGGGTCTTACGATGTTCTGTGCCGACGGTCATTTTTTTTACGCGCCGCTGTCAAAAGACGGCGCGTAAAAGACGCGTCAAAGAAGTGCCTGTCACTTGAGACGTAATTGGAGCCGTTTTCCCTTGACTCCATGTAAAAACAGCTCCAATTACGTCCGTCATGGACGCAGCGAAAAGCGCCTGCACATGCCATTACGGATGAAATTCCGGAGCTGTTTTCTCCTGAAAACAGCTCCGTAATTTCATCCGTAACGGAGGCTGCCGTGTGAACATACCCTAAAATGACCATCAGCCCGTCCACTCACAGTAAAATGACCATTAGCCCCCCACACACAGTAAAACGACCATCCGCCCCCCACTCACAGTAAAATGAAAATCAGCCCGCCACTCACAGATGCCCCCTGTAGATAGTACCACACAGCCCCCTGTAGATAGTGTCACACAGCCCCCTTGTAGGTCGTGCCACACAGCCCCCTGTAGGTCGTGCCACACAGCCCCCTTGTAGGTCGTGCCACACATCCCCCTTGTAGGTCGTGCCACACAGCCCCCTTGTAGGTCGTGCCACACAGCCCCCTTGCTGCACAGCCCTCTTGTAGGTAGTGCCACACAGCCCCCTTGTAGGTAGTGCCACACAGCCCCCTGTAGGTAGTGCCACACAGCCCCCTTGTAGGTAGTGCCACACAGCCCTCTTGTAGGTAGTGCCACACAGCCCCCTTGTAGGTAGTAGGGATGTCACGATACCTGAATTTGGACTTCGATACCGATACTTCGTGTAGTATTGCGATTTCGATACCAAAACGATACTTTGCCAACAGTAATAAAAAAAAGTTCTTCCATTTTCTGATGTGAGGCGCGAGGTGTGATGCTGAATTTAACCTCCGTGTGCCTCGCATTAATAGTAATTAACCCCATCATGTTTCTCAGTCATAATGGGTTAATGTGTGAGGTACATGATGGGGTTAATTACTATTAATTTGAGGCACATGGAGGTTAAATTCATCACACCTCGTGCCCCACATTAATAAGTGAAAGAAGTTTTTTTTATTTTATTTTTTACAGCGTACACATCATAAATGACGCAAAAAAATTGTTGTGCAGGTTATTACGGCCGCGCCAATACCGAATGTGTATATTTTATATATTGAGACTTATTTTAATAATGTTTATTTTAAAAAAAAAGGGGTATGTGTATTTTTTAAAATGTAACATTACTTTATGTTTTTACTTTATTTTTAAACTTTAATATACTGGCATATATCAGATATATGCCAGTACATTAGCCTGTGGACGGATAGTACACAGGCAGTTGTTAGGACATACCTCGGTATGCCCTAACAGGAAATATGGTAGGACAGCCCTGGGGTCCTTCAATAGACCCTGGGCTGTCTGCCCATATATGGTATGGCCCTCGATCGCGTCACAGGAATTCCCTGTGACGCAATCCAGGGGTATCCCCCCTCCTCACTTTCCCCTGAATGCTGCAGTCAGCTTTGATCGCAGCATTCAGGAGAATAGCGGCGGAGATGAGCGGTTTCTCTGATCTCTGCCGTTATAGAGCGGGGCTGCGGCTGTGTAATAGTCATTGCCCCGTTCCTGACATTAAGTGCACGCGCGGTCAGCATGAGGTGAGCAGTGCGGCCGTCATGTTCTGTTTTCAGTGCCGCCGCTCATTAGTGCAGCGCTGGCCGCATCGCATCATCCTCACGGCTCGCACTTGTCAGGACTCAGGAGCGGGGCAATGGCTGTATTACACAGCCGCAGCCCCGCTCTCATTCGTCATGTATTACTATACTTAGCTGTGTGGCTCGAACCATTTGGGGATGCACAGTATCGAAGTTTCGATGCATTGTGCATCCCTAGTAATTAGTGCCACAAATCCCCCCCCTTGCCGCACAGCCCCCTTGTAGGTAGTGCCACACAGATCCCTTGTAGTGCCACACACACCCTTGTAGGTAGTGCCACACAGCCCCCATGTAGGTAGCACTCCCTTCCTGTAGATAGCGCCACTGTAGCTCCCTGTGGCTGGAGATTCCGCTCCTTGACGGAGTGCTTGATGTCTTTGTCCATATATGAACAGTGACATCAGAGGCAACTAACTCCTGAAGCGGAATTCCTGTCCTCAGCATTGCCGACGCTGTGACCGGGGATTCCACTCCAGGAGAAGCCCCTGACGTCTCTGTCAATTTAGTCGGGGGGGGGGGGGGTGCTATCTACAGGGGTTCTGCAAAAAATCTCCTCCTCCTCACATCCACTTCGCGCTATGAGGAGGAGAGAAAGCACGTCCGTGGCAGTTGTCCTGAGGAGTGTCGCGGCACCCCTGGAGGGTTCTCATGGGAACCTCATGTTGGGAACCACCAGTCTAATAGATCACAGAGCAGGGAGATACCTCCCTGCTCTGCTATAGTGTTGAATAGTATCTGCTTCTTTAGCAGGGCCGTATTTACAGCTCACGCTGCCCTAGGCACTAAGCCTGACTATACCCCATTACAGGCCTATTTAGTTTAGCCAATTATCCTCATGATTCGCCAGTTTCTGACCAATTATAATGATATTTGGTCAGTGTTAACAAAGGGGAAGATCAATGATAAAAACTTTGCTTATCGTTAATCTCAAATGAGAAAAAAAAAGGTAATACCCCCGGCCGTAGTCATAGCGATGCGTATTCTGTTCTGAGCGTAGCCCGGCCTCCAGGGATGACGATGCATCCCATGTGACAGCTGCAACCAATCAAAGGCTGCAGCGGTCACATGGACTACAGCGTCATCGCAGGAGGCGGGGCTACGCTCAGAGAGAGAGAGGGACTACGGCTGGGAGTATTAGATTTTTTTTACATTTATTTCTGCAGTCTTTCCACCCAAAAAACTGCACCAAAATTTGGTGCCGTTTTTCAGGTGAAATTCCCTGCTGTTCTCAGGACGTATACACTGTGTGGTTTTACGTATCTGCCCTGTGTGTTCCTACCCTCATAATCAAGTTGCTCTCCCCCACAAATATTATCTCTAAGGGCTTATTCAGACGAACGGGATATACGTCCGTGCAACGCGCGTGATTTTCACACGCGTGGCACGGACCTATATTAGTCTATGGGGCCGTGCAGACATGTGCGTGATTTTTACTCATCATGTGTCCGCTGCGCAAAAGTCACGACATGTCCGTTCTTTGAGCGTTTTTCGCGCATCACGCACCCATTAAAGTCAAAACCACGCATGCCATACGGAAGCACTAACGTGCAAACAGTGTGATTCGTGCAACAGCAGCAAAAGGATGAATGAAAACAGAAAAGCACCACGTGCTTTTCTGTTTACAAACATCCAAATGGAGTGTCATAATGATGGCGGCTGCGCGAAAATTACGCAGCCGCGCATGATATGATGCTGCCGCACGGAGCGGTCAAGTGCCTTTTGCGCACGCAAAACGTTGCGTTTTTTGCAAGCGCAAAAAGCACACGCTCGTGTGAATCCAGCCTAAGGCTTTATTCAGATGAACAGGAAAAACGTCCGTGCAACGCGCGTGATTTGCACGCGCGTTGCACGGACCTATATTAGTCGATGGGGCCGTGAGGACATGTGCGTGATTTTTACTCAGTGTGAGTCCGCTGAAAAAAAGTCATGACGTGTCCGTTCTTTGGGCGTTTTTCGCGCATCACGCACCCATTGAAGTCAATGGGTGCGTGAAAACCACGTGCGAACTGCGTGATTCGCACAAGAGCTGTCAAACTCTGAATGTAAACAGAAAAGCACCACGTGCTTTTCTGTTTACAAACATCCAAACGGAGTGTCTTTGAGATGAGCGAACCCGGACAACCGAACCGAACTTCACCGGGTTCGGCCGAACTCGTTTTGACCGAACCCGGCAAAAAAAATTCCGGTACGCGACGTCAGGAGATAGTCACTGTCCAGGGTGCTGAAAGAGTTAAACCGTTTCAGAACCCTGGACAGTGACTTCCGCTCACAATATACATGAACGGGTAAAAATACAAGAAGTTCTGACTTACCGAGAACTCCCTGCTCCTTCCTCCAGTCCGGCCTCCCGGGATGACAATTCAGTCCAAGTGACAGCTCCAGCCAATCACAGGCCAAGCACAGGCTGCAGCGGTCACATGGACTGCCGCGTCATCCAGGGAGGTGGGGCCAGATGTCAAGAGAGGCGCGTCACCAAGGCAACGGCCGGGAGGGAAGTTCTCGGTAAGTACGAACGTCTTTTTTTTTTTTTTAACAGGTTGCTCGATATTGTGATCGGAATTCACTGTCGAGGGTGCTGAAAGAGTTACTGCCGATCAGTTAACTCTTTCAGCACCCTGGACAGTGACTATTTACTGACGTCGACTAGCCTCATCTCTATGATGGCGGCTGCGCGAAAATCACGCAGCTGCGCATCATACACTGATGACACATGGAGCTGTCAAGTGTTTTTTGCGCCCGAAAAACGCCACGTTTTTGCGTCCGCAAAAACGCCACGCTCGTGTGAATCCAGCCTAAGGGTAAGGCCACACGGAGCGGTACTGACACGGTCGCAACACAGCTAACAACCACGCCGGCACCATGTTCAGTGCGGCTGTCAAACAGCCTGTTAGTGGCTGCACGTATTCCGGTTACATTCGCATGCGCACTGCCGCTCCATTCATTCTCTATGGGAGCGCCGGGGATAGCCGAGTGCAGTGTTCTGCTTTTTCCTGCACTCCCATAGAGAATGAATAGGAGGTAAGCTGTTGTCATTTGCAAAATCGTGCGCCCATAAAGGGTGTATTAATTCATGGCCGCACGATTTTGCAGATAAAGGGACGGTTTACCCGGTTTAACGTGCGGCCATGAATTAATACACCCTTTATGGCCGAACGATTTAGCAAATTACAACAACTTACCCCCTATTCATTCTCTATGGGAGCGCCGGAAGAAGCAGAACACTGCACTGGGCTATCTCCGGCGCTCCCATAGAGAATGAATGGAGCGGCAGTGCGCATGCGAATGTAACCGGAATACCCCTTAACAAGGTATTTGACAGCCGCTCCTACATAGTGCCAGCGCGGTTGTTGGCCGCGTTGCGACAGTGTGAGGGCCGCTCCGTGTGGCCGTACCCTAAAGAATCCTTTCTCCCTATACAGAACACTAAGTTCCCCTCCCCCATGATTCATAATAAGCTCCTACACCACAAAATAAACTATACAGAAGTCCCCCTCCCCACAAAATACATTTATAAAGAATCCCCCCACTCCTATAGCATTTAGGGCAATGTCCCCTCACCTCCAAAATCGATCTGTAAAAAATACACACTTAAATCACCTATAACCTAGCCTCCCCTCCCCCACAAAATCGATCTTTTAAAAAAAAAACAAAAAAAACATCCTGTTACACATCACTTAACCCCTTCCCTCTTTCCTCCTCCCTCACACAGCACATAAATAAACATAGCTTAAGCTAAAGCCTCTGCTCTTACCTGACACTGGAGCTCCGTGGAGGAGTCTTCACTGTGGCAGCAGCACAGCAGGAAGGAGCTGCATGAGGCTCTGAGTGACACTGCAGTACAGGCTGTGCCGATTGGTGGAGCAGACAGAAGCACCTGCTGCTGCTCCTCCAATCAGTGCTCACTTCACACAGCCGTGAAGAGGAAGGAAAATGTCTCCTCTCTTCGGCTTGTACCCACTGGCGCCCCCCTTACAGCATGGCGGCCGGCTCCCTGTGCGACCGCACGTGTCGCACATAGCTAAGGCCGGACATGATGGCATCGGAATAAGGCCCGTTAGTGACCGACGTAGAAACACGATGGGCCTGTCACTAACGGGTTAAGGGGTTAAAATCTGCACTTAACCGTCATTGCTATTTGTTTTGGGACTGGTTTCCCTAAATATTGCACTACTTCTGCTATGGTTATTGTACTGTTACTTACCATTAGGTTCACACGGAGTATTTTGGGGGAGGAATATCTGCCTCAAAATTCCGTTTGGAACTTTGAGGCAGATATTCCTCTCCCTGCACGCCGATTTTCGCGGCAATTATCGCGCTGTTTTTCGCCCGCGGCCATTGAGCGCCGCGGGCATAAAACAGCGAGAAATACGCTTTCTCCTGCCTCCCATTGAAGTCAATGGGAGGTCAGAGGCGGAAGCGCCCGAAGATAGGGCATGTGGCTTCTTTTTCCCGCGAGGCAGTTTTACTGCTCGCGGGAAAAAGATGCCGACGCCTCCCATTGAAATCAATGGGAGGCGTTCTCGGGCCGTTTTTGCCGAGTTTTGCGACGCGGTTTCCGCGTCAAAAAACTCGGCAAAATACCCCGTGTGAACATAGCCTTAGATTTTATTATTTACTTCCTATTACTTCTCTGTTTTGGGAGGCTACCTCCTACCATTGTTCATATATCTCTGTAACAATTTCTACAGTTTGACTTTATTGTATTGCACTGCGTGCAAACTTTTGCAATTTTGTGAAAATGTTTTATCTGCTCTGTTTAATTTCTAATAAAAAATTTATGATAACAAAAAAAAAAGATATTGTATTACGGTCTGTAGCCTTTGGGGGGAATATATTAACCTTTCTACAACAGTTTACTAGCGTAGAAAATTCACAAAATGCGCAAATGTCAAAAATTTTTGGGGAAAAAAATGGGCGGGGCTTAGCAGAAATGGCCAACAATTTTACTATCATTTACGCCAGTAACTGATGTCAATTATAGCAAAAATCTATATGTATAGTGCGGCCCAGATTTATCTCTGGGGGGCGTAACAAGGCAAAGGTCCGTGCCAGACACATACCTCTCCCCCAATCAGACTGTTTGCCCCCCCAATCAGACAATAAAATACATTTTAAAAATGTACTTACCTCACCACTCCGATTCTCCCTCCCGGATCCCCTCAGGCTCTTACAGCAGGCCGCAGCACGTAGAAAGTACTGATGACAGGCCGCGTTGCAGCTAAAAGATGCGACACATTTATTAAGAGTCTTTCACCTATTAATAAATGTGTTGCATCTTACTCCAGCAAACTGTTTAATAGGACTGTTGTATGAAACGCCAGTATTAAAGGGGTTTTCCACGTTTTAACAACTAATAAACCTATCCACTGGATAGGTCATCAGTATATGATCAGTGCGTGCCCGACACCCGGACCTCGCACCGATCCGCCACTCCAGCTGCCTCCCGGCACCGAACAACACTGCCAGAAGCAGATGGCTCAGGTCAAAGAATAGAGGCCGAGCTGCAGTTCTGCCGAACGGCCGCTATGCAGTAGTCGGAGCCATCTGCTTCCGGCAATATTGTCCAGTGCCCGGAGGCAGCTGGACTGGCGTATCGGTGCGGTGTCTGGGTGTAGTAACGATTGTTTGCCCATACATTACCGATGATTGCTCTTTGCATCACGATGTATCGTCAATCGGCGCTTGTTTTCATGGTCAGTATCGGCCCGTCTAAAAGGACCTTTACTTCCTCAGACACCACACTCCAGTCTACAGAGACCACCATAACTAGGCATTGGAACCAACCCTCCCACCTTAGCGGGTAAAGATTAACCATCTAAAAGGTTCACTATATACACATAGTTAGTTAGTTAGTACGGCTGAAAAAAGACACATGTCCATCAAGTTCAACCAAGGGACGGGAAAAGGGAAGGAAACATTTCTACACATAGGAGCTAATACTTTTTTGTTCTAGGAAATTATCTAACCCTTTTTTAAAGCCATCTACTGTCCCTGCTGTGACCAGCTCCTGCGGTAGGCTATTCCATAAATTCACAGTTCTCACTGTAAAGAAGCCTTGTCGCCTCTGCAGCTTGAACCTTTTTTTCTCCAGACGGAGGGAGTGCCCCCTTGTTTTTTGAGGGGGTTTTACAAGGAACAGGATTTCACCATATTTTTTGTATGTGCTATAAATATATTTATATAAGTTAATCATGTCCCCCCTTAGTCGTCTTTTTTCAAGGCTAAATACGTTTAATTCTTTCAATCTTTCCTCATAACTTAGATTCTCCATGCCCCTAATTAGCTTCGTTGCTCTTCTTTGTATTTTTTCCAACTCCAGGGCATCCTTTCTATGAACTGGAGCCCAGAACTGAACTGCATATTCTAGATGAGGCCTCACTAATGCTTTGTAAAGTGGTAATATTACATCCCTGTCCCGTGAGTCCATGCCTCTTTTAATACACGACAATATCCTGCTGGCCTTTGAAGCAGCTGATTGACACTGCATGCTGTTATTTAGTTTATGATTTACAAGTACACCCAGATCCTTCTCAACAAGTGAATCCGCCAGTGTAGCTCCCCCTAGGACATATGATGCATGCAGGTTGTTGGTACCCAGATGCATAACTTTACATTTATCTACATTAAACTTCATCTGCCAAGTGGACGCCCAAACACTTAGTTTGTTTAAATCTGCCTGCAATTCATGAACATCTTCCATAGACTGAACTATATTACATAGCTTGGTGTCATCTGCAAAAATAGAAATAGTGCTATTAATCCCATCCTCTATATCATTAATAAATAAGTTGAATAATAGTGGTCCCAGCACTGAACCCTGGGGTACACCACTTATAACTGGGGACCATTCAGAGAAGGAATCATTGACAACAACCCTCTGGATACGGTCCTTGAGCCAATTCTCAATCCAATTACAAACTATATTTTCTAAACCTATAGTCCTTAATTTACCCATTAGGCGTCTATGGGGGACAGTGTCAAATGCCTTTGCAAAGTCCAAAAACACTAAATCCACAGCGGCCCCTCTGTCTAGACTTCTGCTCACCTCTTCATAAAAACAGATTAGGTTAGTTTGACAACTTCTGTCCTTCGTAAAACCGTGCTGGCTGTCACTTATAATGCTATTTATTGTCACATAATCCTGTATATAGTCCCTCAATAGCCACTCAAACATTTTCCCCACGATGGATGTTAAGCTTACTGGTCTATAATTACCAGGGGAAGACCTAGAGCCCTTTTTGAAAATAGGCACCACATTTGCGCTGCGCTAGTCCCTTGGCACTATACCAGTCACTAGAGATTCTCTGAATATTATGAAAAGGGGGACAGAAATAACTGAACTAAGCTCTTTAAGAACTCTAGGGTGTAACCCATCTGGTCCCGGGGCCTTGTGCACATTTATTTTATTTAATTTAGCTTGGACCATATCTACATTCATCCAATTCAGTATATCAACTGATATATTAACAGCACTGGCACCGGCTACATCAGCTGCTCTTTCTTCTGTTGTATATACAGAGCTAAAGAACCCATTTAGTAACTCTGCCTTCTCTTGATCCCCTGTGACCAACTCCCCATTACCACTATCTAGGGGTCCTACATGTTCAGACCTTGGCTTTTTAGCATTTATATACTTGAAGAATTTTTTGGGATTTGTTTTACTATCCTTGGCCACCTGCCTTTCATTTTGTATTTTTGCTAATTTTATTACATTACCATCCCGCCGACTACTAGCTGGGCTGTTCTCCCGGCTGTTAGGGAGATCAGTATCCACTAGGGCTGCCATTTCTGAGACTGACACCCTTGCATCATCACCCAACTTGGCAATTTTGCTTGGAATGTCAGAAACCGGATCGGCCTTCCTTTTCTTTGACCCCTTTCTACTGCCCCTAACTACATTAACCCAGCTACTTATCTGATCCTGCTCACCCATGTCTTCACCCTCCACCCATGTCTTCACCCTCCACATAAGGGCTAAAGGTGAAAACACAGAGGTGCTCACCATATATCCAGCGTATAACTCTGTCCTCCAAATCTTAGGAGTGCACGGAGCAGGAGTTGTTCTAGATTCCTGTTTATATCCCAGACACGTTCATACCATTTTAGACAATGAATCGACATATCGCAAACTTGTGGTGAAACCAATCACCGCATGTAAAGAATCTTTCAAAAATCTGCTAGAAGAAGGAATTGGATTAGGAGTATTAGCCAAGAAACAGGCAGAATACTTACTGATAGAATTCCCTATTGTTCCCATATTCCATGGGATGCCAAAAATCCATAACTTTGCATGGTCTTGAAACTTGGGTTATCTGTGACGTAGTTGGCTAGTACTCCTGCAAACAGGCCTGCCATCAGGGTAGTACCGCTGGTACTACTGTCAGGGGCCTGGCCACAAAAGTAATTTAAAGTGGGCAGCCGCCGCTCATCAAGGTTATGATCAGCGGTAATTGGTTTGTAGAAAGGAATGGGACCCATGCAGGGGCCAGAAGCAGGGGCCAGCTCTGCAACTTGGTGAGTGACTCTGTTTTAAAGCAGTAGATTCAGTTTAATTATTTTTTTATGTTGCCCCTTCTCTCCCACCGGTCTCCCTCCCCTTCCCCTCCCCAGACCCCGGTCAAGCGTCATATCCACTCTGGCACAACTTCCGCCTCGGCCACCTTCCGTTCTCTTAGCCTACTCCTCCGCCCGCTCACAGAGTCCCTGGCACTTTGCGTCCTGCTCCCATCCCACGACTTTTCGTTGCGAACTCTCCAAATCCCCTAATAATGGGGGACCCAGATGTATTTCCTCAAATGGAATTCCACTGACTGTATGAAGCCCAGAAATTTCTGATGGCGGGCCTGCCTGCATACCACATATTCCAGCAATCAAGGCAATGGAATTCCATTTGCGGAAATACACCAGGTATTCCAAATGGGTCTACAAGAATTTATTTTAATGTCAGTGGAGTATCTGCGCTCACATAATTACTTCTGCCTTGATAGTTTTATTTTATTGCAGATAGAAGACGCCCTGATGGGGTCAAAATTATCCCTCTCCATGGACAATTTGTTTATGACATGGTGGGAGAACAACATTTTTTCAGCCAATAATCCCTTTTACGAGTGGATTGTGTGGGATGGACGCTACATCAACAATCTTTTTTTGTTTAGGGGTCATGATGTGGTGTCTGTACCATCATTTATGGAATACAATAAAACCAATACATTTAATTTACAATGTTACAGGCTCGGCATCCATGGATTCTGTTACCTTCTTCGAGATTACGTTGCAGGGGAATTGTAATACAGAAAAGGAAACATTTTGTGAACCCTCTTCGGGCACTACAGTCACCCAGCTCACACCATCTAGGCAATACCTACAGGGGTCCTTATAAGAACTAGGGTAGCCTGCTCAAATGATAAGATATTTCACAACCAATGTATAAATATTGACCCTGGATTACATTTTACAGGATATTAACAATGGATGTTAAGAAGGGCATCAAAACAAAGGACACAAGAATGCATCTTGTTTAATAATAAATACTGAAGCACGAGAGATCAATTACCAGTTTCTTCAACGGCATAGAGCCAAAAGTTTGGAGAAATATCAAAACATTATTCAGAAAAAATGAACCCATGTTAAATCCGGATCCAGTCCTGACACAAATTGTGGGTAAAGGCAGCCCCTGGGTCACCTAGAGGATGAGATCTCTTAGTTACATGTTGTTACAAGTCTTTTCTACAGTGTCGCTAACAACAAAACTTGACTTTCCCAAAAAGTTTTTTATTTTTTCAAAAGTACTTACGATATTGATGCGTTTATAAAAATTGTACTAAGCATCATGTAATTTATGCCATTAAATGCAAACAATGTGATCGCGTGTATGTACGGATGTAGCCATCTTTATCTTGACTCGGATAACTTGCTGAAGCGTGATATCACACAACAAAAGTCGTTAAAAAGTCATTGAAAAAACACAGCCACTGTGTATTTAAAGAGGCTCTGTCACCACATTATAAGTGCCCTATCTTCTACATAATGTGATCGGCGCTGTATTGTAGATTACATCAGTGTTTTTTAATTAGAAAAATTATCATTTTTGACTGAGTTATGACCTATATTAGCTTTATGCTAATGAGTTTCTCAATGGACAACTGGGCGTGTTTTACTATATGGCCAAGTGGGCGTTGTAAAGAGGAGTCTATGATGCCAGAGGCAGGTCTTAATAGGAGCACAAAGATGGTGGACCTGGGGGCATTTGTTAGGCCCCCAGGCAGCCATAGTAACCATCGCCACTCCGCTATTGCATTGCGGGGGGCGCGATGAGCTGCTAGAGGGGGTCGCCCCCTCTTTCTAACTATTTAAATGCTGCGGTCGTTACTGTGAGGTGTCGGCTGTAACATACAGCCGACACCCACATCGTACGGAGCGGGTTTACTCCATGAGCCTGTTCCATACTTCCCCTACCCGGCTATGACATACGGATACGTGAAATTTCTGGAAGGGGTTAAAGATGATTTCTTCCCAATGAGGATAAAACTTATGCCATCTGGTCAATTGTATTAGGAGGGGTAATTCAATTTGTATAGCGTGTCTGAAGTATGGCACACTTAAATCCCCAAATATTTTATCGAATGTTGTGCCTGGGGAATATTTGTATGTATATATATATGTATGTGTATATATATATATATATATATATATATATATATATATATACAGTGGAGGAAATAAGTATTTGATCCCTTGCTGATTTTGTAAGTTTGCCCACTGTCAAAGACATGAACAGTCTAGAATTTTTAGGCTAGATTAATTTTACCAGTGAGAGATAGATTATAGAAAAAAAAAAAAAAAGAAAATCACATAGTCAAAATTAGATATATTTATTTGCATTGTGCACAGAGAAATAAGTATTTGATCCCCTACCAACCATTAAGAGTTCAGCCTCCTCCAGACCAGTTACACGCTCCAAATCAACTTGGTGCCTGCATTATAGACAGGTCTTAAATGGTCACCTGTATAAAAGACTCCTGTCCACAGACTCAATTAATCAGTCTGACTCTAACCTCTACAACATGGGCAAGACCAAATAGCTTTCTAAGGATGTCAGGGACAAGATCATAGACCTGCACAAGGCTGGAATGGGCTACAAAACCATAAGTAAGACGCTGGGTGAGAAGGAGACAACTGTTGGTGCAATAGTAAGAAAATGGAAGACATACAAAATGACTGTCAATCGACATCGATCTGGGGCTCCATGCAAAATATCACCTCATGGGGCATCCTTGATCCTGAGGAAGGTGAGAGCTCAGCCGAAAACTACACAGGGGGAACTTGTTAATGATCTCAAGGCAGCTGGGACCACAGTCACCAAGAAAACCATTGGTAACACATTCCGCCGTAATGGATTAAAATCCTGCAGTGCCCGCAACGTCCCCCTGCTCAAGAAGGCACATGTACAGGCCCATCTGAAGTTTGCAAATGAACATCTGGATGATTCTGAGAGTGATTAGGCGAAGGTGCTGTGGTCAGATGAGACTAAAATTGAGCTCTTTGGCATTAACTCAACTCGCCGTGTTTGGAGGAAGAGAAATGCTGCCTATGACCCAAAGAACACCGTCCTCACTGTCAAGCATGGAGGTGGAAACATTATGTTTTGGGGGTGTTTCTCTGCTAAGGGCACAGGACTACTTCACCGCATCAATGGGAGAATGGATGGAGCCATGTACCGTCAAATCCAGAGTGACAACCTCCTTCCCTCCACCAGGACATTAAAAATGGCTCGTGGCTGGTTCTTCCAGCACGACAATGACCCAAAACATACAGCCAAGACAACAAAGGAGTGGCTCAAAAAGAAGCACGTTAAGGTCATGGAGTGGCCTAGCCAGTCTCCAGACCTTAATCCCATCGAAAACTTATGGAGGGAGCTGAAGATCCGAGTTGCCAAGCGACAGCCTCGAAATCTTAATGATTTAGAGATGATCTGCAAAGAGGAGTGGGCCAAAATTCCATCTAACATGTGTGCAAACCTCATCATCAACTACAAAAAACGTCTGACTGCTGTGCTTGCTAACAAGGGTTTTGTCACCAAGTATTAAGTCTTGTTTGCCAAAGGGATCAAATACTTATTTCTCTGTGCAAAATGCAAATAAATATATATAATTTTGACAATGTGATTTTCTGTTTGTTTTTTTATATAATCTATCTCTCACTGGTAAAATTAACCTAGCCTAAAAATTATAGACTGTTCATGTCTTTGACAGTGGGCAAACTTACAAAATCAGCAAGGGATCAAATACTTATTTCCTTCACTGTATATATATATATAAAACGTGTATCGGTGCAATTAGTGCAACTTTGTAATTATATTTTTATTCAAAGATATTTAAACTTTTTGATGCATAGCTACTTTGTATCCTGTATACAGAGCAGCTGTATCTAGCACTGAAACCTGTATCCGTCAGGTCAGCGGGACTGACGGGTTCAGTGACAGCGGGTCCTGCGTGTCTCTGGAAAAAAAAACAACAGCAATTTCAACATTGATTTTCACGTTTATAATTTACGCAGTTCACTATGCGGTGTAAATAACATGTTAGCTTTATTTTATGGGTCAGTACGATTGCGACGATACCAAATATGTATAGATTTTTGTTATTATGATCGCAGCAATACCATATATTTGTATTTTGTTTTTATACTCCTAGTAAATAAAACCAATTTTTATGAAAAAATTTAATTTAATTTTTACTGTAATCTATTTTTTAATGAATTTTTTTAGTCTCGCTAGGGGACTTTACAATGCCATCTTCTGATCGCATTATTGCCTGTCAGTGTAAAACTGACAGACAATCTATTAGTCCCTATTCACACAGAAGGGTTCTCCGGCCATGTGAAGGACGTTCTGTATAATGGCCGTCACACGGAAGCAGTAAAAACAATTCACCCCAAATGGGGCTATTCTCACAGCCGACGCTCTGGCCGGGGATTCCACTCCAGGAGAAGCCCCTGATGTCAGAGCTGGGACCCGCATCTATCAGACATTTATGGTGTATCCTGTGGATATGCCATAAATGTCTGCCATCACACAACCCCAATAGCAATGTTATTGACTAAGCAACATATACAATATAAAGAACTTGTGGCCTCTTGGAAGTCATCAGTCAAAGGTAAGGTTACAGTTTGGTAATCCCATACAAGAATGTTCTTTTTAGAAAACGACAGTGCCAATAAGGTAACTAATGGATTGATACTCATTGTAAGGAACTAATACAATGTAAATTTAGGGGATGGAAGTTACATTTATTGTAAGTCGTTTCATTGGGATTTTTTTTTGTTTTACATTTTCTATTTTCTATTGTTGCTTATATAGCACTAAGGTGAGAGATTGGAAAAAAGAAGGACCAATATAAGGCGCTGCTATACCAAACTAAGTTTTTATTTTGAGTAGGTTATTGATAGGCTACGCGTTTCGACGCAGAACATGCGTCTTCATCAGGCCATGAACATACAAAAGAAACATCACATATAAATACAAGTAGATAATAAAATATCAACCAATCACAAAGAGGAAACAGGGAGGGGACACGGGGAACTCCTACAAAGAGAAACGGACGAAATCCCGCTAAAAAAACAACCAAATTTGATTAATACAATGTATGTGAATTTGATAAAAAGGCATATGTGATAAATGAATTTAAAATAAATTTAAAATATGGGACAATTGTATAGAAAAACAAAAGATACTACTAAACGATCCATTTCAGTTGGTGTTTGAAGTGTGAGCCGTTTTAAAAACACAACATCGCTAAACTCATGCGGTCAAATCGTACTGATATAGTAATTTAAAATAACCCATAAGGGTAAAATCGGGAGTATAGATAATAATGGATCCACTATTTATTCTTTAGTAAAGAAAAAAATCTAATTAAAAATCAGATAGAAAAAACCGGCAAAACGGGCGAATGATATGAAAAACGCTATAAATTTTATAAATGAACCAAATATTGTTCAATCAATTAAAAACGAAAATTACATTCAATAATTTAGTCAGACTATTCTGAATAAAAAAATCAAGAATTCATTCATAAAGAAGCAAGATACAAGTAAAACGCCAGGACGGCTAAACAAGTGGCGTCTTTATAGTCAAGGCAACAATAATTTTATAAAAATAGATACCTGGAAAATATGTTAAATTGATAGAACAATTTGTACTATAACAATAATTATTAATTTTGTACTGTAATGAGAAACAAATCAATTGTCAGACTAAGCCTATATAAACCAATGTATTGATAAATAAATAAATAATCACAAACACATGGAAGATGCGAAGGACGGCCAAACCCTTCAAATTATGAAAAAACTATTAGGGTCAGTATTGATAAAAAATTAGAAACAATAAATAAAGAAATATTAGTAACTTTACCTCATGATGATTAATTCTGAACCGAGTCTAAAAACACAATATAAAAATGACCCAAATGTATCAGAAATTGAATGACATCTATGGCACTTGAATGCCATAATTTCAGATTAATATTAAATTATATTATATTACTGGAGATTAATTTACCCAAAGTAATGCAGATAGAACTACATTACCGTAGACCAAAGGAATATAATCAAATTATCTACTTCACAGTTGTTTCCTTTGGTCTACGGTAATGTAGTTCTATCTGCATTACTTTGGGTAAATTAATTTCAATCTCTCACCTTAGTGCTATATAAGCAACAATAGAAAATAGAAAATGTAAAACAAAAAAAAATCCCAATGAAACTACTTACAATAAATGTAACTTCCATCCCCTAAATTTACATTGTATTCAGGGGCGTAGCTAAAGGCTCATGGGCCCCGATGCAAGAACTCTTACTGCCCCCCCCCCCCCGCAAACTTCTCATGGCCGACGGTCCGCAGCTTTCAGCTGCATCGCTGGGTCTCCTAAGTGACCCAACAATGCAGCACTAGCAGCCGGGGGCGTCACGAAGGCTGGGTTCACACACCCTATTTACGGACGTAATTCGGTCGTTTTAGCATTGAATTACGTCCGAAAATGCGGCTCAAAAGCGTTGGCAAACATCTGCCCATTCATTTGAATGGGTCTTACGATGTTCTGTGCCGACGGTCATTTTTTTTTACGCGCCGCTGTCAAAAGGCGGCGCGTAAAAAAGACGCCCGCGTCAAAGAAGTGCCTGTCACTTCTTCAGACGTAAATGGAGCCGTTTTCCATGGACTCCATAGAAAAACAGCTCCAATTACGTCCGTAATGGACGCAGCGAAAGACGCCTGCACATGCCATTACGGCTGAAATTACGGTGCTGTTTTCTCCTGAAAACAGCACCGTAATTTCAGCCGTAACAGACGCTGCCGTGTGAACATACCCTCAGGGCTTAAAATGTCAGGGAAATGGCCCCAATACATATGTGTCCGCCCAAAAAAAAGTGTGTATATGAGACAGCATAGCATATCTATAGCACTACGACCCTATAAACTATGGATAGGATTAGATACAGTGGCTCAGCAGACAGTATCACACATGATAGGATTAGATACAGTGGCTCAGAAGGCAGTATCACACATGATAGGATTAGATACAGTGGCCCAGCAGACAGTATCACACATGATAGGATTAGATACAGTGGCTCAGCAGACAGTACCACACATGATAGGATTAGATACAGTGGCTGAGCAGACAGTATCACACATGATAGGATTAGATACAGTGGCTCAGCAGACAGTACCACACATGATTGGATTAGATACACAGCTCAGCAGGCAGTATCACACATGATAGGATTAGATACAGTGGCTTAGAAGGCAGTATCACACATGATAGGATTAGATACAGTGGCTCAGCAGACAGTATCACACATGATTGGATTAGATACACAGCTCAGCAGACAGTATCACACATGATTGGATTAGATACACAGCTCAGCAGACAGTATCACACATGATTGGATTAGATACACAGCTCAGCAGACAGTATCACACATGATTGGATTAGATACACAGCTCAGCAGGCAGTATCACACATGATAGGATTAGATACAGGACTCAGCTCGCTGACATTGCGGCTCCAGCGCTGGACCCAGGACAGGTAAGAATAATAATTTTGCTTCTTTATGTGTTCCTGATTATTTTTGTGTGTTTGTGTTTTTTTTACAGGTTCGGTTGTTGGACTTCGGATTCGAGGACTTCAATGACGGCGTTTTTTTTATTCTCAATAAAATGGTTAATGAGGGTTGTGTTTTTTTATTTCAATAAAATATTTTTTCTATGTGCTTGTATCTTTTTAAACTTTATTATCACCGCCTTAGTAATGGCCGCTGACTGATTGACAACCTCCATTACTAAGGCGAGGCTTAATGTTAGCAGGTGCAGAGGCTACACTAACCCGCATTATTAACCCGGTACCCACCGCCACCAGGAGTACTGGGAAGAGCCGGGTACGAACCAGTACCCGACCATCTGTAGTGACGGGCAGGCACCGGGGTGGCCGCAGGCTGGTAGTATTAGGCTGGGGGAGGCCAAAAACAGTGGCCCTTCCCACCCTTGTGATGCTGCCTGCTGCTGCTGTGTTGTATCTGGCTGGTTATGAAAATTGGGGGGGACCCCACATCGTTCTTTCCAATTATTTTATTTTTTTTAAATGACGTGGGGTCCCCCCCAATTTTTAATAACCAGCCAGATACAATAAAGCAGCAGCAGCCTAGCATCACCAGGGTGGGAAGGGCCACTGTTTTTGGCCTTTCCCCTCCTGATAATACCAGCCTGTGGCCGCCCCAGTGGCCGACCATCACTACAGATGGTCAGGTACTGGATCGTACCCGGCTCTTCCCAGCACCCCTGGTGGCGGTGGGTACCGGGGTAATAAAGGGGGTTAGTGTTCACCTCTGCATCGGCTAACACTAAGCCCCGCCTTAGCAATGGATGCTGTCAATCAGCCGGCGGCCATTACTAAGGCGGTAGTAATATAGTTTAAAAAAAAAAACACAAAGACATAGAAAAAATATTTTATTGAAATAAAAAAAAAACCCACACAGCCCTCATTAACCATTTTATTGATAATAAAAAAAAAAGCTGTCATCGAAGTAGTCCTGGAATCCGCCGTAGTCCAACGACCGAACCTGTAAGAAAACACACAAAAAATGATTAGTAACACGTGTGTTAGGCTTAGATACAGGGCCCATGTGTGATACTGTCTGTGGGACCCTGTATCTAAGCCTACCATAACGTAGGCTTAGATACAGGGTCCAGCAGATAGTAATCTTATACAGTATAAGATTACTGTGTGCTGGGGCCCTGTATCTAAACCTACAGTGTGGTAGGCTTATATACAGGGCCCATCAGACAGGATCACACATGGGCCATGTATCTAAGCCTACCATGTGATTGGCTTAGATACAGGGCCCAGCAGACAGGATCACGCATGGGCCATGTATCTAAGCCTACCATGTGATTGGCTTAGATACAGGGCCCAGCAGACAGGATCACACATGGGCCATGTATCTAAGCCTACCATGTGATTGGCTTAGATACAGGGCCCAGCAGACAGGATCACACAATCTGTGATCCTGTCTCATGGGCCCCCTAAGCCTGCTACATCGTAGGCTTAGGGGTTGTACAGTCGATAAACATTGATGGCCTATCCACAGGATAGGCCATCAATAGCTGATGTGTCTCCCGGGACCGGCCAATCAGCTGTTTTGAAGGGGCCGCAGCACTCGTACGAGAGCTGCTTCCCCTTCATTTCACTACTCGCTCACACTGTGAATCGCCGACACGGATTCACAGTGTGACCGGAATGAAGTGACAGGAATGAAGGGGAGCAGCTCTCGTACGAGTGCTGCGGCCCCTTCAAAACAGCTGATTGGCGGGTCCCGGGAGTCGGACCCCGCCAGTCAGGGCTAACCTTACCTTCCTCTTCGGCCGCGGCGGGAGTTCTGTCGTCTCGATGCTGTGCGCGGCGCATAGCGCTGTGACGTCATGCGCTGCGCACAGCGCCTGACGTCAGGACCTCGGCTGCGATCCGGAACCAGGAAGGTAAGTAAAGTATGTTACTATAGTAACAGGGGCCCGCGGCCCGAGTTACTATAGTAACTTTTTATTGATGTGGTGCGGGGGGCCGTGGGCCCCCCTGGCTTCGGGGCCCGGTCGCAATTGCAACCGCTGCGACCCCTATAGCTACGCCAGTGAATGTATTAGTTCCTTACAATAAGTATCAATCCATTAGTTACCTTATTGGCACTGTCGTTTTCTAAAAAGAACATTCTTGTATGGGATTACCAAACTGTAACCTTACCTTTGACTGATGACTTCCAAGAGGCCACAAGTTCTTTATATTGTATATGTTGCTTAGTCAATAACATTGCTAAAGGGGTTGTGTGATGACAGACATTTATGGCATATCCACAGGATACGCCATAAATGTCTGATAGATGCGGGTCCCAGCTCTGACATCATGAGGTATAGTTACTAATATCTCTTTATTTATTGTTTCTAATTTTTTATCAATACTGACCCTACTAGTTTTTTCATAATTTGAAGGGTTTGGCCGTCCTTCGCATCTTCCATGTGTTTGTGATTATTTATTTATTTATTAACCCCTTCCCCCTGCTTGCATTCTGGGCCCTAATGTCCAAGCCATTTTTTACATTTTTCCATTGTCACATTCGAAGACCTGTAACTTTTTTATTTTTGCGTCGGCATAGCTGTATAAGGTCTTGTTTTTTGCGGGACGACTTGTAGTTTTTATTGGTACCATTTGAGAGTAGATGCGACTTTTTGATCACTTTTTATCAAATTTTTTTAAAGTCAGGATTAACAGAAAACAGCAATTTTTCCATTGTTTTTTATTTTATTTTTTACAGCGTTCACAGTGCGGGTTAAATAATGTAACAGCTTTATAGTCGGGGTCGTTACGGACGCGGCGATACCAAATATGTGTAACTTTTTTGCTTTATTGTAGTTTTTTTTAATAGTAAACCATTGTGTAAGGGGAAAAAGTGGGTTTTTCATTTTTTTTAAAATTAACTTTATTAAACTTCTTTTACTAGTCCCACTAGGGGACTTCACTATCCTCCGATCGCTATTATAATACACTGCAATACTTTTGTATTGCAGTGTATGGGTATGTGCACACACACTAATTACGTCCGTAATTGACGGACGTATTTCGGCCGCAAGTTCCGGACCGAACACACTGCAGGGAGCCGGGCTCCTAGTATCATACTTATGTACGACGCTAGGAGTCCCTGCCTCGCTGCAGGACAACTGTCCCGTACTGAAAACATGTTTTCAGTACGGGACAGTTGTCCTGCAGAGAGGCAGCGACTCCTAGCGTCGTACATAAGTATGATGCTAGGAGCCCGGCTCCCTGCGCTGTGTTCGGTCCGGTACTTGCGGCTGAAATACGTCCGTCAATTACGGACGTAATTAGTGTGTGTGCACATACCCTATTACTGCCTGTCCGTTTAAAACGGACAGGCATCTGCTAGGTCATGCCGGCGGCATAATCTAGCAGGCATTCGCTCCAGGCAGACCTGGGGGCCTTTATTAGACCCCCGGCTGCCATAGAAGACACAGACACTCGGCGATTTTATCGCCGGGTGTCGGTGGGAGAGAGAGGGAGCTCCCTCCCTCTCTCCAAAACCATTCAGATGCGGTGCACGCTATTGTGCACCGCATCTGAAGGGTTAAACGGGTGAGATCGATACTAATATCGATCTAACCTGGCAGAGCAGGGACGCCCCCAGCCCTCAGCTGCCTCTGGCAGCTGAGAGCAGGGAGATTTGACGGCTCCCTGCTCTGTTTACTTTATTCTACAGCAGCGCCGTAGAATGGCGGCGCTGTAGAATAAAGCCCATTAATGACCGCCGTGAAAAGGCTTATCGGCGGTCATTAAGGGGTTAATACATTGGTTTATATAGGCTTAGTCTGACAATTGATTTGTTTTTCATTACAGTACAAATTTATAATTAGTGTTATAGTATAGATGTTCTATCAATTTAACATATTTTCCAGGTATCTATTATAAAACTACTGTTGCCTTGACTATAAAGACGCCACTTGTTTAGCCGTCCTGGCGTTTTACTTGAATGAATTCTTGATTTTTTTATTCAGAATAGTCTGACTAAATTATTGAATGTAATTTTCGTTTTTAATTGATTGAACAATATTTGGTTCATTTATAAAATTTATAGCATTTTTCATATCATTCGCCCGTTTTGCCGTTTTTTTTCTATCTGATTGTTAATTAGATTTTTTTCTTTACTAAAGAATAAATAGTGGATCCATTATTATCTATACTCCCGATTTTACCCTTATGGGTTATTTTAAATTACTATATCAGTACGATTTGACCGCATGAGTTTAGCGATGTTGTGTTTTTAAAACGGCTCACACTTCAAACACCAACTGAAATGGATCGTTTAGTAGTATCTTTTGTTTTTCTATACAATTGTCCCATATTTTAAATTTATTTTAAATTCATTTATCACATATGCCTTTTTATCAAATTCACATACATTGTATTAATCAAATTTGGTTGTTTTTTTAGCGGGATTTCGTCCGTTTCTCTTTGTAGGAGTTCCCCGTGTCCCCTCCCTGTTTCCTCTTTGTGATTGGTTGATATTTTATTATCTACTTGTATATATATATATGTGATGTTTCTTTTGTATGTTCATGGCCTGATGAAGACGCATGTTCTGCGTCGAAACGCGTAGCCTATCAATAACCTACTCAAAATAAAAACTTAGTTTGGTATAGCAGCGCCTTATATTGGTCCTTCTTTTTTCCAATCTCTCACCTTATCATTAACGGTGAATCTCCGTTCACCGGCTTTTGGACCTTGGCAGCAGCTACACCTCGCATCTGGCTGTACACACCCTGGGTGTGTCTTCTCCACACGTATCCTCTCAGCGTCGTGCCTGCTGGAGATCGTTCTATACTGTTCAACAGCGTTGTGCCTGGTCAGTATAACCCGTCCAGGTGAGTGCATATTGCCTTACCATTGTTGTTTCCTATGACCAGGGCAGATTCTAGCTTTTCTGCTGCCTGAGGCGAAAATGGAAATGGCGCCCCCCCCCCCCCCCTCCACACAAAAAAAAATAAAAAATAAAAAATTGTAAGTAAGAAACAACTTGTAAAACGAAACAAAAAAATTAAAGCTGTGTGAACAAAAAAATACATTAGGGCCTGTTCACATCACCGTTCGCTTCCGTTCCGAGGTTCTGTCGGGTGAACCACGCAACGGAAAGTGAAAATGTTGATGGAAACATCGCTAATGGCTTCCGTTCGTCACCATTCCGGCTGGTTTCCGGTTTTCCGACGGAATCAATAGCGGAGTCGACTACAGAACGGAACGGTGATGTGAACAGGCCCTTATTGAACATCATTGTTATAAACTGCAAGGTCTCATAATGCTACAGGCAATTGTGTAGTAAATATCCCTATATTGCCCCAGCTATAAATACTAGTAAAATGACCAGGGCAACGTGTATCCAAAATTCAAACACAAAAATGAAAGAACAATGTCAGTGTTCAAACTTGTGTCAGGGCTCCTTTAATGGCTCTTTACAGTCAGTATAGTAACACATGCGGCACTTTACAGTTAGTATAGTAACACATGCGGCACTTTACAGTCAGTATAGTAACGCACGCTGCACTTTACAGTTAGTATAGTAACACATGCGGCACTTTACAGTCAGTATAGTAACACATGCGGCACTTTACAGTCAGTATAGTAACACATGCGGCACTTTACAGTCAGTATAGTAACACATGCTGCACTTTACAGTCAGTATAGTAACACATGCTGCACTTTACAGTCAGTATAGTAACGCACGCTGCACTTTACAGTCAGTATAGTAACACACGCGGCACTTTACAGTCAGTATAGTAACGCACACTGCACTTTACAGTCAGTATAGTAACGCATGCTGCACTTTACAGTCAGTATAGTAACGCACGCTGCACTTTACAGTCAGTATAGTAACGCACGCTGCACTTTACAGTCAGTATAGTAACACATGCTGCTCTTTACAGTCAGTATAGTAACACATGCGGCACCTTACAGTCAGTATAGTAACACACGCGGCACTTTACAGTCAGTATAGTAACGCACGCTGCACTTTACAGTCAGTATAGTAACGCACGCTGCACTTTACAGTCAGTATAGTAACGCACGCTGCACTTTACAGTCAGTATAGTAACGCATGCGGCACTTTACAGTCAGTATAGTAACGCACGCTGCACTTTATAGTCAGTATAGTAACGCATGCGGCACTTTACAGTCAGTATAGTAACGCACGCTGCACTTTACAGTCAGTATAGTAACGCACGCTGCACTTTACAGTCAGTATAGTAACACATGCGGCACTTTACAGTCAGTATAGTAACACATGCGGCACTTTACAGTCAGTATAGTAACACATGCTGCACTTTATAGTCAGTATAGTAACGCATGCGGCACTTTACAGTCAGTATAGTAACGCACGCTGCACTTTATAGTCAGTATAGTAACACATGCGGCACTTTACAGTCAGTATAGTAACGCACGCTGCACTTTACAGTCAGTATAGTAACGCACGCTGCACTTTACAGTCAGTATAGTAACGCACGCTGCACTTTACAGTCAGTATAGTAACGCACGCTGCACTTTACAGTCAGTATAGTAACACATGCTGCTCTTTACAGTCAGTATAGTAACACATGCGGCACTTTACAGTCAGTATAGTAACACATGCGGCACTTTACAGTCAGTATAGTAACACACGCTGCACTTTACAGTCAGTATAGTAACACATGCGGCACTTTACAGTCAGTATAGTAACACACGCTGCACTTTACAGTCAGTATAGTAACACACGCTGCACTTTACAGTCAGTATAGTAACGCACGCTGCACTTTACAGTCAGTATAGTAACGCACGCTGCACTTTACAGTCAGTATAGTAACGCACGCTGCACTTTACAGTCAGTATAGTAACACATGCTGCTCTTTACAGTCAGTATAGTAACACATGCGGCACTTTACAGTCAGTATAGTAACACATGCGGCACTTTACAGTCAGTATAGTAACACACGCTGCACTTTACAGTCAGTATAGTAACGCACGCTGCACTTTACAGTCAGTATAGTAACACATGCTGCTCTTTACAGTCAGTATAGTAACACATGCTGCACTTTACAGTCAGTATAGTAACGCACGCTGCACTTTACAGTCAGTATAGTAATACATGCGGCACTTTACAGTCAGTATAGTAACACATGCGGCACTTTACAGTCAGTATAGTAACACATGCGGCACTTTACAGTCAGTATAGTAACACATGCGGCACTTTACAGTCAGTATAGTAATACATGCGGCACTTTACAGTCAGTATAGTAACACATGCGGCACTTTACAGTCAGTATAGTAACACATGCTGCTCTTTACAGTCAGTATAGTAACACATGCGTCACTTTACAGTCAGTATAGTAACACATGCAGCACTTTACAGTCAGTATAGTAACACACGCTGCACTTTACAGTCAGTATAGTAACACATGCGGCACTTTACAGTCAGTATAGTAACGCATGCTGCACTTGCTTTCTGTCCACGTCTGTTGGATCTGTACAACCAATCCGTAATATTTGTAAACCGAAACTGCACAGACCAGACTAGGAATGAATGTGATCATCGAGCCAGTAATATAATCTGAAAACTATTCACTGCATGTTCAGGTCTTAAAGGGGTTGTCCCAAGATTAAATGTTATCCCCTGTCTACAGGATAGGAGATAACATGCTGATCAGTGGGGGTCCCTCGTACCCGAGTTAATGACGCTGCAGGTCAAGCATACACCCTGCCGCTCCAGTTACTCAGGGGTACAAGGGACCACCGTTCCGGTTATCAGTGGGGGTCCCAGTGGTCAGACCCCCACCGATCAGCATGTTATGTCCTGTCCTGTAGACAGGGGATAACATTTAATCTTGGAACAACCCCTTTAACTGCAAGGGGCAAAAATGTATATTTAGAAAAAAAGGCATATGGAACAGAAGCAAAGCAAAAAATAAACTGCGCACAACCTATAAATAAATATGTACCAGCAGTGTATATACCGCACAGATCCATATATAGCAGCAGTGTATATACCGCACAGATCCATATATAGCAGCAGTGAATATACCGCACATATAAATATATACCAGCAGTGTATATACCGCACATATAAATATATACCAGCAGTGTATATACCACACAGATCCATATATAGCAGCAGTGTATATACCGCACAGATCCATATATAGCAGCAGTGAATATACCGCACAGATCCATATATAGCAGCAGTGTATATACCGCACAGATCCATATATAGCAGCAGTGAATATACCGCTCTGATCCATATATACCAGCAGTGTATATACTGCACATATAAATATATACCAGCAGTGTATATACCGCACAGATCCATATATAGCAGCAGTGAATATACCGCACAGATCCATATATAGCAGCAGTGTATATACCGCTCTGATCCATATATAGCAGCAGTGAATATACCGCACATATAAATATATACCAGTAGTGAATATACCGCACAGATCCATATATAGCAGCAGTGAATATACCGCACAGATCCATATATAGCAGCAGTGTATATACCGCTCTGATCCATATATAGCAGCAGTGTATATACCGCACAGATCCATATATAGCAGCAGTGTATATGCCGCACATATCCATATATAGCAGCAGTGAATATACCGCACAGATCCATATATAGCAGCAGTGTATATACCGCACAGATCCATATATAGCAGCAGTGAATATACCGCTCTGATCTATATATAGCAGCAGTGAATATACCGCAGATATAAATATATACCAGTAGTGAATGTTATCAGCCACAGTCCGCCCTTCTCCTCCTCCTCTCATCCAATAACATGTGGAGGCTGAGGAGAGGTGCAGAGTTGCCATACTCACTCGTTAGACGCGCTCTCTGTATCGTGGTCCGCAGGGGCGTGCGCTTCTCCGCTGCAAGCTCTGTTGTGAACTTGTGTTATTCTGCACACAGGGGCGGATATAGGATTGAAATCTAGGGCAGGGGTGGAAAAAACACAAACTGTGAACAGACCATATTTCCCCCCCTCCTCCCCCTAACACCCCCCCCCCCCTATTGAACTCTGTCACCTGTTAGCGGAAAAATCATCTGTCAGAAGTAAAAATGTTTCCCCGATGAGTACAAGAAAGCCCCACCTGGGAATTAGACTTTCTTGTACTCCACAATGGGGAAACATTTTTTCCCTCTGGCGGCTAACTTTTCAGTTGACAGGAAGCAGAGTTACATGAAGGGAACTTATTTTTCCTTGACCTCTAGTTTCTATTGTGGCGCAGGGGAGTATAAAAAAGTATAGGTTTTATATTTGTAATACTGCTAACTTTTATTTTTTTGCTATGTTCGGCTGGACCATTTAGACTAAGGGTATGTGCACACGTAGTGACCAAAAACGTCTGAAAATACCGAGCTGTTTTCAAGGGAAAACAGCCCCTGATTTTCAGACGTTTCTTGAGCAACTCGCGTTTTTCGCTGCGTTTTCGCTGCGTTTTTTACGTCCGTTTTTGGAGCTGTTTTCATTGGAGTCTATGAGAAAACGGCTCCAAAAACGTCCAAAGAAGTGTCCTGCATATAATGTATATAAGTGTCCTGCACTTTTTTGACAAGGCAGTCATTTTACGCGTCGTAGTTTGACAGCTGTCAAACGACGACGCGTAAATAACAGGTCGTCGGCACAGTACGTCGGCAAACCCATTCAAATGAATGGGCAGATGTTTACCGACGTATTGGAGCCGTATTTTCAGACGTAAAACGAGGCATAATACGCCTCGTTTACGCCTGAAAATAGGTCGTGTGAACCCAGCCTCAGTCATAGATTAGTTGGACTGCTTCGATAATGTACGTTTTTTTATTTTTATAAAATGGTGAAAGAGGGTTGTGCGGGGGAGTTTTTATTTCAATAAAAAATGTTTTCTTATGTCTTTGTTTTTTTTTTTAATTATATTGCCGGCCGGCCTTAGGTTGGATGGCGCACTGTGCGGGGGACTCTATTGCTGCCCTCTACAAATACAGGCAAATATACACATATATATATATATATACACACACACACACACACACAGACACACACACACACACACACAGACATGTATACACATATATACACACATAGACGGACCCAAGGCATGTATACATATACAGACACATATATACACACACACACACACACACACACACACACACACACACACACACATACAAAGCATGTATACATATAGAGACACATATATACACACACACACATAGCATGTATACATATAGAGACACATATATATATATACACACACACACACACACACACACACACACACACACACAAAGCATGTATACATATAGAGACACATATACACACACACACACATAGACAGACAGTCAGACACAAGGCATGTATACATATATATACACACACACACACACACACACACAAAGCATGTATACATATAGAGACACATATACACACACACACACAGACAATCAGACACAAGGCATGTATGCATATACAGACATATATATATATACACACACACACACACACACACACATACACACACAGACAGACAGACACAAGGCATGTATACACATACCAACACATAGACGGACCCAAGGCATGTATACATATACAGACACACATATACACACACACACACACACACACACACACACACACACACAGCATGTATACATATAGAGACACATATATACACACACACATACACAGACAATCAGACACAAGGCATGTATACATATAGACACATATATATATATACACACACACACACACACACACACACACACACACACACACAAAGCATGTATACATATAGAGACACATATATACACACACACACATACACAGACAATCAGACACAAGGCATGTATGCATATACAGACACATATATATACACACACACACACACACACACACACACACACACACAGACAAAGCATGTATACATATAGAAACACATATATACACACACAGACATACACAGACAGTCAGACACAAGGCATGTATACATATATATACACACACACACACACACACACACACACACACACACACACACACAAAGCATGTATACATATAGAAACGCATATATACACACACATAGACAGACAGTCAGACACAAGGCATGTATACATATATACACACTCACAGGAACTTACCATCTCTCCAGCTGCACAGGTTTCTTGCAGGTCGGACTGTGGTCGGAGCTTCCTCCTCTGCACTTGCTTCCTCTGCTTCCTCAGTGTGTGTAACGAGGAGCAGAGAATATAGAGTCCAAAGCACGGCCTGCACAGTTGCGGCCCCTACATGGTGGGAGGATGCAGCACCATGTCGCACACCTCTAAGGCTGCCCAATGCAGTCAGTCAGATGCCCCCCTCTTGTCAGTATGGTAGCAGCCCATCACTTTTAAATTAGTGAGGGCAGGAGGCTGAGCGCAGTAATTGGCACTCTGCCGCTCTAGTCTTTATCAACGACTCAGCCTCCTGTCCTCAACTCATTACTTACCAGCTGCTCTTCTTTTCTTCAGGAGAGAGCGTTCAGGCCGCTCCTCCCGAAGTCCTCCAGGTTCCCTATGCTCCTCTCTCGCGGCGCGTGCAGCGTCACAGAGGGGGAGTGTACTAGCAGACGTGCGCCTATCGTGCTGCACGTCTACTAGGTAAAGTACTCTCCCCTGCCTTCCCCACGCATCCCCCCTGGCCCTGCCACAATATGCCGCCCCCCGTTATTAGCTCGGTGGCGCCGCCTGAGGCCGCTGCCTCACCTCGCCTAATGGCAGGTGCGGCCCTGCCTATGGCCATTGGATAATTGCACTATGTGGCGCCGTGTGTTGTTTTTTCTCCCTATCTAGTATATAGCACTAACATATTCTTCAGTGCAGTACAGAGATTGTCACCATTTACATCATTCCCTGCCCCCAATGGAGCTCACAGTCTCATTGGAGCTCATCCGATCTCAGACACACACCCTGGGGCCAGTTTTATATGTTTTTAAAGTGTGGGAGGAAACCCGAGTACCCGGAAGAAAATCCACGCAAATCCAGGAAGAACATACAAGCTCACATTGAATCCAGGACCCCAGCACTGCTGCTGTTTCTGGTTTTTTATATAAACAATTGACGCTGCTTGCCCTGATCTGTGTTCAGAACATATGTGCATGTTTCCAAAGTCTTCAGATAGGCTACTAACATTGTATACAAAAAAGCAAAAAGAGGTTATGGCTAACCCATACCCCCAATAGTACCCGAAAAAGCAATGTAAATACAGCACGGTGCCATTTCTGAAGACATAATAAACCAAAAAGAAAAGAAAAAGAAAAAAGATCCAGAAATATATACAGGCACTCTCAGGTATAAACAATTCATATAAAAATCACATTTATTTAAACCTCCGAATAATTCCAGATATATCAATATATACATACAAATATTATATAAAAAAATCTCCTGACCATAAGAGATGGATAACAAGTGATCTAATACACCAAAACATGTAGATAAATTCTCTCATATGCTACATTTGTTCTCACTAAGCATAGGGACAAAAAAGAAGAAAAAATAATCTGAACAGTCACTGGGTTGTGTTCACACTTGCGTTTTTTGACAAAATAAATTTTATCATTTCAAGGTGGCCACCATTCCTATTCGCAATGGGTAGCATTCTTTTTTGAGTAGTAAACTCCTATGCGTAGGAGATTTAGACTTAGGAAATAAATGGTCCTATGGAACATGATCTGTTTTAACGGCAGATTTGTATGATATTAAGCTCTTCCCTCCTATTTCATGCAGCCTTATATTTTAAGGATGATAGATAGTTATAGGCAGTCTATTCAATAGACACAAGATCTCAATAGATCCCACTCCATCCTCTTTATTCAAGGGCGAATGATTTTCCCAGACTTTATCTGGAGGCTTATGTATTTACCTCTGATGTTCAGGTCAGCCTCTGTGATCCATATGCGAGAGCAGTCCATTCATAAGTGGGACGGAAAGACCTTCCAAAGAGAAGTCCCAGGCTGTGTAATCATCCGTATAACAGACCACTTCCGAACTCCACTGTAAAACCGGATGGCCGGCGACTTTCTCCTTTTCAACGTCCACTCAGTCCACAACGTGCGCGAGGAGATACACAGTCCAATTTGGAGACACGATATGGAAGGAGACACCATGTGAATAGAAGTTCACTCATTTACCGGCATATGCTCTTGCCCTCCCGGACTGTGTATCTCCTCGCGCACGTTGTGGACTGAGTGGACGTTGAAAAGGAGAAAGTCGCCGGCCATCCGGTTTTACAGTGGAGTTCGGAAGTGGTCTGTTATACGGATGATTACACAGCCTGGGACTTCTCTTTGGAAGGTCTTTCCGTCCCACTTATGAATGGACTGCTCTCGCATATGGATCACAGAGGCTGACCTGAACATCAGAGGTAAATACATAAGCCTCCAGATAAAGTCTGGGAAAATCATTCGCCCTTGAATAAAGAGGATGGAGTGGGATCTATTGAGATCTTGTGTCTATTGAATAGACTGCCTATAACTATCTATCATCCTTAAAATATAAGGCTGCATGAAATAGGAGGGAAGAGCTTAATATCATACAAATCTGCCGTTAAAACAGATCATGTTCCATAGGATCATTTATTTCCTAAGTCTAAATCTCCTACGCATAGGAGTTTACTACTCAAAAAAGAATGCTACCCATTGCGAATAGGAATGGTGGCCACCTTGAAATGATAAAATTTATTTTGTCAAAAAACGCAAGTGTGAACACAACCCAGTGACTGTTCAGATTATTTTTTCTTCTTTTTTGTCCCTATGCTTAGTGAGAACAAATGTAGCATATGAGAGAATTTATCTACATGTTTTGGTGTATTAGATCACTTGTTATCCATCTCTTATGGTCAGGAGATTTTTTTATATAATATTTGTATGTATATATTGATATATCTGGAATTATTCGGAGGTTTAAATAAATGTGATTTTTATATGAATTGTTTATACCTGAGAGTGCCTGTATATATTTCTGGATCTTTTTTCTTTTTCTTTTCTTTTTGGTTTACTAACATTGTATAATGAACTCGTTAGTGACTACCAATATGCGGCCACTAACAGGCTTTATTCTGATTCATGGGCCTTTCTATGGCACTGCATCAGAATAAATCGGAGTCGCCGGGAGCAGTTAGATCGCTTTGCTCTCAGCTACTGTAGGTATCTGAGGGCTGGGAGCAGACAAGCTTGAGCGGGCGGGATCGAAATCATCATCGATCCCGTCCTTTTAACCCCTCAGATGTGGCGGTCACCACATCTGAGTGGTTTTAGAGGGAGGGGGCTCCCTCTCTCACCCCACCAGCACACCCACGATGCGATCGGTGGAAAAAAGAGGCCCCCAGGTCTGCCTCTAATGAATGCCAGAGACATGGCCTAACAGATGCCTGTCAGTGTAAAACTGACAGGCAATAATACACTACAGTACAGAAGTATTGCAATGTATTATGAAAGCAATCAAATGATCGCATAGTAAAGTCCCCTAGTGGGACTAAAAAAAAGTTTAAAAAAAAGCTTAATAAATGTAATTAATAAATAAAAACCTCAATTAAAAAACAATTAAAAACCCACTTCTTCCCCTAAAAAACGGACGCGTTTGTAACGACCCCAACTATAAATCTATTACATTATTTAACCCTCTACGGCCAGCACTATAAAAAATAAAGTAAAAAACAATTTGCTAGAATTGCTGTTTTCTGTTCATCCTGCCTTCAAAAACGTTTGATACAAAGTGATCAAAAAGTCGCATGTACTCCAAAATGGTACAAATAAAAACTACAAGTAATCCCACAAAAAAAAAATCCCTCATACAGCTGCATCGCTCATACAGCTGCATCGGCTGAAAAATATAAAAAGGAATGGCTCTAACAATATGGCGACACAAAAACAAATAATTTTTTAAAAAAAAAGTGTTTTTACTGTGTAAAGCCCCATGCACACGACCGTACATTTCATCCGTAATTAACGACTGTAATTACAGACCCATTCATTTCTTTTGCCAATAGTCACCGTCCCGTATATTTATGGGAAGGTGCTCGGGCCATAGGAAGCTTCTGTAAAAAATAGGACATGTGTAATTTTTTTATTTTACAGACCATGCTCCCATACTTTATAATGGGAGCATGGCCTGCAAATGAGGACGACTGTCCGTGGCCGGCCGTAGCCGTAATCACGGACTGGGATTACAGCCGTGTGCAGCGGGCCTAAAAGTAGTAAAACATAAGAAAACTTTTATTTCTATTCCCCCCCAAAAAAGTTAATAACAGCTAATCAATAAATTATATGTACCCCAAAATAGTACTATTAAAAAATACAACTTGTCCCGCAAAAAACAAGTCCCTATGTTTGCTATGTCGATGCAAAGATAAAAAAGTTATAGCTCTTTGAATGCCACAATGGTAAAACGTAAAAAACTGCTTGGTGATTAAGGCCTAAAATAGGCTGGTCACTAAGGGGTTAAACACACTATCGTACAGCCGGCATTATGTGATCCACCTTGTCTGAAACTGCTGTAATAGTGACCTGTTCTGGTTTGGAAAGGAACACATTGTAAACATGCAAAATACAATCTATATGATCTGTCATGCAGCAAAGAGAAGCCCCATCAGCCATAGTCTATGTTCACACAGGGAGTCTTTTCTGCCTTCAAATCAGCAACACAAATCTGCATCGCACCCCTGAGGATTTTGAAGCTGATTTTTACTTGGATTTAACCATGGATTTGTCATGGCAAGGGTCAAATACAAATTCTTCCACCTTTCCGCAGCAGAATAGAACATGCTGTGGATTTTCAAGTCTGCAAGCCCCAACAACCCTGCTGATTTATTCTGCAATGTGTGAATGAGGTTTGGAAAACTTGCAATGCAAGTTGCTGCAGATTTTTGGTGAAGAATCTTTGCAGAAAATCTGGAACAAATACACCCCCGGGTGAACATAGAACAAAAAATCCTAGCAAGGAATATTCTAATCTACTGTATGGCGTCTGTCGCTGCACAACAATGACACATTAGGACACATTGAGAAATAAATATTTGTAAACATCTTGGCATGGACTGCGACCATTTCTTAGGCCCGGGCATCGCCATGTTCTGGCTGGTTCAGGACCCGGTAGTAAAAGATTGAGAAGCCGTGGTCTCGATCACTGGGAATTTGCCATTAAAAACTGCCACATACAGTTGTTGAAAATGAATAGACTGGGAACATTTTCATGATGGGATTTCCCTTCCTTACACATTATAATATCTGCTTTGTTTGATTTGGATGAAAATACTGTCCCAAAAGATTATTGATAAAAATGATATTTGTCCAGTTTTAAAGATAATTCCTGAAAGACAATTGGCTGCAGTGAAGAGGTCATGTGACAGACATGTCTGGCAGTGATTGGCTGTATGATTTGGACTGGTTGGTAAGACCGTTGGCCAACTGCCATGATCAGTTGAGTTGTAACGACTCTTCCAGTGACTGGTGATCTCTGAGGAGAATGTCCTGCACATGATTTCCTTTCATATGTACCTGGTTGTGACTGCTCAGATCTCCTGGTCATCTATCGGTAAGCGCTACTCTGAACACACTACACACAGCACAATATAGTCACACTATGCAGTGTAGCACAACAGATGGGGCTGAACTGTTCAGTTGTTGCTTTAATGTTAAGCAGCCATGTGACTAACTGACAGTTAGGCTGCCCATGCACCCTGCAGCTGAACAATGGTGGCTGCCGGGTGACAAAACCCAGACGCTTTTATTTGCGGATTTACTAATCAGTTCTTGGCTACGCGACATCTCCTGCTGTTTGGCGGCAGCGGGTACAGGCAGCTTTGTACTTTATCTCTACATGACATGGATAACAGATCTTAGACAATAACAAAATAAATCCCATGTTTTTATGTATTCTCGTTAATGACAGATTTACAAATATTTGCTTCCCCCTCTATTTAAATTGGCCTGCGCAGAAGCCCGCAGGACGCCTATTAGAAAGTGTATTCCTTGTATGTCTTACCGGTACCATGTTGGGGTCCACATAATGATTCTTTTCATCTCCACATTTCCATGTTTTTTGTTTTTTCATCGACACCGCCTTATAAAGGCCTATTTAGTGCGGGATGAGGTGTATTTTTTAATCTTACCATTTTGGGGCACATAAATGTATTGAACAACTTTTAGTCTTGTTTTTATAGAATTCAATGGTCAGTACAAATGACATGACTTTGTTCTGGAGGTCGTCACAATTATGGCGATAGCAAACATATCCAGTTATTTTGTGTTTTATTCGTTTTGCACAATAAAAACTTTTAAAAACACTTCATTCTGAGAATGAAACTTTTTTTTCACCATTGTTTTTTGATGAGTTGTTTTTGCTGTTTTGGGAGGCGAGATTATAGCAATTCTGACATTGTTTTTTCCGTCATTCCCTGTGCAGGATAAATAATGTTGTATTTTTATAGTACAGGTCGCTACAGACGCCACGATACCAATCTTGTACTGTCAGGCATTTTGTAAGGGAAACTAGTTTCTTTTTTCATTTTTCTATAAACTTCATGAAACTTTTTTTTTACGTTTTTATTTTAGTCCTACTGCGGGATTTTAACATACAATATGCTGATTGCTAATATAATACATTGCAATACTTCTGAATGAAATTTACAGCCTGAAACTTAGTGCAAGTTTTATAACTCCAGGAAACCGCTAACGTGTAAAACTCATAAAGGTGTCCACCGATATCCTAACACTATAGGGCCCATATAGCTGCATTTAGGTGAATGGAACGGGCACTATAGCATCGCAGAGCCCTGTTCCGTTGACCTATATGTTGAAACTATACGGATCCCAAGCAATAGCCAGTGCCCGCCCCCACTCATACTAGCCCCTCCCACTCTGTATTTTCCCTCCTTACAGTGACAAGGGTGTCTCTGTATGTTTGAGGAGGTAGAGCTTTGATTGAGGGTAGGAGTCTTGAGTGCCTGCCACCAGTCTGAAGCCAGCCCTGTACAGCAGTGCCCGCCCCCACTCATACTAGCCCCTCCCACTCTGTCTTTTCCCTCAGTGACAAGGGTGTCTCTGTATGTTTGTGGAGGTAGAGCTTTGATTGAGGCAGGAGTCTTGAGTGCCTGCCACCAGTCTGAAGCCAGCCCTGTACAGCAGTGCCAGCCCAGCCAGCAGAAGAAGCTGAAGAGTAGGCAGTGCCTGCTTGTCACCCTGTGCTACCCCGCTACCCTACAGAGCCAGTGGCCATCTTTCGTGCCCCCTTTCCTCACAGAGCCCCACTGTAAGGAAGTGGCCCCGGGCAGGTGGTGAAGTAAGGGTTAATGCAGGTGTTTAATAAGGTGTTTAATAAGCCCTCATACCACTTAATCGACGGAAAAATAAAAAAGTTATGGCTCTCGGAATTTGGCCATACAAAATGAATTGTATTTTTTACACTTAGGTTTTTAAAAGTAGTAAAATATAGAAAAAACGATATATATTTGGTATCGCCGTAATCGTATTGACGCACAGTATAAAGTTAACATGTTGTTTTAATTGCACAGTGAATTCCGTAAAAACGATGCGCAAAAAAACATGGAGGAATCACTGTAAATTTACTACTCCACAAATAATTTTTTTCCCGTTTCCTAGAACATTACATTTAATGGTGCCACGAAAAACTACAACTCGTTCCGCAAAAATCAAGCCCTCATAGGACAATATAGACGCAAAAAAAAAAAGTTATGGCTTTCGGAAGGTGGGGAGAAAAAAAACGAAAATTAAAATCTGAAAGTTGTTTACGACGGAAAGGGGTTAATGTTTGCTCCACTATGTGGTCAGAATATCTAATAAAATACATTTTGCACAGATCTGCCATTTATTTAGGGCCCTAAGCAGGGTTGCCAACTTGGCAAATTGGGCTGCTTTCTTTGCAGCCTGGCAGTTTTTCATCTTATAAACCTGCCAAAAACTTGTTCAGCAGGTGGTCTTTGGGCAAGTTGTGAAAGATTTACTTGTTAGGGTATGTTCACACGAGGGCGTCCGTAACGGCTGAAATTACGGCTATGTTTCAGCCTGAAAACATCCCCGTAATTTCAGCCGTAACGGCATGTGCAGGCGCTTGAACGCCGCGTCCATTACGGACGTAATTGGCGCTGCTATTCATTGGAGTCAATGAATAACGGCTCCAAATACGGCCAAAGAAGTGACAGGTCACTTCTTTGACGCGGGCGTCAATTTACGTGCCGTTATTTGACAGCGGCTCGTAAATTACGCCTCGTGTGAACAGACAAACGTCTGCCCATTGCTTTCAATGGGCAGATGTTTGTCAGCGCTATCGAGGCACTATTTTCGGACGTAATTCGGGGCAAAAACGCCCGAATTACGTCCGTAATTAGTGTTTGTGAACATACCCTTATATAGAAGACATAGAACAAGTACAGCCAGCAGGTGGCAGCATCTCCAACAAAGAGTCTACTCTGCAAGTGACGCTTCCTCTTGCGTAGGCCTCATGCACACGACCGTAAAAACTCCCGTTATTACGGGTCGTAATCACGACCCGTAATAACGGGCTCATAGACTTCTATTGGCGACGGGTGCCTTCCCGTTTTCTCACGGGAAGGTGCCCGTTTCGTTAAAAAAGATAGAACATGTCCTATTTCTGGCCGTAATAACGGCACGGACAGTCCATAGAAGTCTATGGAGCTCTCGTAATAACGGGTGGCTACATGTGTGCACCCGTCATTACGGCAGCGTTGCTAAGCGACGTCAGTAAATAGTCACTGTCCAGGGAGCTGAAAGAGTTAACTGATCGGCAGTAACTCTTTCAGCACCCTGGACAGTGACTACCGATCAGTATAAACCTGTAAAAAATAAAAATAAAAGACGTTCATACTTACCGGCAACTTCCTGCTTCCTCCAGTCCGGTCTCCCGCCCGTTGCCTTGGTGACGCGTCCCTCTCGACATCCGGCCCGACGTCCTGGATGACGTTTCAGGCCATGTGATCGCTGCAGCCAATCACAGGTCAATCACAGGCTGCAGCGGTCACATGGACTGCCGCGTCATCCAGGGATGTCGGGCTGGATGTGAAGAGAGGGACGCGTCACCAAGACAACGGCCGGGTAAGTATGAATTTCTTTAACTTTTATTACAGAAAAGGCTGTCCCTTCTCTCTATCCTGCACTGATAGAGAGAAGGGGCTGCCGATTAGTGCAGTGCTATTTTGCCGCCAAAAACGTGCTCGTAAATACGGGTGGAATACGTGTGACACCGGACCCATATTTACGAGCACGGGTTCGTAAATACTGGTGCAAAACGGGTGGAATACGTGTGACACCGGACCCGTATTTACGCCAGTACTTACGGGTGGGAAAAAATACGGTCGTGTGCATGAGGCCTTAGATTGGATTCACCATAAAACAAGGTAAATTATGCTGGCGGCTGTCACTATATTTGGAGCACTGTGATTGTCAGTGTCTGGGGGCGCTGTGGCTGTCACTGTATTTGGAGCACTGTGATTGTCAGTGTCTGGGGGCGCTGTGGCTGTCACTGTATTTGGGGACACTGTGGCTGTTACTGTATTTGGGGACACTGTGGCTGTTACTGTATTTGGGGACACTGTCTGTCTGTAATCGGGTGCACTGTGGCTGTCACTGTAATCGGGTGCACTGTGGCTGTCACTGTAATCGGGTGCACTGTGGCTGTCACTGTAATCGGGTGCACTGTGGCTGTCACTGTAATCTGGGGCACCGTGGCTGTCACTGTAGTGGAAGACACTGGCTGTAATTGGATTTGTATACACTGTGGTTACTACTGTATTTGGGGACACTGTGGCTGTTACTGTATTTGGGGACACTGTGGCTGTCACTGTATGTAGGGCACTGTGACTGTTAGTATATTTGGAGACACTGGCTGTCTCTGTAATCGGGGACACTGTGGCTTTCACTGTATTTGGGGACACTGTGGCTGTTACTGTATTTGGGGACACTGTCTGTCTGTAATCGGGTGCACTGTGGCTGTCACTGTAGTGGAAGACACTGGCTGTCTCTGTAATCGGGGACACTGTGGCTGTCACTGTATTTAGGGCACTGTGACTGTTAGTATATTTGGAGGCACTGGCTGTCTCTGTAATCGGGGACACTGTGGCTTTCACTGTATTTGGGGACACTGTGGCTGTTACTGTATTTGGGGACACTGGCTGTCTGTAATCGGGTGCTCTGTGGCTGTTACTGTATTTGGGGACACTGTGGCTGTTACTGTATTTGGGGACACTGTAGCTGTTACTGTATTTGGGGACACTGTCTGTCTGTAATCGGGTGCTCTGTGGCTGTCACCGTAATCGGGTGCACTGTGGCTGTCACTGTAATCGGGGACACTGTGGCTGTCACTGTATTTGGGGACACTGTGGCTGTTACTGTATTTGGGGACACTGTCTGTCTGTAATCGGGGGCTCCGTGGCTGTCACTGTAGTGGAAGACACTGGCTGTCATTGGATTTGGATACACTGTGGTTACTACTGTATTTGAGGACGTCTTGCAGTCACTTTGTATGCTAAAACCACATCCTATGTACATGTAATAAAGTAGATCATCTGTTTTTTACAATCATTTATGAAGTGTATGTTTGTGATGTAAACATTGGACTACTTTCGATTTTAGTTTTGATCTTCAGACTTTGCAACTTTATGATGCTCCACAGAGGAGACTGTGAGAACGTGGGGGAAATTTATGAAGGGCATCACCCCAGTTTTCTGGCATTAAAAAGTCCAAAATTATGGCGCACACCCTATTGCCGAATTATTTGCGATTTATTTGTTGTTTTGAAACGCTCTTGCAACTTTAAAAAAAATGGGAGCGGCTTGGCAGGAGGGGCGGGGCCTCCCACGGTGCAAAAGATTGACTACAATTTACGTCACAAACCGGATTTGACTCTGTGGGACACGGCCAGCCGAAGATGCAACAAATTTATTAAAGGGGTTGTCCAGTTTTTATTTGTTTCATTTATTTATAGAATAGGAAATCATACAGTTTTCTAATATTCATGTATTAGACATTCTGCTCTCATACCTTTCTCATATCAGTGCAGTTGTCACTGTAAAAATCAATAAATAATAATAGTATAGTCCATAGTAATGCATCCATGGACTAACTGAAGTGACTAAATACGGGGAGAGTCATGTGATACATTCACGCACGCGCACACACCATGTGACCCCCAGCATTCAGGTAACACTGTCCAGGTATCTAACCCGTCAATAGCATTTTACTGAGGAACAGAGGTTAGGCCTCATGCACACGACCATCATTTTTATCCGCAATTACGGATCCATAATTGCAGATAAAAATACTGACACATTAATTTCTATGGCCCACGGACACCTTCCCATATATTTACAGGGAGGTGTATGGGCCGTAGAAATGAACCGCAAAATATAGGACTATTTTTTGAATTTACGGACCGTGCTCCTATACTTTATAATGGCAGCACGGCCCGCAAACATGGGTGACAGTCCGCGGCCATCCGTGCCCGTAATTACGGACCGTGCACATGGCTACGACCGTGTGCATGAGACCTTATAAGTATTCCCTCTTCCAGCAGCCTCTCATCATGTCTGTCAGGGTCTGTGTAACATATCTGTCTCCTCTATGTGTTTTGTTTTTTTCTAAAACAGCTAACTTTATTAACAACATGATAACATTACCTAGAGACAGGCAGACATTTTAAATATCACCTAGAGACAGGCGGCCATTTTAGTAAATACACGAACAGTGATGTGGTTGGTCATCATTATTCTACCATTAGTCCTATTCACTTAGCCCATGGATGTGTCCTCTATGCGGTCCCAACACATGTATGTCATGTTAATGCTAGGTGTCACATGATGTATGTGTGTGTATGTAGAGGGGAGGGTCACATGACTGCCACCATGTTTAGTCATATTCAGTTATCCCGTGGATACATTACATAGGATCTGTGCCTCTACCATTCTGCTGTGAGACTGCAAGGACATTCACCAACTTAAAACCAACTTGCCATTGGCCTATTACACCATTATTTTACCTTAAATAAAACCAAAGACACCTTGTGTGGTAAAGTGGAAGTGGCCACAGCTTTATTATGTAAATATTTCTCTATTTAACCCCTTCCCGACATTTTGCCGTATCCTGAGTCGGCGCCATCATTGCCGCATGTCAGCGGTGTATTACAGCTGACATCCCGCTGTAATGGTGGGGACCGAAATGAGCTCGATCACCGCTATTAACCCCTTAAATGCAGTGGTCAAAAACGATTGCTGCATTTAGGTTGTTTGCAGCTCATCGGAACCCCAGCAATGAAATTGCAGGGGTTCCGGTGGCTGCAATGACAACCAGAGGCCTAATTCTGGCCTCCCGGTCTGCCTAGCACGGAAACTTCCGTAAGGGTATGTAGACACGCAGTAGCAAAATACATCTGAAATTACGGCACTGTTTTCGCCTGAAAACAGCTCCTGATTTTCAGAAGTTTTTTGTAACTACTCGCGTTTTTCACGGTGTATTTTACGGACGTTATTGGAGCTGTTTTTCAATGGAGTCAATGAAAAACGGCTCCAAAAACGTCCCAAGAAGTGACATGCACTTCTTTGATGTGGGCGTCTTTTTACGCGCCGTCTTTTGACAGCGACGCGTAAAATTACACCTAGTGGGAACAGAACATCGTAAAACCCATTGAAAGCAATGGGCAGATGTTTGTAGACTTAATGGAGCCATTTTTTCAGGCGTAATTCGAGGCGTAAAACGCCCAAATTACGTCTGAAAATAGGCCGTGTGAACATACCCTAATGGCCTAAACTACAAAAATATTATTTTATTTATTCCACGCGGTGAATGGTGTAAAAAAAAAACATAAAAAAACGATACCAGAATATCGTTTTTTTGGTCACTTTGCCCTACAAATATTGGAATAAAAAGTGATCAAAAAGTCGCACGTATCCAACAATGGTACCTATATAAACTATAGCTCGTCTCGCAAAAAACAAGCCCTCATACAGCTCCGTCGACGAAAAAATGAAAAAGTTATGGTTCTCACAACTTGGCGACAGAAAAAATACATTCTTTTTACAAAAGTCATTTTATTGTGCAAAAAGTTGTAAAACATAAAAAAGTGCTATAAATTAGTTATGGCCAGAATCGTACTGACCCGCAGAATAAAGTTAACAAGTAATTTATAATGCATGGTGAACGCTGTATAAAAAAAAATAAAAAACAATGCCAGAATTGCAGTTTTTTGGTCACCTTTCCTCCCAAAAAATAGGATAAAAAGTGATCAAAAAGTCGCATGTACCCCAAAATGGTAAAAATAAAAACTATAGCTCGTCCCGCAAGGAGGGGCCCCAAACATATCTGCTGGAAGCGAGGGTGCCCGTATTATACCAGGACAACACTTTCCCATCAAAATTCCCCAAACTGCAAAGGTGCGGAGTATGGAACAAAAGGGAATAAGTAAGGACTATTTATCAGTGCGACACTGGCCTGTGCAGAAAGGATTGCTTCACAGCGTAACACACATCTATGGATTATTTTACTGGGTTTTTTAACCAGATTATTATACCACCTGACTACGTCCCTGATGTACTCTGCCCAGCTTACATGTACCCTCACGTAAACGTAAAAATACCAGCAATACTCAAGCAAAACGACTACCAAGCAAATCCACTCTCCAAAAGACAAATCGCGCTACCTCCCCTCTGAACCCTACAACGTCTATGGCCGCGGACCCTAGTTCAAACTTACCCTCTGACGGCCGAGGCCATGGACGACTGTGTTCTCGGCGGCATCTCACTCCAGGGAGACGCCGGCACTAACTTCCGGGTTCTGAGACTGTTTCCTGCAGGGCGCGCGCGCCCGCACGAGTACTGCCTTAAAGGCCCAGTACGCGTCCAGTTGTTTAAAATCAGTAATTAGCCCAGAATGCTGCTGGACTATAAAAAGGGCCCTACCCACTTGATCATTGTCGGAACGTTGTTGTATGCCTAAAGTTTGTCTTGCACATGGTCTCCTAGTGTTTTCCAGTTCCCAGTATTACCCGTTCCTGCTGCCTGTACCCTGTATCCTGTGCTACCGTGCCTCTGTGCCATCTACAGTGAGAGTCAAGTCGTGTCTTCCGCTGCATCTACTGTGCCATCTACAGTGAATGTCAAGTTGTGTCACCGCTACTGTCTACATTGCCTCAGGTACCCTTTCTGGACTATAGACATTGTATTGTACCTAGTTGGCCAGCTGCTATCCCACTACGCGATTCGGGTCAGTGGGTCCACACCCCGCGCCGTGACAGTGCCTAAATAGCTGTTTACTTCCACATATAAGGCATTTTCATACCCGGGACAACACTTTTAACAATATTTGCCACTGAAATAGCATATCTAGGGAAAAATTAAAATTTGTACTCTGCAACAATCCGCAGCGCAATCATTTATGGAAAAGTCCTGTAGGGTGAAAATACTCACTACACCCCTTAATAAATGACTGGAGGAGTGCAGTTTCCAAAATGGGGTCACTTGTCAGGGGTTTCCTTTATTATTTCACATCAGAGCCCTGCAATTGTGAACCAATACTTTGTAAATCTTCAAATTAGGCCTCAATTTTACATGGTACTCTTTCACTCCTGAGCCCTGTCAAATGTCTCAGGCAGAGTGCTAATAGTGCTCTGCCCGGGACTATGGCTCTGGGGTTTCCCCTGACACCAATGTCCATATATGTACAGTGATGTCAGGGGCTTCTCCTGAAGTGGAATCCCCAGCCAGAGCGTTGGCAATGCTCTGGCTGGGTATTCTACTCCTAGAGGGAACCCCAACGGCACTATCTACAGGGAGGGGGGCTGTGTGGCACTACCTGGGAGAGTGGGCTTTGTGGCCCTACCTGGGAGGGGGGGCTGCATGGCACTACCTGGGATGGGGGCTGTGTGGCACTACCAGGGAGGGGGCTGTGTGGCACTACCTGGGAGGGGGGCTGTGTGGCACTACCAGGGAGGGGGGGGGGTTGTGTGGCACTACCTGGGAGGAGAGGGCTGTTTGGCACTACCTGGGAGGGGGGCTGTGTGGCACTATCTACAGAGGGCACTACATTTATGGGGGTACAAACTGAGGGCATAAATTCTATATGAGGGCATAAACAGGGCCTAATGTCTACATGGGGACAAAAAAATTAAGTTTTCTGACATTTTACTGCCGCTGTGAGTTCCCCCGCAAAGGGGCTTACTAAGTCTGTGTCGCCCAAGGGCCCACATAAACCTGGAGCATGGCCTGTATATATATATATATATATATATATATATAGCTAGAACGACTAGTCACTCAGCTCTCATAGAGCAGCAACACTGTGGATCTGCAATGGTGACCAAAAGCCATATTGCCCTGATACTATCTGTTAGATACACTCAACGTATCAGAGCAGTATTGTGTGTGTTTTATATGACCAATATGCCATCCATCACTGCCCCACAGAGTTTGTTACCAATCTTTCCCAGGCGGCAGAATGCCAGATCTGCCTAGTCCTGCATTGATAAATCTACATCCCCTATATCGTAGCATTACTAGTCAGATTTGCTAATCAGGAGCCAAGAATCGCTGTGAAGCTGCGATTAATACACCTGCCTTTTTATGCAGTGATACATTTTGTATACTGTAGCTTAGCTAGCCAGATATGTCTTTCAGGATCCCAGGAAAGCTGGGTAACAAACCATGTGAAGTTGTAATAGAAACTGTAAAATACTAAATCCCCCTAAATAAATTAGGCCTTATTCACACGAACGTGTATTACGTCCGTGCTACGCGCGTGGAAATCATGCGCGTCGCACGGATTTATGTAAGTCAATGGGGCCGTTCTGACATGTCGTGATTTTCACGGCATGTGTCCGCTGCGTAAAACGCACGACATGTCCTATACTTGCCCGTGTTTCGCGCAGCACGCACACATTGAAGTCAATGGGTCCGTGCAAATCGCGCTCGGCACACGGAAGCACTTCCCGGTGCCGCACGTGATGCTCGCTACAGTAGCAAAAGAAATGAATGAAAACAGAAAAGCACCTCCTGCTTTAATGTTTGTAAACATAAAAACAGAGTGTCATAATGATGTCGGCTGCGCGAAAATCACGCAGCCACGCACCATATACAGATGCCACACTGAACTTTTGCACTCGTAAAACGGACACGTTCGTGTGAATAAGGCCTAAGACTGGGTTTCCACAGTGCAGATTTGCTGCAGATTTTTTCAGCATTTTGTAAGCCAAAGCCAGAATTGGATCAAGGAGAGCGGACCTATAAGGCCTTCCCTTATATATTTCTTCTGTTTAGGTTCAGTTCCTAGTTTTGGGATACTTGCAAAATCTGCACAGTGAGAACCCAGCTTTAGGCTACACAGCATATCCAACCTTGAACCTGCAGGGAATTCCGCCTGAAAAAGTGCACATGGTGCCGATTTTCAGTCGGAATCTCCGCTGCAGAAACACTGCTTGAAAAACAATAAAATAAGCTGATAGTTACCCCTGGCTGTTGTCATAGCAACGCCTTCTTCCGTTTCAGTGCAGCCTGGCCTCCTGGAATGATGCGGCAGCCCAATTGACCGCCACAGCTTGTGATTGGCTGCAGCAGTCACATGGGTTGAAACGTCATCCCAGGAGGCCAGGTGTCACTCAGGACAGAGAAACGCGTCACTATGACAAAGGCTGGAGGTAAGCATTAGCTTTTTTGTGAATTTTGAAGCAGAATCGCAGCGTTTCCGCCACAAAAGTGGCAACATTTGCTATTTGTTCTAGGTTTCACTTCCGCAGCAAAAAATTTAATAAATTGACCTATCAATGGCATGTCAATTTATGCTGCGGATTTGTTGCTATTTTGTTGCGGGTTTTCCTCATTGAATTTAATCAATGTGGAAAACCAGCAACAAAATAGCAACGGATCCGCAGCATAAATTGGCATGCTGAGGATTTAAAATCCGCACTGCAGGTCAATTTATGAACGTTTTTGCTGCAGATTTTTACTGTAGCGTCTGCATGAGATTTGTTCAAATCTCATTCACTGTGCTGCTACTGTAAATGCTGCGTCATTTCCTAAGGCCTAGTTCACACTGAGTTTTTTTGGGCCCTGTTTTTGGTGCGGAAAACACGTTGGAAACTGCGCCAAAATACAGCAGAAATCGCCTACCATTGATTTCAAAGGGAGGTAAAGGCTTTTTTTTCCTGCGAGTGGAAAAGAAAACGCTTGCAGGAAAAAAAAAGCGTCATGCTCTTTCTTCAGGCGTTTCCATCTCTGACCTTTCATTGACATCAATGGGAGGCAGAGAAAATGTTTTTCACTGCGCTTTTTGCCCACGGCTGAAAAACTCGCAAAAAAAAAAAAAACGCAGCAAAGAGAGTGCAGCCTCCTGAAGGAATTTTGAGGCCGATTTTTCTGCCTACAAAAAACTCAGTGTGAACATACTTTTAGGGCGTTCACAAGTGGCATTTCCGCTGCAGATGTTTAGATAGAGGAGGCTGGTAGGAAAAGGCTCCCTCTTTTCTGCAAAATCACAACGGCTTTTTTCTGCAGCTTGCTGGAAGTCTTGCAGGTTTATCTATAGGGGACAATTTTATAAAAGGATTTATTTCATTTAATGTGTGTTTTTAAGGTTAAAGGACGAGTGTCACGGGAAAAAAATTTTTTCGATCAATTTGCTTTTAGTGTTTTATTAAAAAAAATTTATTTATTTGTGTGTTTGTGTTTTACTTTTTTTTATTTTTTCACTTTTTCTTGTCCATGGGGGCTGCCATTTTTTTTTCCATCTCTGTATGTGTCGATTAACAACACATACAGACATGGAATACGGCACATACAGTCCCATAGTGAATGCGAACGGGGCCCGTTCCATCCACTATGCTGTACGCCGTCTATGTGGGAACGGCGCATGCGCCGTTCCCACACAGTCCAAATTGAACTGTGCGACGTCCGGCGCCATTTTCTTGTGGACCGGAAGTCGCGGCCGGACAGTAAGATTACTACTTCCGGTCGCGGCTTCCGGACGTGTGCACTTGGAGCGGAGGTAGCGGACGGAGCGGACGGGCCGGAGGAAGCCGCGTCGGCAGGAGCAGGTAAGTGAGGTCTGTGTATGTTCGTGTTTTACTGTGTGTTTACTACTGTATGTTAACCTACTACACTGTGTGTTAGCTCAAAAAATGGCGACACACAGTGTAGGAGGTTTGACCGTTCAATCCACTCGTTTCTCCCGGCACTAGCCAAGATAAGGCAGGGGGGGATTCTGAGAGCTCACTAGAGCGAGTGAGTTTTCTCCAATTTTGCAGCATAAAGCAATGTGGTTGCTTTACCACATGCAGTGCTGCAATTTTGGGAATTGCTCCATCTAGTGACCAGCGCTGGAAAATATTATAAATTAGAATCTAATTTATAATATTTCCTGACTTGTGAAAAAAATTAAAAAAATTAGAACAATGTTTAATCACCTATACACTAATTGTTTAACTAAAAAAAAAAAAAAAAAATCCCTTTAAGGATATGCTCATATGCTTAACAAAAAACGGCTGTAAAATACGTAGCTGTTTTCAAGGGAAAACAGCCTATGATTTTCAGGTGTTTTTTATGCAAAGCGTTATTTGATGCGTTTTTTTACTGCCATTTTTGTAGCTGTTTTTCTTTGAGACAATGCGAAATGGCTTCAAAACGGCTCAAGAAGTGACATGCACTTCTTTTTTACAGGGCGTTTTTTTATTTGCCGTTTTTAGAAACGATGCGTAAGAAAAAACGCCCCGTGGGAACGAAACGCCGTTTTTCCCATTGACATTTATCGGCATATGTTCGGAGGTGTTCAGGCCATGTATTTTCAGCCATTTTTCAATGCGTTTACAGCCCGAAAAACAGCTGAAAATAAGCCGTGTGAACACACCCTTAGGCCTGATTTACACGAGCGTGTGCGTTTTGTGCACGCAAAAAACGCTGCGTTTTGCGTGCGCAAAAGGCACTTAACAGCTCCGTGTGTCATCAGCGTATGATGTGCGACTGCGAGATTTTCTCGCAGCCGCCATCATTATGACACTCCATTTGGATGTTTGTAAACAGAAAAGCACGTGGTGCTTTTCTGTTTACTGTAATGACCGGGGTAAGGAAACATACAAGTGAGCCCTAATCCACCCGCCACTCAGTACCTGCCTACTTGCAACGACCCGCCCTAGGCGACGGGGTACAACTGGGCGACAGTCCCTACGCTCAATATGTGCATGACAGACAAACAGATAAGGGTACACAGAAGCAAGGGAAAAGGGACAGTTGCCCACGGCAACACCGAGAGCAACAAGAGTGGTGAACGAGCCGAGTAAAACCAGGAGTGTACGAGGTACCAAACGCAGAGCAGGAGAGTAGTCAGTAAAGCCAGGGTCAAAATGAAGCAGGGTCAAATAGATCAAGAAGCTGCAGCAGGGCCAGGAAACCAAATGAGAAGAATCACAAGCAAGGAGGAACAGGAAAGGCAGGTATAAATAGACAGAGGGTGGGAGCTAGCTCCGTCTGGCCAGGCTATGATAGGCTCTCCCACTTCTAAGCCTGCCATCCTGAGTGGTGGAAGATGGAGTCAGTCTCACAGACATAGAAGCACGTGCAGACTCATTACCTATGGGCGTGGATACAGAAGCTGTGCCTGGCAGATCCTTAACATTTACATTCAGAGTTTGACAGCTGTTGCGCGAATCACACAGTTCGCACGGAAGTGCTTCCGTGCGGCATGCGTGGTTTTCACGCACCCATTGACTTCGATGGGTGCGTGATGCGCGAACAGCGCACAAAGATAGGACATGTCGTGAGTTTTTTTCAGCGGACTCACACTGAGCAAAACTCACAGACTGTCTGCATGCCCCCATAGACTAATATAGGTGCGTACGACACTCGTGAAAAGCACGCGCGTCGCCCACACGTATATCACGCTCGTGTAAACGAGGCCTTTGTGTCACTTTTAACATGAGACATGAGGAAGTGAGGATTGTGCCTGGGAATACTCCTGAAGGGCAGCATATTATAGGTAGAGATCCGCTGGGCTATTATGTTAATGCAGCACAAAAAATATTATAAAAAGAATACACATGTAAAGCTCTAAAGTGCTAATCAAAAGTGAAAGTCTTCTAGCGTAAACGTGATGCATAAAAAAGTTACACCTTGTCCTGCAAAAATAAAACAAGGCCTCAAATAGAAACGTAGACATTAAAGTAAAAAAAAAGATCATGGCTAGAAGGCAAAAAAATAAAAATGGCCAAGCATGCTGCAACCTTAATAAGTTCCCAATTGTTCCAGTATAAGCCTACAGTAGTGATTCTGAATTCTATTGCCAACGTGTAAAATGGTATACGATGTGTTTTTTTTTTCTACTAACAGAGTTGCCTCAAAATGTACATTTGTTTATAAAGCATAATGATCTGCTTTCAGTGCTCTACAAATGATGAATTCTTCATGGATATTCATCTATAGCACTCACAGGCTTCTCCCTACAGTTGACATCATAGTCTTCTCCCTTCAGTTGATGACATCACAGCTGATGGAATTCTAAGGCATTGTGATGTGTCTTTTTTACAGACAAGCACCTGATGCAGCAGCTCTTATGTGTAGAGCCGTCTTCGTCCCATCAGACCTGTTCAGTTCTTAGACAAGACCACCATTTTCTTCATGCTACAAGATCTTCACATCATAATCACAGGCTCTGCAGGAAAGTTCACCGCAGGGAAACAGGTAAAGACCATTCCAGTTTTGTATGCCAGGGCAGGGGGTCACATTCAGACTTTCTCTAGGCCATTTTACATGTTTCTTACATGTTTCAAGAGTTACACCAGTTTTCAAAACCGTGTCCCCCTTTTCATATCTAATTATTGTATGGCCACTCAAGCGGCTGTAACGTCCTTCCTCCTGAGTGCTGCAGCAGCTTTCAATATACAATAAGCTAATGTTGATTTCTTTCCATGAATGCTGCTATAGCATTACCTGGAGGTCATAAGAACTTACTTAACAGCCTGGTGCACCCCTGATTGTAGTTATATGGCTACATGCATGACAAAAAGAAAAATTTACACTATGGAAGAATACCAAATACAGCATTTTATGGGTAGAGATGCCCTCTAAGGCTGTGTTCACATCAGCGTTGTCTTTCCTTTGAGAGTTTCCATCGGGGAAACCCCTCAATGGAAAGGCAAGCGGAAACCTTAGCTTCCGTTTGCATCACCATTGATCTAAATAGTGACGGAAACGTTGCTAATGGTTTCCGTTTGTCACCATTGTGACAAGGTTCCGTCGTTGTTTTGACAGAATAAATAGTGCAGTCGACTTCTGAGGGCCTGATACTGAAAGCCGAAGGATTGTCAGAGGCAGTCATAAAAACCCTACAAAAAAGTAGTAAAAATGCACTAACAGTAAATGTATCGCAACTTACTTCTGCAGGCTTCTGTTTAACAATGGCATATGAAATGACAGTCTTAAAGAGGCTCTGTCACCACATTATAAGTGGCCTATCTTGTACATAATGTGATCGGCGCTGTAATGTAGATTACAGCAGTGGTTTTTATTTAGAAAAACGATCTTTTTTGACGGAGTTATGACCTATATTAGCTTTATTCTAATGAGTTTCTTAATGACCACCTGGGCGTGTTTTACTTTTTGACTAAGTGGGCGTTGTGAAGAGAAGTGTATGACGCTGACCAATCAGCGTCATACACTTCTCCCCATTCATTTACACAGCACTAGCGATATAGCTATATCATTATGTGCAGCCACATATACAAGCACTAACGTTACTGCAGTGTCCTGACAATGAATATATATTACCTCCAGCCAGGACGTGATGTCTATTCAGAATCCTGACCACTTCTGTAGCGTCTGTGTGAGACTACAGCACAGCACAGCGAGATCTCGCTGTAAATGACAGCTTACAGCGTAATCTCACGAGACAACGCCTGCTATGCTGTAAATCACAGAGAAGTGTCAGGATTCTGAATACACATCGTGTCCTGGCTGGAGATAATGTATATTCATTATCAGAACACTGCAGTAATGTTATAGTGTGTTTATGTGGCTGCACATAGCGATATAGCTATATCGCTATGTGCTGTGTAAATGAATGGGGAGAAGTGTATGACACTGATTGGTCAGCGTTATACACTCCTCTTTACAATGCCCACTTGGTCAAAAAGTAAAACACGCCCAGTTGGTCATCAATAAACTCATTAGCATAAAGCTAAAATAGGTCATAACTCTGTCAAAAATGATCGTATTTCTAAATTAAAAAACACTGCTGTAATCTACATTACAGCGCCAATCACATCATGTACAATATAGGCCACTTATAATGTGGTGACAGAGCCTCTTTAATAAATTCCCCCATTGTATTCATGTGACCAGCTTTAGGACTTAAAAGTCAATTTTCACAACAAGTGACATTGTTAGTTGTTAAGGTAGGGTAAATGAATTAAGCTAGTCGGATATTATCTTTAATGTATTGAAACTTTTTTAGTTGTATATACATGACTTTTTTGTTAGTATATACATGATTAGACATTGTCTTATTTTTTTAAATTTTTTCACAACTCAGGAAATATTATAAATTAGATTCTAATTTATAACATTTCCATGTGCTGGTCACTAGAGGGAGCAATTCCCAAAATTGCAGCATTGCAATGTGGTAAAGCAACCTCATTGCTTTATGCTGCAAATTTGGTATAGACACACACGCTCTAGTGAGCTCACAGAATCCCCCCTCCCTTGTCCTGGCTAGTGCCAGGAGAAAGGAGGGGGTTGAATGTTCAAACCTCCTACACTATGTGCCGTCATTTTTTGAGCGAATGCACAGTGTAGTAGGCTTACATACAGTGGTAATCACACAGTAAAACACAAACATACACAAACACAACTTACCTGCTCCTGCCGCCGCTAACTTCGCTCCGTCCTAGTACTTGCTTCTAATCACATGTCCGGAAGTCACGACCGGAAGTAGTCATCTTACTGTCCGGCCGCGGCTTCCGGTCCACATGAAAATGGCGCTGGATGTCGCTCGGCCGAAGACCTTCCTTTTGGTCTGTGTGGGAGCGGCGCATGCGCCTTTCCCACACAGACGGCGTACACCATAGTTAATGGAACGGCTCCCGTTCGCATTCTCTATGGGGATGTATGTGCCGTATTCCATCTCTGTATGTGTCGTTAATCGACACATACAGAGATGGAAAAAAAAAATGGCAGCCCCCATAGTGAAGTAAAAGTTAGAAAAAATAAAAAAGTAAAACACAAACACACAAATAAATAAAATGTATTTTAATAACACACTAAAATCAAATTTATATATAATAATTTTTTTTTGCGACACCCGTTCTACTGAAGTGTTTAGACAGTGAATAGACATTCCACGGGATGTCTATTCACAATCTCTGCACTTCGTTCCTCTGTCTGTGGTACTTACAGCAGAGGAAGCGTGATACAACGAGATCACGCTTCCTCTGCTGTAACTACCATAGAAACAGTAACGAAGTGCAGAGATTGTGAATAGACATCCCGTGGAATGTCTATTAAATGTCTAAGCACTTCAGTATTGTTAATGTGTTAGTATAAGACAGCACATAAGGATCTAGCAGGATCCCTATGCGCTGAGTAAATGAATGGAGAGGAGTGCATAAGGCTGATTGGTCAGCGTCATACACTCCCCTGTATAACGCCCACTTGGTCTAAAGTAAAAATACACCCACTTGGGCATTAAGCAACTCATTAGCATAAATCTAAAATCGCTAATAAAGTGGTAAAAATAGATAGTTTTTTTAAAATAAACCTACATTAAAGCGCCGATCTCCTTATGTAGGAGATACGGCACTTATAATGTGGTGACAGAGCCTCTTTAAATGATAAGCAAATTGTTTCTTTTTTTTTCCTACCTAAATTGGCAGAAAACACACCTATTTTGGAGATATAAAAGACAGCTAGAAGGGAAATGGAGGAGGCCGGTGTTTTTTTAATTATTTTTTTTCCTAGGTGTCTTTTATTTCATTTGCTAACGATTTAGGCAAAGTAGCTCAAAAGTAAAACATTTTATAATACATGATTTTGTAAAGTAATGTAATGGGAAATTTTGGCGCATGCCCGTTTTGAGTAAAAATGTTAGCTTTTTGAGACATTATGCTGTTTTCGCGTCTTTTCAGCTACTAAGTCGGGACCAGCGGGAGAGCAGATCTCCTGCATGACATATTTAATTTACACCTGCGGATATTATAGCTGACATCTATGCTAACTGGTGTAGATGTCAGTTTATGCAGCACTGACAACCCAAGTTGCTCCATATTTATTCAGAGCTGTGGGCTTCTTGGAGTATGTTCACATTCAATTTTTTATTTTCGTCAGAGGTATGCGTTGGGAGAAGTCTCTACGTATACCTCCAACGGAAGGCTGTATAGGCATAGAGTGGGATATATCACCTGAACTCCCCGGGCACAGCGTTACTTTAAGCACTGGGCTCGGAAAGCCCCTGACGTTAGCAATGCTCTGACTGGGGATTCTGCTCCTAGGGAAGCCCCTGACAACACTGTCCATAAATGGACACTGAGGTTAGGAGCTTTAAGATGCCAAAATCCTAGGCCAGAACACTGGCATTGCACTGGCTGGGGATTCCACTCCTGGAGGGAGCCCCTGACGTCACTGTCCATATATGGATTCTGCTCCTGGAGGATCCCTTGATGTTACTGTCTGTACATAGACAGTGACATTAGGGGCTTTGTAATGTGAGAATTCCAAGTCGGAGCGTTGGCAGCGTTGTGGCCGGGAATTACGCTTGTAGAGAAAGCCTCTCACTTTACTGTGCATATATGACTTTAAATATCCATATTTGGCTTTAAACTCTGCAGTCCCCGGCCAGAGCATCACAAGCACTCACTGGCCGGGAACTCCTGACTTGGGAAAGCCCTTGATGTCACTTTCACTATATGGACAGTGATGTTAGGAGTTTAAAAACCCAGGAATCCATGGCCAGAGCGTCGGCAATGCTCTGGTTAGTGATTACTCTCCTGGAAGGAGCCCCTGATGTCTGTCAATTGTTATGGTAGTAGTCGGATATGATCTTTAATAAATGTAAAACATTTTTTTAAGTTTCAAGAACAAGGTTTGACAATGATAAGTTCTACCCATGTGTATCTAATGCTGATATGTATCCATGCTCCTTACTCATTTTAATATTGTGTGATTGAACTTGGTAACTTGGTAGGCTTGGCTGACTGTACTGTATGATCAGAAGTAGTAACTAGATGTTTAAGAATCAGATTCAGATAAGTTTTAGTAATGATACTTAGTTCAACAGATAGAGAGGTCCTATAGGGGAGGACCAAGTCAATGTGAGCTTGAAACTCTGAACAAATAAATACCAAGTCAGGCAGAGTAAAAAGTAAATTTAGATTAAAAAGTTACTGTTAAAATACAAACCACACAGCTCTTCAAGGTAGAGTTTGAGAAGCTGCATAATATACCCTATTGCTACTTTGCCTAAATGGTGAGCAAATATAAATTTTTCTACCTAATATGGCAGAAAACACACCATTTTGGAGATGGAAAGGACGGCTAGAGGGGAAATGGAGGAGGCCGTAGTTTTTTAATTACATTTTTTTCCTTGGTGTTTTTTTTTTTCCATTTGCTAACGATTTAGTCAAAGTAGCTCAAAAGTAAATGTCTTTATAATACATGATATTGTAAAGTAATGTAATGGGAAATTTTGGCGCATGCCCGTTTTGAGTAAACATTTTAGCTTTTTGAGACATTATGCTGTTTTTGCGTCTTTTCAGCTAGTAAGTCGGGACTAGCGGGAGAGCAGATCTCCTGCATGACATATTAAATTTACACCTGCGAATATTATAGCTGACATCTATGCTAACTGGTGTAGATGTCAGTTTGTGCAGCACTGACAACCCAAGTTGCGCCATATTTATCAGAGCTGTGGGCTTCTTGGAGTATGTTCACATTCAATTTTTTCTTTTCGTCAGAGGTATGCGTTGGGAGAAGTCTCTACGTATACCTCCAACGGAAGGCTGTATAGGCATAGAGTGGGATATATCACCTGAACTCCCCGGGCACAGCGTTACTTTAAGCACTAGGCTCGGAAAGCCCCTGACGTTAGCAACGCTCTGACTGGGGATTCTGCTCCTAGGGAAGCCCCTGACAACACTGTCCATAAATGGACACTGACGTTAGGAGCTTTAAGATGCCAAAATCGTAGGCCAGAACACTGGCATTGCACTGGCTGGGGATTCCACTCCTGGAGGGAGCCCCTGACGTCACTGTCCATATATGGATTCTGCTCCTGGAGGATCCCTTGATGTTACTGTCTGTACATAGACAGTGACATTAGGGGCTTTGTAATGTGAGAATTCCAAGTCGGAGCGTTGGCAGCGCTGTGGCCGGGAATTACACTTGTAGAGAAAGCCTCTCACTTTACTGTTCATATATAGCTTTAAATATCCATATTTGGCTTTAAACTCTGGAGTCCGCCCCGGCCAGAGCATCGCAAGCACTCACTGGCCGGGAACTCCTGACTTGGGAAAGCCCTTGATGTCACTTTCACTATATGGACAGTGATGTTAGGAGTTTAAAAACCCAGGAATCCATGGCCAGAGCGTCGGCAATGCTCTGGTTAGTGATTACTCTCCTGGAAGGAGCCCCTGATGTCTGTCAATTGTTATGGTAGTAGTCGGATATGATCTTTAATAAATGTAAAACATTTTTTTAAGTTTCAAGAACAAGGTTTGACAATGATAAGTTCTACCCATGTGTATCTAATGCTGATATGTATCCATGCTCCTTACTCATTTTAATATTGTGTGATTGAACTTGGTAACTTGGTAGGCTTGGCTGACTGTACTGTATGATCAGAAGTAGTAACTAGATGTTTAAGAATCAGATTCAGATAAGTTTTAGTAATGATACTTAGTTCAACAGATAGAGAGGTCCTATAGGGGAGGACCAAGTCAATGTGAGCTTGAAACTCTGAACAAATAAATACCAAGTCAGGCAGAGTAAAAAGTAAATTTAGATTAAAAAGTTACTGTTAAAATACAAACCACACAGCTCTTCAAGGTAGAGTTTGAGAAGCTGCATAATATACCCTATTGCTACTTTGCCTAAATGGTGAGCAAATATAAATTTTTCTACCTAATATGGCAGAAAACACACCATTTTGGAGATGGAAAGGACGGCTAGAGGGGAAATGGAGGAGGCCGTAGTTTTTTAATTACATTTTTTTCCTTGGTGTTTTTTTTTTTCCATTTGCTAACGATTTAGTCAAAGTAGCTCAAAAGTAAATGTCTTTATAATACATGATATTGTAAAGTAATGTAATGGGAAATTTTGGCGCATGCCCGTTTTGAGTAAACATTTTAGCTTTTTGAGACATTATGCTGTTTTTGCGTCTTTTCAGCTAGTAAGTCGGGACTAGCGGGAGAGCAGATCTCCTGCATGACATATTAAATTTACACCTGCGAATATTATAGCTGACATCTATGCTAACTGGTGTAGATGTCAGTTTGTGCAGCACTGACAACCCAAGTTGCGCCATATTTATTAGAGCTGTGGGCTTCTTGGAGTATGTTCACATTCAATTTTTTCTTTTCGTCAGAGGTATGCGTTGGGAGAAGTCTCTACGTATACCTCCAACGGAAGGCTGTATAGGCATAGAGTGGGATATATCACCTGAACTCCCCGGGCACAGCGTTACTTTAAGCACTAGGCTCGGAAAGCCCCTGACGTTAGCAACGCTCTGACTGGGGATTCTGCTCCTAGGGAAGCCCCTGACAACACTGTCCATAAATGGACACTGACGTTAGGAGCTTTAAGATGCCAAAATCGTAGGCCAGAACACTGGCATTGCACTGGCTGGGGATTCCACTCCTGGAGGGAGCCCCTGACGTCACTGTCCATATATGGATTCTGCTCCTGGAGGATCCCTTGATGTTACTGTCTGTACATAGACAGTGACATTAGGGGCTTTGTAATGTGAGAATTCCAAGTCGGAGCGTTGGCAGCGCTGTGGCCGGGAATTACACTTGTAGAGAAAGCCTCTCACTTTACTGTTCATATATAGCTTTAAATATCCATATTTGGCTTTAAACTCTGGAGTCCGCCCCGGCCAGAGCATCGCAAGCACTCACTGGCCGGGAACTCCTGACTTGGGAAAGCCCTAGATGTCACTTTCACTATATGGACAGTGATGTTAGGAGTTTAAAAACCCAGGAATCCATGGCCAGAGCGTCGGCAATGCTCTGGTTAGTGATTACTCTCCTGGAAGGAGCCCCTGATGTCTGTCAATTGTTATGGTAGTAGTCGGATATGATCTTTAATAAATTGAAACCATTTTTTTAAGCTTTAAGAACAAGGTTTAACAATGATAAGTTCTACCCATGTGTATCTAATGCTGATATGTATCCATGCTCCTTACTCATTTTAATATTGTGTGATTGAACTTGGTAACTTGCTATGCTTGGCTGACTGTACTGTATGATCAGAAGTAGTAACTAGATGTTTAAGAATCAGATTCAGATAAGTTTTAGTAATGATACTTAGTTCAACAGATAGAGAGGTCCTATAGGGGAGGACCAAGTCAATGTGAGCTTGAAACTCTGAACAAATAAATACCAAGTCAGGCAGAGTAAAAAGTACATTTAGATTAAAAAGTTACTATTAAAATACATACCACACAGCCCTTCAAGGTAGAGTTTGAGAAGCTGCATAATATACCCTCCTGCTACTTTGCCTAAATGGTGAGCAAATAGAAATTTTTCTACCTAAAATGGCAGAAAACACACCATTTTGGAGATGGAAAGGACGGCTAGAGGGGAAATGGAGGAGGCCGTAGTTTTTTAATTACATTTTTTTCCTTGGTGTTTTTTTTTTTCCATTTTTCTAACGATTTAGTCAAAGTAGCTCAAAAGTAAATGTCTTTATAATACATGATATTGTAAAGTAATGTAATGGGAAATTTTGGCGCATGCCCGTTTTGAGTAAAAATTTTAGCTTTTTGAGACATTATGCTGTTTTCGCGTCTTTTCAGCTAGTAAGTCGGGACCAGCGGGAGAGCAGATCTCCTGCATGACATATTTAATTTACACCTGCGGATATTATAGCTGACATCTATGCTAACTGGTGTAGATGTCAGTTTGTGCAGCACTGACAACCAAAGTTGTGCCATATTTATTCAGAGCTGTGGGCTTCTTGGAGTATGTTCACATTCAATTTTTTCTTTTCGTCAGAGGTATGCATTGGGAGAAGTCTCTACGTATACCTCCAACGGAAGGCTGTATAGGCATAGAGTGGGATATATCACCTGAACTCCCCGGGCACAGCGTTACTTTAAGCACTAGGCTCGGAAAGCCCCTGACGTTAGCAACGCTCTGACTGGGGATTCTGCTCCTAGGGAAGCCCCCAAGAAGACTGTCCATAAATGGACACTGACGTTAGGAGCTTTAAGATGCCAAAATCTTAGGCCAGAACACTGGCATTGCACTGGCTGGGGATTCCACTCCTGCAGGGAGCCCCTGACGTCACTGTCCATATATGGATTCTGCTCCTGGAGGATCCCTTGATGTTACTGTCTGTACATAGACAGTGACATTAGGGGCTTTGTAATGTGAGAATTCCAAGTCGGAGCGTTGGCAGCGCTGTGGCCGGGAATTACACTTGTAGAGAAAGCCTCTCACTTTACTGTTCATATATAGCTTTAAATATCCATATTTGGCTTTAAACTCTGGAGTCCCCGGCCAGAGCATCGCAAGCACTCACTGGCCGGGAACTCCTGACTTGGGAAAGCCCTTGATGTCACTTTCACTATATGGACAGTGATGTTAGGAGTTTTAAAACCCAGGAATCCATGGCCAGAGCGTCGGCAATGCTCTGGTTAGTGATTACTCTCCTGGAAGGAGCCCCTGATGTCTGTCAATTGTTATGGTAGTAGTCGGATATGATCTTTAATAAATTTAAACCATTTTTTTAAGCTTTAAGAACAAGGTTTGACAATAATAAGTTCTACCCATGTGTATCTAATGCTGATATGTATCCATGCTCCTTACTCATTTTAATATTGTGTGATTGAACTTGGTAACTTGGTATGCTTGGCTGACTGTACTGTATGATCAGAAGTAGTAACTAGATGTTTAAGAATCAGATTCAGATAAGTTTTAGTAATGATACTTAGTTCAACAGATAGAGAGGTCCTATAGGGGAGGACCAAGTCAATGTGAGCTTGAAACTCTGAACAAATAAATACCAAGTCAGGCAGAGTAAAAAGTAAATTTAGATTAAAAAGTTACTATTAAAATACAAACCACACAGCTCTTCAAGGTAGAGTTTGAGAAGCTGCATAATATACCCTCCTGCTAATTTGCCTAAATGGTGAGCAAATAGAAATTTTTCTACCTAAAATGGCAGAAAACACACCATTTTGGAGATGGAAAGGACGGCTAGAGGGGAAATGGAGGAGGCCGTAGTTTTTTAATTACATTTTTTTCCTTGGTGTTTTTTTTTTCCATTTGCTAACGATTTAGTCAAAGTAGCTCAAAAGTAAATGTCTTTATAATACATGATATTGTAAAGTAATGTAATGGGAAATTTTGGCGCATGCCCGTTTTGAGTAAAAATTGTAGCTTTTTGAGACATTATGCTGTTTTCGCGTCTTTTCAGCTAGTAAGTCGGGACCAGCGGGAGAGCAGATCTCCTGCATGACATATTTAATTTACACCTGCGGATATTATAGCTGACATCTATGCTAACTGGTGTAGATGTCAGTTTGTGCAGCACTGACAACCCAAGTTGCGCCATATTAAATTCAGAGCTTTGGGCTTCTTGGAGTATGTTCACATTCAATATTTTCTTTTCGGCAGAGGTATGCGTTGGGAGAAGTCTCTACGTATACCTCCAACGGAAGGCTGTATAGGCATAGAGTGTGATATATCACCTGAACTCCCCGGGCACAGCGTTACTTTAAGCACTAGGCTCGGAAAGCCCCTGACGTTAGCAACGCTCTTACTGGGGATTCTGCTCCTAGGGAAGCCCCTGACAACACTGTCCATAAATGGACACTGACGTTAGGAGCTTTATAAAGATGCCAAAATCCTAGGCCAGAACACTGGCATTGCACTGGCTGGGGATTCCACTCCTGGAGGGAGCCCCTGACGTCACTGTCCATATATGGATTCTGCTCCTGGAGGATCCCTTGATGTTACTGTCTGTACATAGACAGTGACATTAGGGGCTTTGTAATGTGAGAATTCCAAGTCGGAGCGTTGGCAGCGCTGTGGCCGGGAATTACGCTTGTAGAGAAAGCCTCTCACTTTACTGTGCATATATGGCTTTAAATATCCATATTTGGCTTTAAACTCTGGAGTCCCCGGCCAGAGCATCGCAAGCACTCACTGGCCGGGAACTCCTGACTTGGGAAAGCCCTTGATGTCACTTTCACTATATGGACAGTGATGTTAGGAGTTTAAAAACCCAGGAATCCATGGCCAGAGCGTCGGCAATGCTCTGGTTAGTGATTACTCTCCTGGAAGTGTCAGGGATCATTACTATGTATATTGTCTGAAAAATATTATCCTCACACATATGTATATACATTTCAGTTCTTTGTGTAATATACTGATATATATAACAAGTTCTTTGTTCATGTCGGACACACCTATGGAAGACACCGCCCCCTGGAATGCAAAGAGGAGTGTGCAGAAGAATGTATAGCAAAAGTTACAGCAGAAGAGCCAATGGAATTCAAGCAAGCCACACATCTATAGGGAGGGGCATGTGTCTTCTCTGTGTGTGTTTCTTTGTTCTGAATAAAAGTTCAGTCCCTCCTGGCTGACATTGAAGCTGTACCTCAGACATTTGTGTGGTGTACTTCTCTCCAGGCATGCCTTCAGCTTTCAATTTACAGAGGTGGTTATTCGGTGTGAAATGCGGACCTGACATTTGGTGCCGAAGCCGGGACCTCACTCGAGGAAAAATCAAAATCCGGACAGTCGACAATCACAGGGTGAAACAGAGGACTCAAAGTTGCCCACTGAAGGAATTTGATCACCTCCGCAATAACACGGTAAGCGAATTGATTTTATAAATCTTCGTCTTATCTGTGTTAGTGGGCAGTCTTGTAGCGATCTGTAGAACCCTTTTGTTGATTTCCTGGATTATCTCAGGCGACAGAGGTGATATTTTCCGCTGTGAGGTTGGAAACCTGTGAGACCCTAGTCGCGCCCGACTAACCATCCTCTGGGTAATTAGGGACTGGATAAAGTTATATAACACGACCAGAGAGCTGCAGACTGTGGAATTTTTAATATTTCCAGCGAGGCCAGAGAGTCTAAATAAATAAAGTTATATAACACGACCAGAGAGCTGCAGACTGTGGAATTTTTAATATTTCCAGCGAGGCCAGAGAGTCTAAATAAATAAAGTTATATAACACGACCAGAGAGCTGCAGACTGTGGAATTTTTAATATTTCCAGCGAGGCCAGAGAGTCTAATTGAATATTTTTGAGAGTCTAATTAAAGATTTTTATAATTCTAGCGAGATGTAATAATAAATACATTGCAGACTAGAGATGATACTATTTCGGCGAGACTTAGCGTTGGAGACTGTGAAATTATATTATTTCCTGCCAGACCAAGAGTTGCAGATCGAAAATTGTTATATAAATTACGTGTATAATATAGACTGTTAGAATGGATGGTTTACGGTCCATATTCAAATCTCCAGGATCGTGCGTAAAATGAAGAAATTGATGGAAGTGTGTGGGATCCATAGAGGAGGGCGGCTCCAAGCCGCAGATTGGGCAAAAGGTATTCTGGAGAACAAAGGGAAGTTGGAAGGTAGTAAGTTGATGGAAAGTGCTTTAGAGGGATTTGCAGAAGAGGAAGTTAGGAATAAGAAAGGTATTGTATGTTATATGTATTAGAAAACACGACCAGCCGACGCCCGGTAATGGCGTCCGTACCTCATGTTGAGTGTGTCCTCATTGTTGGTGGGAAACCACCCCCCCCCCTTCACAGCTGCGCACTGTGTTTCCAATGGGAGAGGCTGCCCCCCCCTGCCCCTGATGTGGCCACGCCTGGCCCAACCAAATCAGTATGAAATAATCACCTTGTTAATTTTGTCATTTGTAGTGTTTTTTCTATTTACAGAAGTTCCAGTCTAGTTCACTGATGAAACAACACGTAATTATAAGATAGAGATGGTGGCCGACAAATTGTACGGTTAAAGATGTGTTTGATACGTAGATAATTCCTATACAATGGTGTGATGAATGATTGCAGATACGTATGTTGTTTTGCCGGCATTGAAAGTGTTAAGATTGTGAGAAGCTGTGAGAAGTTGCGAGAAGCTGTGTGACCCCCCTCCCTCTCCCCTGTAGTGTGCTGTGTTTGGGAGGAGGAGGGGGGGCTGACTGGGTGCAGTCTGCAGGGCTGATGAGACAAAGGGATTTCAATATGCACTGCTGATATATATATATATGTAATGTGTACAAACCGAAATAAATTTCTTCTCTTTTGCGCATGCGCTGTTGGTTATAAAAGTTACGATATTTATGTGTTCTGATGTGATCAGATTTCATGTGTTTTGATGTTAATTCAGATGTATTAAACTTTAGATACTGTGAGACACGGGGTTTTGAAAATGTATGTGCCCCCCACCGTTCCCTATTTTTATATACAGTTTATTGGTTTGCAGTAATTAATGTTATCAGAGATAATATTTTCTGTTTTATTGAATAACTAACTACAATTGTTTTATTTTTGATTTCACACATGAGTTATGTCATTGTAAAGATCAAATGTATTTTCGTCAGGAAAAAGTCATTTTTTGTTTCAGGCTGTTGTACATTACAGAGGGTTAAATTAGTGTTATGTTGAGATGTCGTTTTGAACTCTGCTACATCACTCTCGCAGAGTCCACAAAGGGGGGAAGGGTGAAGGAACTGATCAGGTACAATTGTGGTTTATGTGTAAGAGACCATCCCCCTCCAGCAAAGTTACACAGGAGGAGGTGACGTCACTCACACGAGTCTTTATGGATTTAGATGTGGGAGAAGGCAAAACAAAAATTGTCTGGACATTGTTAATTTGATGTAAAGTTTTTAGGAATGTTTTCTTTTTATTTGTTTTTGTATTAATCAAGTATTTGCAGAACCTGATAAAAGTGAGATTCTCAAAGTGCTCGTGATTATCAGATGAGTGTGGAGAAGTGTATAACATTTGGTTTTATTTTAGAGAATGAAGACGCCACCCCTTTGAGATGTTCTATCTATATGTGACATGGGTTTTTAATGTAAATTTGTAATAAAGAGATATTTTATTATACAGTATGTACAAGCCGGGATACGAAGCACCAGGTAAATCATCCAGAAACCACTCTCACCTTCTTGTTCATCTCAAGGAGCGGAGCTGGAGGTGCTCGCTGAGGCTTGTAACCTGGCAGAAGGTAAGACGGCCGACATTTACACTGACTCTAGGTACGCTTTTGGCATCGCCCACAATTATGGGCCCATTGGTAGTAGGAACTTTATTGGATCATCGGGTAAGCCAATTGAGAGAGCGTGAGAAGACAGACCTGACAACAAGGATATGTGCAGCCAGGTGTCAGTAAATTGGCTTGTCCCTGGATACAATAATGCCACCACTAGGTTTGTAGCAGCCAGCATGATGTGCGCACGGCATGACATAGGTAAAACAGCAAAGGTACCTGTGAAAAGTGCAGCCCGGCCAGATTAACAGTCCCAGCGACTGCAGAACATACAACTACCGGAGGTAAAAGTGTATGACGCGGTGCTCGTATGTGTAGACCTGTTCTCAGGGGGGCCTGAAGCCCGGCCTGTATTTTCCCCACTACAGACGTTGTGTGTAAGTGACAGGGGAACAATGGTATCCCAGGTATTGACCTGATGTTTGTACAATAAGATATCAGCAGTTCTCCAGATGTTATCCCAAAGTTAGTTTGTTTAATAATTGTATTTAAGAAGTGTTGTGGGAATATTAAATATTGAGGTTAAGTTTTATGTAAAGTTCTGGACCAGCCTTAGCATTGGACTATTAGAGTCATGCGTCAGATAAAAGGTACAGAAGTGGAATATTCCCATTAGAAAACATATTTATTTGTTTATTTTTATTTTTGTTGTGAAAGGGAAATTTTAGAGCAGAGAATTCTGTGCAGTGTATATGTGTATGTATAGATATGTATATAAAGAAGAATCAATTTGTACGTTTTAGTTACTGACCAGTGTGAACGTTTGATGTAAAGATGCTATTTGTTAATGTTTTTCTTCAATTGGATTATCTGATTAAGATCAATTAATGTTTATGCAATGAAAAAGCTTGTTCTCCACAGGAAGAGTCCAACTGGGAGCGGAAGGCGGGAGAACCAGATTCTAACAGAATGTGGACGGATAAAGGAAGGTAAACGGTGGCACCCAATTCACTCTTGATGGCACTTGTTTTGATGGTGTATGACCTCACATATGCCCCAAGACTGCAAGGATCGATTTGGTAAGATCTAATTGGTATGTCCCAGGCTTTACAGCTGTTGCTGCTAAATTCAGTTAGAGCTGTTTGATTTGCCTACAGAACAGTCCTGGCAGACCGGTGCCAACCTTATCATACCCGCCTCCCACAAAGAGAACAGACCTTGAGAGGCCTTCCCAGGTAGAACGAACCAGATTAGAGTAAGAAAAATAGGTTTAAGACGCTTGTCAGATAAACATGTGGAATCTGTGTATCTTTCTGTGAGGTGGAGATGTTCCAGGCAATCAGCTGAGATCAAGGTACAAATCCTGCTGAAAGGGTATCACCAAGTGCAAATGAAATGTACCCAATAAGTTACACATCTTCTAGGTGCCCTGTCCATTGTAACAGAGAAGTTTTTCCTTATATAAAGGTGTTTGATGTCATTTAGGGGCCTGACATTATTGTATGTACTTAGAACAACGTTTATAGTGTATGCGGATGATGTTATCACCAGGTTAGTATTTATTTTAACAATTGACAAGAGTTGGGGGTCCCCAGCAAGTGCCAGTAAATATGAACTAAAAGACTTTTAACACGATAAACTCCATCACTGAGATGCGGCAGGCACAGCCTGAGCCAGTACAACGCGTTTATCATGAACTGACGGCAGTGTCACAATTCTAAGCGGCCGCCCAGACAAGTAACTTGCCAGAGGAAGAGTACAGATGCGGAGGGTTTGATAGTCACAATACAACTCCACTAATCCGCCTACGTGGGATCTCACCCCAGGCTCACAACATGAGGTGCTATGTACAGCCTGATGACGTAAACTAAAGGAGACGGTGTCGGACAGATGAGAAGGACCAAACCAAGTCCTGATGACATCAGCAAAGTAAAGACCAAAGACCTGAGTGAATCCGTCAGCAGGATCAAGTGTTTTGATAAGTAAGTGACCAGGAGGGGGTAATAATAACTCCCCCACTGGACACCAACGTAGTCTGACTCCACAATTGTGTGGGTTACCCTGAGGGTGACAGTCAGTGAAGAGCAGAAGACAGGAGAAGAAGAAGACGATGGTGTACAGGACTGGCAATGAACTGATGGGACCCGAGACCTGAGGGTGATAGCATGAGATTGGTGATAGCATTATGTTATTAGCTGAGGCCCTATTGTTTATAATGTCTGAGGTTTATAATTATAATGTGTGTAAATATGCCACGGTGCTGCAAATTACAATCTGAGGAGTTTTATGTGAAGGTGTGAGGTGAAGGTCACTGTGCTGCCCATGACCTGTCATATCTGCAGGGGTAAAGTCCCATTAGGACAGTAAGTGACAGTGCGACAATTATTACTGTTAATAAAAATGTAGACCGGATTAATATATATATATATATTACAACCAGCAACAGTTTGTAGATTATATCAAGACAACCATCCTGTATCCAGAGGAGAATAGGGAAAGTTAGGACCACTCCGACACCTTGGAAGTCCAGGTACAAAGGGGGGTTGCTCATCAGGAGTAGCTCGTCTCAAGCTGGTGAAGAAATCCAAAACCCCTACCCGCCTGGTTCGAGTGGTCAGTGGTAGGTTGCTAGGCAAGACTCAGGGATAGAGTAATAATATTTTTAGGGGGGACTGTCAGGGATCATTACTATGTATATTGTCTGAAAAATATTATCCTCACACATATGTATATACATTTCAGTTCTTTGTGTAATATACTGATATATATAACAAGTTCTTTGTTCATGTCGGACACACCTATGGAAGACACCGCCCCCTGGAATGCAAAGAGGAGTGTGCAGAAGAATGTATAGCAAAAGTTACAGCAGAAGAGCCAATGGAATTCAAGCAAGCCACACATCTATAGGGAGGGGCATGTGTCTTCTCTGTGTGTGTTTCTTTGTTCTGAATAAAAGTTCAGTCCCTCCTGGCTGACATTGAAGCTGTACCTCAGACATTTGTGTGGTGTACTTCTCTCCAGGCATGCCTTCAGCTTTCAATTTACAGAGGTGGTTATTCGGTGTGAAATGCGGACCTGACAGAAGGAGCCCCTGATGACTGTCAATTGTTATGGTAGTAGTCGGATATGATCTTTAATAAATTGAAACCATTTTTTTAAGCTTTAAGAACAAGGTTTGACAATAATAAGTTCTACCCATGTGTATCTAATGGTGATATGTATCCATGCTCCTTACTCATTTTAATATTTTGTGATTGAACTTGGTAACTTGGTATGCTTGGCTGACTGTACTGTAAGATCAGAAGTAGTAACTAGATGTTTAAGAATCAGATTCAGATAAGTTTTAGTAATGATACTTAGTTCAACAGATAGAGAGGTCCTATAGGGGAGGACCAAGTCAATGTGAGCTTGAAACTTTGAATAAATAAATACCAAGCCAGGCAGAGTAAAAAGTAAATTTAGATTAAAAAGTGACTATTAAAATACAAACCACACAGCTCTTCAAGGTAGAGTTTGAGAAGCTGCATAATATACCCTCCTGCTACTTTGCCTAAATGGTGAGCAAATAGAAATTTTTCTACCTAAAATGGCAGAAAACACACCATTTTGGAGATGGAAAGGACGGCTAGAGGGGAAATGGAGGAGGCCGTAGTTTTTTAATTACATTTTTTTCCTTGGTGTTTTTTTTTTTCCATTTGCTAACGATTTAGTCAAAGTAGCTCAAAAGTAAATGTCTTTATAATACATGATATTGTAAAGTAATGTAATGGGAAATTTTGGCGCATGCCCGTTTTGAGTAAAAATTTTAGCTTTTTGAGACTTTATGCTGTTTTCGCGTCTTTTCAGCTAGTAAGTCGGGACCAGCGGGAGAGCAGATCTCCTGCATGACATATTTAATTTACACCTGCGGATATTATAGCTGACATCTATGCTAACTGGTGTAGATGTCAGTTTGTGCAGCACTGACAACCCAAGTTGCGCCATATTTATTCAGAGCTTTGGGCTTCTTGGAGTATGTTCACATTCAATTTTTTCTTTTCGTCAGAGGTATGCGTTGGGAGATGTCTCTATGTATACCTCCAACAGAACGCTGTATAGGCATAGAGTGTGATATATCACCTGAACTCCCCGGGCACAGCGTTACGTTAAGCACTAGGCTCGGAAAGCCCCTGACGGTAGCAACGCTCTGACTGGGGATTCTGCTCCTAGCGAAGCCCCTGACAACACTGTCCATAAATGGACACTGACGTTAGGAGCTTTAAGATGTCAAAATCCTAGGCCAGAACACTGGCATTGCACTGGCTGGGGATTCCACTCCTGGAGGGAGCCCCTGACGTCACTGTCCATATATGGATTCTGCTCCTGGAGGATCCCTTGATGTTACTGTCTGTACATAGACAGTGACTTTAGGGGCTTTGTAATGTGAGAATTCCAAGTCGGAGCGTTGGCAGCGCTGTGGCCGGGAATTACGCTTGTAGAGAAAGCCTCTCACTTTACTGTGCATATATGGCTTTAAATATCCATATTTTGCTTTAAACTCTGGAGTCCCCGGCCAGAGCATCGCAAACACTCACTGGCCGGGAACTCCTGACTTGGGAAAGCCCTTGATGTCACTTTCACTATATGGACAGTGATGTTAGGAGTTTAAAAACCCAGGAATCCATGGCCAGAGCGTCGGCAATGCTCTGGTTAGTGATTACTCTCCTGGAAGGAGCCCCTGATGTCTGTCTGTCAATTGTTATGGTAGTAGTCGGATATGACCTTTAATAAATTTAAACCATTTTTTAAAGCTTTAAGAACAAGGTTTGACAATGATAAGTTCTACCCATGTGTATCTAATGCTGATATGTATCCATGCTCCTTACTCATTTTAATATTGTGTGATTGAACTTGGTAACTTGGTATGCTTGGCTGACTGTACTGTATGATCAGAAGTAGTAACTAGATGTTCAAGAATCAGATTCAGATAAGTTTTAGTAATGATACTTAGTTCAACAGATAGAGAGGTCCTATAGGGGAGGACCAAGTCAATGTGAGCTTGAAACTCTGAACAAATAAATACCAAGTCAGGCAGAGTAAAAAGTAAATTTAGATTAAAAAGTTACTATTAAAATACAAACCACACAGCTCTTCAAGATAGAGTTTGAGAAGCTGCATAATATACCCTCCTGCTACTTTGCCTAAATGGTGAGCAAATAGAAATTTTTCTACCTAAAATGGCAGAAAACACACGATTTTGGAGATGGAAAGGACAGCTAGAGGGAAAATGGAGGAGGCCGTAGTTTTTTAATTAAATTTTTTCCTTGGTGTTTTTTTTTTTCCATTTGCTAACGATTTAGTCAAAGTAGCTCAAAAGTAAATGTCTTTATAATACATGATATTGTAAAGTAATGTAATGGGAAATTTTGGCGCATGCCCGTTTTGAGTAAAAATTGTAGCTTTTTGAGACATTATGCTGTTTTCGCGTCTTTTCAGCTAGTAAGTCGGGACCAGCGGGAGAGCAGATCTCCTGCATGACATATTTAATTTACACCTGCGGATATTATAGCTGACATCTATGCTAACTGGTGTAGATGTCAGTTTGTGCAGCACTGACAACCCAAGTTGCGCAATATTTATTCAGAGCTTTGGGCTTCTTGGAGTATGTTCACATTCAATATTTTCTTTTCGGCAGAGGTATGCGTTGGGAGAAGTCTCTACGTATACCTCCAACGGAAGGCTGTATAGGCATAGAGTGTGATATATCACCTGAACTCCCCGGGCACAGCGTTACTTTAAGCACTAGGCTCGGAAAGCCCCTGACGTTAGCAACGCTCTTACTGGGGATTCTGCTCCTAGGGAAGCCCCTGACAACACTGTCCATAAATGGACACTGACGTTAGGAGCTTTAAGATGCCAAAATCCTAGGCCAGAACACTGGCATTGCACTGGCTGGGGATTCCACTCCTGGAGGGAGCCCCTGACGTCACTGTCCATATATGGATTCTGCTCCTGGAGGATCCCTTGATGTTACTGTCTGTACATAGACAGTGACATTAGGGGCTTTGTAATGTGAGAATTCCAAGTCGGAGCGTTGGCAGCGCTGTGGCCGGGAATTACGCTTGTAGAGAAAGCCTCTCACTTTACTGTGCATATATGGCTTTAAATATCCATATTTGGCTTTAAACTCTGGAGTCCCCGGCCAGAGCATCGCAAGCACTCACTGGCCGGGAACTCCTGACTTGGGAAAGCCCTTGATGTCACTTTCACTATATGGACAGTGATGTTAGGAGTTTAAAAACCCAGGAATCCATGGCCAGAGCGTCGGCAATGCTCTGGTTAGTGATTACTCTCCTGGAAGGAGCCCCTGATGTCTGTCAATTGTTATGGTAGTAGTCGGATATGATCTTTAATAAATGTAAACCATTTTTTTAAGCTTTAAGAACAAGGTTTGACAATAATAAGTTCTACCCATGTGTATCTAATGCTGATATGTATCCATGATCCTTACTCATTTTAATATTGTGTGATTGAACTTGGTAACTTGGTAGGCTTGGCTGACTGTACTGTATGATCAGAAGTAGTAACTAGATGTTTAAGAATCAGATTCAGATAAGTTTTAGTAATGATACTTAGTTCAACAGATAGAGAGGTCCTATAGGGGAGGACCAAGTCAATGTGAGCTTGAAACTCTGAACAAATAAATACCAAGTCAGGCAGAGTAAAAAGTACATTTAGATTAAAAAGTTACTATTAAAATACAAACCACACAGCTCTTCAAGGTAGAGTTTGAGAAGCTGCATAATATACCCTCCTGCTACTTTGCCTAAATGGTGAGCAAATAGAAATTTTTCTACCTAAAATGGCAGAAAACACACCATTTTGGAGATGGAAAGGACGGCTAGAGGGGAAATGGAGGAGGCCGTAGTTTTTTAATTACATATTTTTCCTTGGTGTTTTTTTTTCTTCCATTTGCTAACGATTTAGTCAAAGTAGCTCAAAAGTAAATGTCTTTATAATACATGATATTGTAAAGTAATGTAATGGGAAATTTTGGCGCATGCCCGTTTTGAGTAAAAATTTTAGCTTTTTGAGACATTATGCTGTTTTCGCGTCTTTTCAGCTAGTAAGTCGGGACCAGCGGGAGAGCAGATCTCCTGCATGACATATTTAATTTACACCTGCGGATATTATAGCTGACATCTATGCTAACTGGTGTAGATGTCAGTTTGTGCAGCACTGACAACCCAAGTTGTGCCATATTTATTCAGAGCTGTGGGCTTCTTGGAGTATGTTCACATTCAACTTTTTCTTTTCGTCAGAGGTATGCGTTGGGAGAAGTCTCTACGTATACCTCCAACGGAAGGCTGTATAGGCATAGAGTGGGATATATCACCTGAACTCCCCGGGCACAGCGTTACTTTAAGCACTAGGCTCGGAAAGCCCCGGACGTTAGCAACGCTCTGACTGGGGATTCTGCTCCTCGGGAAGCCCCTGACAACACTGTCCATAAATGGACACTGACGTTAGGAGCTTTAAGATGTCAAAATCCTAGGCCAGAACACTGGCATTGCACTGGGTGGGTATTCCACTCCTGGAGGGAGCCCCTGACGTCACTGTCCATATATCGATTCTGCTCCTGGAGGATCCCTTGATGTTACTGTCTGTACATAGACAGTGACATTAGGGGCTTTGTAATGTGAGAATTCCAAGTCGGAGCGTTGGCAGCGCTGTGGCAAGGAATTACGCTTGTAGAGAAAGCCTCTCACTTTACTGTGCATATATGGCTTTAAATATCCTTATTTGGCTTTAAACTCTGGAGTCCCCGGCCAGAGCATCGCAAGCACTCACTGGCCGGGAACTCCTGACTTGGGAAAGCCCTTGATGTCACTTTCACTATATGGACAGTGATGTTAGGAGTTTAAAAACCCAGGAATCCATGGCCAGAGCGTCGGCAATGCTCTGGTTAGTGATTACTCTCCTGGAAGGAGCCCCTGATGTCTGTCAATTGTTATGGTAGTTGTCGGATATGATCTTTAATAAATTGAAACCATTTTTTTAAGCTTTAAGAACAAGGTTTGACAATGATAAGTTCTACCCATGTGTATCTAATGCTGATATGTATCCATGCTCCTTACTCATTTTAATATTGTGTGATTGAACTTGGTAACTTGGTATGCTTGGCTGACTGTACTGTAAGATCAGAAGTAGTAACTAGATGTTTAAGAATCAGATTCAGATAAGTTTTTCAACAGATAGAGAGGTCCTATAGGGGAGGACCAAGTCAATGTGAGCTTGAAACTCTGAACAAATAAATACCAAGTCAGGCAGAGTAAAAAGTAAATTTAGATTAAAAAGTGACTATTAAAATACAAACCACACAGCTCTTCAAGGTAGAGTTTGAGAAGCTGCATAATATACCCTCCTGCTACTTTGCCTAAATGGTGAGCAAATAGAAATTTTTCTACCTAAAATGGCAGAAAACACACCATTTTGGAGATGGAAAGGACGGCTAGAGGGGAAATGGAGGAGGCCGTAGTTTTTTAATTACATTTTTTTCCTTGGTGTTTTTTTTTTTCCATTTGCTAACGATTTAGTCAAAGTAGCTCAAAAGTAAATGTCTTTATAATACATGATATTGTAAAGTAATGTAATGGGAAATTTTGGCGCATGCCCGTTTTGAGTAAAAATTGTAGCTTTTGAGACATTATGCTGTTTTCGCGTCTTTTCAGCTAGTAAGTCGGGACCAGCGGGAGAGCAGATCTCCTGCATGACATATTTAATTTACACCTGCGGATATTATAGCTGACATCTATGCTAACTGGTGTAGATGTCAGTTTGTGCAGCACTGACAACCCAAGTTGCGCCATATTTATTCAGAGCTGTGGGCTTCTTGGAGTATGTTCACATTAAATTTTTTCTTTTCATCAGAGGTATGCGTTGGGAGAAGTCTCTACGTATACCTCCAACGGAAGGCTGTATAGGCATAGAGTGTGATATATAACCTGAACTCCCCGGGCACAGCGTTACTTTAAGCACTAGGCTCAGAAAGCCCCTGACTGGGGATTCTGCTCCTAGGGAAGCCCCTGACAACACTGTCCATAAATGGACACTGACGTTAGGAGCTTTAAGATGCCAAAATCCTAGGCCAGAACACTGGCATTGCACTGGCTGGGGATTCCACTCCTGGAGGGAGCCCCTGACGTCACTGTCCATATATGGATTCTGCTCCTGGAGGATCCCTTGATGTTACTGTCTGTACATAGACAGTGACATTAGGGGCTTTGTAATGTGAGAATTCCAAGTCGGAGCGTTGGCAGCGCTGTGGCCGGGAATTACGCTTGTAGAGAAAGCCTCTCACTTTACTGTGCATATATGGCTTTAAATATCCATATTTTGCTTTAAACTCTGGAGTCCCCGGCCAGAGCATCGCAAGCACTCACTGGCTGGGAACTCCTGACTTGGGAAAGCCCTTGATGTCACTTTCACTATATGGACAGTGATGTTAGGAGTTTAAAAACCCAGGAATCCATGGCCAGAGCGTCGGCAATGCTCTGGTTAGTGATTACTCTCCTGGAAGGAGCCCCTGATGTCTGTCAATTGTTATGGTAGTAGTCGGATATGATCTTTAATAAATTGAAACCATTTTTTTAAGCTTTAAGAACAAGGTTTGACAATGATAAGTTCTACCCATGTGTATCTAATGGTGATATGTATCCATGCTCCTTACTCATTTTAATATTGTGTGATTGAACTTGGTAACTTGGTATGCTTGGCTGACTGTACTGTAAGATCAGAAGTAGTAACTAGATGTTTAAGAATCAGATTCAGATAAGTTTTAGTAATGATACTTAGTTCAACAGATAGAGAGGTCCTATAGGGGAGGACCAAGTCAATGTGAGCTTGAAACTTTGAATAAATAAATACCAAGCCAGGCAGAGTAAAAAGTAAATTTAGATTAAAAAGTGACTATTAAAATACAAACCACACAGCTCTTCAAGGTAGAGTTTGAGAAGCTGCATAATATACCCTCCTGCTACTTTGCCTAAATGGTGAGCAAATAGAAATTTTTCTACCTAAAATGGCAGAAAACACACCATTTTGGAGATGGAAAGGACGGCTAGAGGGGAAATGGAGGAGGCCGTAGTTTTTTAATTACATTTTTTTCCTTGGTGTTTTTTTTTTTCCATTTGCTAACGATTTAGTCAAAGTAGCTCAAAAGTAAATGTCTTTATAATACATGATATTGTAAAGTAATGTAATGGGAAATTTTGGCGCATGCCCGTTTTGAGTAAAAATTTTAGCTTTTTGAGACATTATGCTGTTTTCGCGTCTTTTCAGCTAGTAAGTCGGGACCAGCGGGAGAGCAGATCTCCTGCATGACATATTTAATTTACACCTGCGGATATTATAGCTGACATCTATGCTAACTGGTGTAGATGTCAGTTTGTGCAGCACTGACAACCCAAGTTGCGCCATATTTATTCAGAGCTGTGGGCTTCTTGGAGTATGTTCACATTAAATTTTTTCTTTTCGTCAGAGGTATGCGTTGGGAGAAGTCTCTACGTATACCTCCAACGGAAGGCTGTATAGGCATAGAGTGGGATATATCACCTGAACTCCCCGGACACAGCGTTACTTTAAGCACTAGGCTCGGAAAGCCCCTGACGTTAGCAACGCTCTGACTGGGGATTCTGCTCCTAGGGAAGCCCCTGACAACACTGTCCATAAATGGACACTGACTTTAGGAGCTTTAAGATGCCAAAATCCTAGGCCAGAACACTGGCATTGCACTGGCTGGGGATTCCACTCCTGGAGGGAGCCCCTGACGTCACTGTCCATATATGGATTCTGCTCCTGGAGGATCCCTTGATGTTACTGTCTGTACATAGACAGTGACATTAGGGGCTTTGTAATGTGAGAATTCCAAGTCGGAGCGTTGGCAGCGCTGTGGCCGGGAATTACGCTTGTAGAGAAAGCCTCTCACTTTACTGTGCATATATGGCTTTAAATATCCATATTTGGCTTTAAACTCTGGAGTCCCCGGCCAGAGCATCGCAAGCACTCACTGGCCGGGAACTCCTGACTTGGGAAAGCCCTTGATGTCACTTTCACTATATGGACAGTGATGTTAGGAGTTTAAAAACCCAGGAATCCATGGCCAGAGCGTCGGCAATGCTCTGGTTAGTGATTACTCTCCTGGAAGGAGCCCCTGATGTCTGTCAATTGTTATGGTAGTAGTCGGATATGATCTTTAATAAATGTAAACCATTTTTTTAAGCTTTAAGAACAAGGTTTGACAATAATAAGTTCTACCCATGTGTATCTAATGCTGATATGTATCCATGATCCTTACTCATTTTAATATTGTGTGATTGAACTTGGTAACTTGGTAGGCTTGGCTGACTGTACTGTATGATCAGAAGTAGTAACTAGATGTTTAAGAATCAGATTCAGATAAGTTTTAGTAATGATACTTAGTTCAACAGATAGAGAGGTCCTATAGGGGAGGACCAAGTCAATGTGAGCTTGAAACTCTGAACAAATAAATACCAAGTCAGGCAGAGTAAAAAGTACATTTAGATTAAAAAGTTACTATTAAAATACAAACCACACAGCTCTTCAAGGTAGAGTTTGAGAAGCTGCATAATATACCCTCCTGCTACTTTGCCTAAATGGTGAGCAAATAGAAATTTTTCTACCTAAAATGGCAGAAAACACACCATTTTGGAGATGGAAAGGACGGCTAGAGGGGAAATGGAGGAGGCCGTAGTTTTTTAATTACATATTTTTCCTTGGTGTTTTTTTTTCTTCCATTTGCTAACGATTTAGTCAAAGTAGCTCAAAAGTAAATGTCTTTATAATACATGATATTGTAAAGTAATGTAATGGGAAATTTTGGCGCATGCCCGTTTTGAGTAAAAATTTTAGCTTTTTGAGACATTATGCTGTTTTCGCGTCTTTTCAGCTAGTAAGTCGGGACCAGCGGGAGAGCAGATCTCCTGCATGACATATTTAATTTACACCTGCGGATATTATAGCTGACATCTATGCTAACTGGTGTAGATGTCAGTTTGTGCAGCACTGACAACCCAAGTTGTGCCATATTTATTCAGAGCTGTGGGCTTCTTGGAGTATGTTCACATTCAACTTTTTCTTTTCGTCAGAGGTATGCGTTGGGAGAAGTCTCTACGTATACCTCCAACGGAAGGCTGTATAGGCATAGAGTGGGATATATCACCTGAACTCCCCGGGCACAGCGTTACTTTAAGCACTAGGCTCGGAAAGCCCCGGACGTTAGCAACGCTCTGACTGGGGATTCTGCTCCTCGGGAAGCCCCTGACAACACTGTCCATAAATGGACACTGACGTTAGGAGCTTTAAGATGTCAAAATCCTAGGCCAGAACACTGGCATTGCACTGGGTGGGTATTCCACTCCTGGAGGGAGCCCCTGACGTCACTGTCCATATATCGATTCTGCTCCTGGAGGATCCCTTGATGTTACTGTCTGTACATAGACAGTGACATTAGGGGCTTTGTAATGTGAGAATTCCAAGTCGGAGCGTTGGCAGCGCTGTGGCAAGGAATTACGCTTGTAGAGAAAGCCTCTCACTTTACTGTGCATATATGGCTTTAAATATCCTTATTTGGCTTTAAACTCTGGAGTCCCCGGCCAGAGCATCGCAAGCACTCACTGGCCGGGAACTCCTGACTTGGGAAAGCCCTTGATGTCACTTTCACTATATGGACAGTGATGTTAGGAGTTTAAAAACCCAGGAATCCATGGCCAGAGCGTCGGCAATGCTCTGGTTAGTGATTACTCTCCTGGAAGGAGCCCCTGATGTCTGTCAATTGTTATGGTAGTTGTCGGATATGATCTTTAATAAATTGAAACCATTTTTTTAAGCTTTAAGAACAAGGTTTGACAATGATAAGTTCTACCCATGTGTATCTAATGCTGATATGTATCCATGCTCCTTACTCATTTTAATATTGTGTGATTGAACTTGGTAACTTGGTATGCTTGGCTGACTGTACTGTAAGATCAGAAGTAGTAACTAGATGTTTAAGAATCAGATTCAGATAAGTTTTTCAACAGATAGAGAGGTCCTATAGGGGAGGACCAAGTCAATGTGAGCTTGAAACTCTGAACAAATAAATACCAAGTCAGGCAGAGTAAAAAGTAAATTTAGATTAAAAAGTGACTATTAAAATACAAACCACACAGCTCTTCAAGGTAGAGTTTGAGAAGCTGCATAATATACCCTCCTGCTACTTTGCCTAAATGGTGAGCAAATAGAAATTTTTCTACCTAAAATGGCAGAAAACACACCATTTTGGAGATGGAAAGGACGGCTAGAGGGGAAATGGAGGAGGCCGTAGTTTTTTAATTACATTTTTTTCCTTGGTGTTTTTTTTTTTCCATTTGCTAACGATTTAGTCAAAGTAGCTCAAAAGTAAATGTCTTTATAATACATGATATTGTAAAGTAATGTAATGGGAAATTTTGGCGCATGCCCGTTTTGAGTAAAAATTGTAGCTTTTGAGACATTATGCTGTTTTCGCGTCTTTTCAGCTAGTAAGTCGGGACCAGCGGGAGAGCAGATCTCCTGCATGACATATTTAATTTACACCTGCGGATATTATAGCTGACATCTATGCTAACTGGTGTAGATGTCAGTTTGTGCAGCACTGACAACCCAAGTTGCGCCATATTTATTCAGAGCTGTGGGCTTCTTGGAGTATGTTCACATTAAATTTTTTCTTTTCATCAGAGGTATGCGTTGGGAGAAGTCTCTACGTATACCTCCAACGGAAGGCTGTATAGGCATAGAGTGTGATATATAACCTGAACTCCCCGGGCACAGCGTTACTTTAAGCACTAGGCTCAGAAAGCCCCTGACTGGGGATTCTGCTCCTAGGGAAGCCCCTGACAACACTGTCCATAAATGGACACTGACGTTAGGAGCTTTAAGATGCCAAAATCCTAGGCCAGAACACTGGCATTGCACTGGCTGGGGATTCCACTCCTGGAGGGAGCCCCTGACGTCACTGTCCATATATGGATTCTGCTCCTGGAGGATCCCTTGATGTTACTGTCTGTACATAGACAGTGACATTAGGGGCTTTGTAATGTGAGAATTCCAAGTCGGAGCGTTGGCAGCGCTGTGGCCGGGAATTACGCTTGTAGAGAAAGCCTCTCACTTTACTGTGCATATATGGCTTTAAATATCCATATTTTGCTTTAAACTCTGGAGTCCCCGGCCAGAGCATCGCAAGCACTCACTGGCTGGGAACTCCTGACTTGGGAAAGCCCTTGATGTCACTTTCACTATATGGACAGTGATGTTAGGAGTTTAAAAACCCAGGAATCCATGGCCAGAGCGTCGGCAATGCTCTGGTTAGTGATTACTCTCCTGGAAGGAGCCCCTGATGTCTGTCAATTGTTATGGTAGTAGTCGGATATGATCTTTAATAAATTGAAACCATTTTTTTAAGCTTTAAGAACAAGGTTTGACAATGATAAGTTCTACCCATGTGTATCTAATGGTGATATGTATCCATGCTCCTTACTCATTTTAATATTGTGTGATTGAACTTGGTAACTTGGTATGCTTGGCTGACTGTACTGTAAGATCAGAAGTAGTAACTAGATGTTTAAGAATCAGATTCAGATAAGTTTTAGTAATGATACTTAGTTCAACAGATAGAGAGGTCCTATAGGGGAGGACCAAGTCAATGTGAGCTTGAAACTTTGAATAAATAAATACCAAGCCAGGCAGAGTAAAAAGTAAATTTAGATTAAAAAGTGACTATTAAAATACAAACCACACAGCTCTTCAAGGTAGAGTTTGAGAAGCTGCATAATATACCCTCCTGCTACTTTGCCTAAATGGTGAGCAAATAGAAATTTTTCTACCTAAAATGGCAGAAAACACACCATTTTGGAGATGGAAAGGACGGCTAGAGGGGAAATGGAGGAGGCCGTAGTTTTTTAATTACATTTTTTTCCTTGGTGTTTTTTTTTTTCCATTTGCTAACGATTTAGTCAAAGTAGCTCAAAAGTAAATGTCTTTATAATACATGATATTGTAAAGTAATGTAATGGGAAATTTTGGCGCATGCCCGTTTTGAGTAAAAATTTTAGCTTTTTGAGACATTATGCTGTTTTCGCGTCTTTTCAGCTAGTAAGTCGGGACCAGCGGGAGAGCAGATCTCCTGCATGACATATTTAATTTACACCTGCGGATATTATAGCTGACATCTATGCTAACTGGTGTAGATGTCAGTTTGTGCAGCACTGACAACCCAAGTTGCGCCATATTTATTCAGAGCTGTGGGCTTCTTGGAGTATGTTCACATTAAATTTTTTCTTTTCGTCAGAGGTATGCGTTGGGAGAAGTCTCTACGTATACCTCCAACGGAAGGCTGTATAGGCATAGAGTGGGATATATCACCTGAACTCCCCGGACACAGCGTTACTTTAAGCACTAGGCTCGGAAAGCCCCTGACGTTAGCAACGCTCTGACTGGGGATTCTGCTCCTAGGGAAGCCCCTGACAACACTGTCCATAAATGGACACTGACTTTAGGAGCTTTAAGATGCCAAAATCCTAGGCCAGAACACTGGCATTGCACTGGCTGGGGATTCCACTCCTGGAGGGAGCCCCTGACGTCACTGTCCATATATGGATTCTGCTCCTGGAGGATCCCTTGATGTTACTGTCTGTACATAGAAGGTGACAATAGGGGCTTTGTAATGTGAGAATTCCAAGTCGGAGCGTTGGCAGCACTGTGGTCGGGAATTACGCTTGTAGAGAAAGCCTCTCACTTTACTGTGCATATATGGCTTTAAATATCCATATTTGGCTTTAAACTCTGGAGTCCCCGGCCAGAGCATCGCAAGCACTCACTGGCCGGGAACTCCTGACTTGGGAAAGCGCTTGATGTCACTTTCACTATATGGACAGTGATGTTAAGAGTTTAAAAACCCAGGAATCCATGGCCAGAGCGTCGGCAATGCTCTGGTTAGTGATTACTCTCCTGGAAGGAGCCCCTGATGTCTGTCAATTGTTATGGTAGTAGTCGGATATGACCTTTAATAAATTTAAACCATTTTTTAAAGCTTTAAGAACAAGGTTTGACAATGATAAGTTCTACCCATGTGTATCTAATGCTGATATGTATCCATGCTCCTTACTCATTTTAATATTGTGTGATTGAACTTGGTAACTTGGTATGCTTGGCTGACTGTACTGTATGATCAGAAGTAGTAACTAGATGTTCAAGAATCAGATTCAGATAAGTTTTAGTAATGATACTTAGTTCAACAGATAGAGAGGTCCTATAGGGGAGGACCAAGTCAATGTGAGCTTGAAACTCTGAACAAATAAATACCAAGTCAGGCAGAGTAAAAAAGTACATTTAGATTACAAAGTTACTATTAAAATACATACCACACAGCTCTTCAAGGTAGAGTTTGAGAAGCTGCATAATATACCCTCCTGCTTCTTTGCCTAAATGGTGAGCAAATAGAATTTTTTCTACCTAAAATGGCAGAAAACACACCATTTTGGAGATGGAAAGGACGGCTAGAGGGGAAATGGAGGAGGCCGTAGTTTTTTAATTACATCTTTTTCCTTGGTGTTTTTTTTTTTCCATTTGCTAACGATTTAGTCAAAGTAGCTCAAAAGTAAATGTCTTTATAATACATGATATTGTAAAGTAATGTAATGGGAAATTTTGGCGCATGCCCGTTTTGAGTAAAAATTTTAGCTTTTTGAGACATTATGCTGTTTTCGCGTCTTTTCAGCTAGTAAGTCGGGACCAGCGGGAGAGCAGATCTCCTGCATGACATATTTAATTTACACCTGCGGATATTATAGCTGACATCTATGCTAACTGGTGTAGATGTGAGTTTGTGCAGCACTGACAACCCAAGTTGCGCCATATTTATTCAGAGCTGTGGGCTTCTTGGAGTATGTTCACATTCAATTTTTTTCTTTTCGTCAGAGGTATGCGTTGGGAGAAGTCTCTACGTATACCTCCAACGGAAGGCTGTATAGGCATAGAGTGGGATATATCGCCTGAACTCCCCGGGCACAGCGTTACTTTAAGCACTAGGCTCGGAAAGCCCCTGACGTCAGCAACGCTCTGACTGGGGATTCTGCTCCTAGGGAAGCCCCTGACAACACTGTCCATAAATGGACACTGACGTTAGGAGCTTTAAGATGCCAAAATCCTAGGCCAGAACACTGGCATTGCACTGGCTGGGGATTCCACTCCTGGAGGGAGCCCCTGATGTCACTGTCCATATATGGATTCTGCTCCTGGAGGATCCCTTGATGTTACTGTCTGTACATAGACAGTGACATTAGGGGCTTTGTAATGTGAGAATTCCAAGTCGGAGCGTTGGCAGCTCTGTGGCCGGGAATTACTCTTGTAGAGAAAGCCTCTCACTTTACTGTGCATATATGGCTTTAAATATCCATATTTGGCTTTAAACTCTGGAGTCCCCGGCCAGAGCATCGCAAGCACTCACTGGCCGGGAACTCCTGACTTGGGAAAGCCCTTGATGTCACTTTCACTATATGGACAGTGATGTTAGGAGTTTAAAAACCCAGGAATCCATGGCCAGAGCGTCGGCAATGCTCTGTTTAGTGATTACTCTCCTGGAAGGAGCCCCTGATGTCTGTCAATTGTTATGGTAGTAGTCGGATATGATCTTTAATACATTTAAACCATTTTTTTAAGCTTTAAGAACAAGGTTTGACAATGATAAGTTCTACCCATGTGTATCTAATGCTGATATGTATCCATGCTCCTTACTCATTTTAATATTGTGTGATTGAACTTGGTAACTTGGTATGCTTGGCTGACTGTACTGTAAGATCAGAAGTAGTAACTAGATGTTTAAGAATCAGATTCAGATAAGTTTTTCAACAGATAGAGAGGTCCTATAGGGGAGGACCAAGTCAATGTGAGCTTGAAACTCTGAACAAATAAATACCAAGTCAGGCAGAGTAAAAAGTAAATTTAGATTAAAAAGTGACTATTAAAATACAAACCACACAGCTCTTCAAGGTAGAGTTTGAGAAGCTGCATAATATACCCTCCTGCTACTTTGCCTAAATGGTGAGCAAATAGAAATGTTTCTACCTAAAATGGCAGAAAACACACCATTTTGGAGATGGAAAGGACGGCTAGAGGGGAAATGGAGGAGGCCGTAGTTTTTTAATTACATTTTTTTCCTTGGTGTTTTTTTTTTCCATTTGCTAACGATTTAGTCAAAGTAGCTCAAAAGTAAATGTCTTTATAATACATGATATTGTAAAGTAATGTAATGGGAAATTTTGGCGCATGCCCGTTCTGAGTAAAAATTGTAGCTTTTTGAGACATTATGCTGTTTTCGCGTCTTTTCAGCTAGTAAGTCGGGACCAGCGGGAGAGCAGATCTCCTGCATGACATATTTAATTTACACCTGCGGATATTATAGCTGACATCTATGCTAACTGGTGTAGATGTCAGTTTGTGCAGCACTGACAACCCAAGTTGCCCCATATTTATTCAGAGCTTTGGGCTTCTTAGAGTATGTTCACATTCAATTTTTTCTTTTCGGCAGAGGTATGCGTCGGGAGAAGTCTCTACGTATACCTCCAACGGAAGGCTGTATAGGCATAGAGTGTGATATATAACCTGAACTCCCCGGGCACAGCGTTACTTTAAGCACTAGGCTCAGAAAGCCCCTGACGTTAGCAACGCTCTGACTGGGGATTCTGCTCCTAGGGAAGCCCCTGACAACACTGTCCATAAATGGACACTGACGTTAGGAGCTTTAAGATGCCAAAATACTAGGCCAGAACACTGGCATTGCACTGGCTGGGGATTCCACTCCTGGAGGGAGCCCCTGACGTCACTGTCCATATATGGATTCTGCTCCTGGAGGATCCCTTGTTGTTACTGTCTGTACATAGACAGTGACATTAGGGGCTTTGTAATGTGAGAATTCCAAGTCGGAGCGTTGGCAGCACTGTGGCCGGGAATTACGCTTGTAGAGAAAGCCTCTCACTTTACTGTGCATATATGGCTTTAAATATCCATATTTTGCTTTAAACTCTGGAGTCCCCGGCCAGAGCATCGCAAGCACTCACTGGCCGGGAACTCCTGACTTGGGAAAGCCCTTGATGTCACTTTCACTATATGGACAGTGATGTTAGGAGTTTAAAAACCCAGGAATCCATGGCCAGAGCGTCGGCAATGCTCTGGTTAGTGATTACTCTCCTGGAAGGAGCCCCTGATGTCTGTCAATTGTTATGGTAGTAGTCGGATATGATCTTTAATAAATTTAAACCATTTTTTTAAGCTTTAAGAACAAGGTTTGACAATGATAAGTTCTACCCATGTGTATCTAATGCTGATATGTATCCATGCTCCTTACTCATTTTAATATTGTGTGATTGAACTTGGTAACTTGGTATGCTTGGCTGACTGTACTGTATGATCAGAAGTAGTAACTAGATGTTTAAGAATCAGATTCAGATAAGTTTTAGTAATGATACTTAGTTCAACAGATAGAGAGGTCCTATAGGGGAGGACCAAGTCAATGTGAGCTTGAAACTCTGAACAAATAAATACCAAGTCAGGCAGAGTAAAAAGTTAATTTAGATTAAAAAGTTACTATTAAAATACAAACCACACAGCTCTTCAAGGTAGAGTTTGAGAAGCTGCATAATATACCCTCCTGCTACTTTGCCTAAATGGTGAGCAAATAGAAATTTTTCTACCTAAAATGGCAGAAAACACACCATTTTGGAGATGGAAAGGACGGCTAGAGGGGAAATGGAGGAGGCCGTAGTTTTTTAATTAAATTTTTTTCCTTGGTGTTTTTTTTTTTCCATTTGCTAACGATTTAGTCAAAGTAGCTCAAAAGTAAATGTCTTTATAATACATGATATTGTAAAGTAATGTAATGGGAAATTTTGGCGCATGCCCGTTTTGAGTAAAAATTTTAGCTTTTTGAGACATTATGCTGTTTTCGCGTCTTTTCAGCTAGTAAGTCGGGACCAGCGGGAGAGCAGATCTCCTGCATGACATATTTAATTTACACCTGCGGATATTATAGCTGACATCTATGCTAACTGGTGTAGATGTCAGTTTGTGCAGCACTGACAACCCAAGTTGCGCCATATTTATTCAGAGCTGTGGGCTTCTTGGAGTATGTTCACATTCAATTTTTTATTTTCGTCAGAGGTATGCGTTGGGAAAAGTCTCTATGTATACCTCCAACGGAAGGCTGTATAGGCATAGAGTGGGATATATCACCTGAACTCCCCGGGCACAGCGTTACTTTAAGCACTAGGCTCGGAAAGCCCCTGACGTTAGCAACGCTCTGACTGGGGATTCTGCTCCTAGGGAAGCCCCTGACAACACTGTCCATAAATGGACACTGACGTTAGGAGCTTTAAGATGCCAAAATCCTAGGCCAGAACACTGGCATTGCACTGGCTGGGGATTCCACTCCTGGAGGGAGCCCCTGACGTCACTGTCCATATATGGATTCTGCTCCTGGAGGATCCCTTGATGTTACTGTCTGTACATAGACAGTGACATTAGGGGCTTTGTAATGTGAGAATTCCAAGTCGGAGCGTTGGCAGCGCTGTGGCCGGGAATTACGCTTGTAGAGAAAGCCTCTCACTTTACTGTGCATATATGGCTTTAAATATCCATATTTTGCTTTAAACTCTGGAGTCCCCGGCCAGAGCATCGCAAGCACTCACTGGCCGGGAACTCCTGACTTGGGAAAGCCCTTGATGTCACTTTCACTTTATGGACAGTGATGTTAGGAGTTTAAAAACCCAGGAATCCATGGCCAGAGCGTCGGCAATGCTCTGGTTAGTGATTACTCTCCTGGAAGGAGCCCCTGATGTCTGTCAATTGTTATGGTAGTAGTCGGATATGATCTTTAATAAATTTAAACCATTTTTTTAAGCTTTAAGAACAAGGTTTGACAATGATAAGTTCTACCCATGTGTATCTAATGCTGATATGTATCCATGCTCCTTACTCATTTTAATATTGTGTGATTGAACTTGGTAACTTGGTATGCTTGGCTGACTGTACTGTAAGATCAGAAGTAGTAACTAGATGTTTAAGAATCAGATTCAGATAAGTTTTTCAACAGATAGAGAGGTCCTATAGGGGAGGACCAAGTCAATGTGAGCTTGAAACTCTGAACAAATAAATACCAAGTCAGGCAGAGTAAAAAGTAAATTTAGATTAAAAAGTGACTATTAAAATACAAACCACACAGCTCTTCAAGGTAGAGTTTGAGAAGCTGCATAATATACCCTCCTGCTACTTTGCCTAAATGGTGAGGAAATAGAAATTTTTCTACCTAAAATGGCAGAAAACACACCATTTTGGAGATGGAAAGGACGGCTAGAGGGGAAATGGAGGAGGCCGTAGTTTTTTAATTACATTTTTTTCCTTGGTGTTTTTTTTTTCCATTTGCTAACGATTTAGTCAAAGTAGCTCAAAAGTAAATGTCTTTATAATACATGATATTGTAAAGTAATGTAATGGGAAATTTTGGCGCATGCCCGTTCTGAGTAAAAATTGTAGCTTTTTGAGACATTATGCTGTTTTCGCGTCTTTTCAGCTAGTAAGTCGGGACCAGCGGGAGAGCAGATCTCCTGCATGACATATTTAATTTACACCTGCGGATATTATAGCTGACATCTATGCTAACTGGTGTAGATGTCAGTTTGTGCAGCACTGACAACCCAAGTTGCGCCATATTTATTCAGAGCTGTGGGCTTCTTGGAGTATGTTCACATTCAATTTTTTCTTTTCGGCAGAGGTATGCGTCGGGAGAAGTCTCTACGTATACCTCCAACGGAAGGCTGTATAGGCATAGAGTGTGATATATAACCTGAACTCCCCGGGCACAGCGTTACTTTAAGCACTAGGCTCAGAAAGCCCCTGACGTTAGCAACGCTCTGACTGGGGATTCTGCTCCTAGGGAAGCCCCTGACAACACTGTCCATAAATGGACACTGACGTTAGGAGCTTTAAGATGCCAAAATACTAGGCCAGAACACTGGCATTGCACTGGCTGGGGATTCCACTCCTGGAGGGAGCCCCTGACGTCACTGTCCATATATGGATTCTGCTCCTGGAGGATCCCTTGATGTTACTGTCTGTACATAGACAGTGACATTAGGGGCTTTGTAATGTGAGAATTCCAAGTCGGAGCGTTGGCAGCACTGTGGCCGGGAATTACGCTTGTAGAGAAAGCCTCTCACTTTACTGTGCATATATGGCTTTAAATATCCATATTTTGCTTTAAACTCTGGAGTCCCCGGCCAGAGCATCGCAAGCACTCACTGGCCGGGAACTCCTGACTTGGGAAAGCCCTTGATGTCACTTTCACTTTATGGACAGTGATGTTAGGAGTTTAAAAACCCAGGAATCCATGGCCAGAGCGTCGGCAATGCTCTGGTTAGTGATTACTCTCCTGGAAGGAGCCCCTGATGTCTGTCAATTGTTATGGTAGTAGTCGGATATGATCTTTAATAAATTTAAACCATTTTTTTAAGCTTTAAGAACAAGGTTTGACAATGATAAGTTCTACCCATGTGTATCTAATGCTGATATGTATCCATGCTCCTTACTCATTTTAATATTGTGTGATTGAACTTGGTAACTTGGTATGCTTGGCTGACTGTACTGTAAGATCAGAAGTAGTAACTAGATGTTTAAGAATCAGATTCAGATAAGTTTTTCAACAGATAGAGAGGTCCTATAGGGGAGGACCAAGTCAATGTGAGCTTGAAACTCTGAACAAATAAATACCAAGTCAGGCAGAGTAAAAAGTAAATTTAGATTAAAAAGTGACTATTAAAATACAAACCACACAGCTCTTCAAGGTAGAGTTTGAGAAGCTGCATAATATACCCTCCTGCTACTTTGCCTAAATGGTGAGGAAATAGAAATTTTTCTACCTAAAATGGCAGAAAACACACCATTTTGGAGATGGAAAGGACGGCTAGAGGGGAAATGGAGGAGGCCGTAGTTTTTTAATTACATTTTTTTCCTTGGTGTTTTTTTTTTCCATTTGCTAACGATTTAGTCAAAGTAGCTCAAAAGTAAATGTCTTTATAATACATGATATTGTAAAGTAATGTAATGGGAAATTTTGGCGCATGCCCGTTCTGAGTAAAAATTGTAGCTTTTTGAGACATTATGCTGTTTTCGCGTCTTTTCAGCTAGTAAGTCGGGACCAGCGGGAGAGCAGATCTCCTGCATGACATATTTAATTTACACCTGCGGATATTATAGCTGACATCTATGCTAACTGGTGTAGATGTCAGTTTGTGCAGCACTGACAACCCAAGTTGCGCCATATTTATTCAGAGCTGTGGGCTTCTTGGAGTATGTTCACATTCAATTTTTTCTTTTCGGCAGAGGTATGCGTCGGGAGAAGTCTCTACGCATACCTCCAACGGAAGGCTGTATAGGCATAGAGTGTGATATATAACCTGAACTCCCCGGGCACAGCGTTACTTTAAGCACTAGGCTCAGAAAGCCCCTGACGTTAGCAACGCTCTGACTGGGGATTCTGCTCCTAGGGAAGCCCCTGACAACACTGTCCATAAATGGACACTGACGTTAGGAGCTTTAAGATGCCAAAATACTAGGCCAGAACACTGGCATTGCACTGGCTGGGGATTCCACTCCTGGAGGGAGCCCCTGACGTCACTGTCCATATATGGATTCTGCTCCTGGAGGATCCCTTGATGTTACTGTCTGTACATAGACAGTGACATTAGGGGCTTTGTAATGTGAGAATTCCAAGTCGGAGCGTTGGCAGCGCTGTGGCCGGGAATTACGCTTGTAGAGAAAGCCTCTCACTTTACTGTGCATATATGGCTTTAAATATCCATATTTTGCTTTAAACTCTGGAGTCCCCGGCCAGAGCATCGCAAGCACTCACTGGCCGGGAACTCCTGACTTGGGAAAGCACTTGATGTCACTTTCACTATATGGACAGTGATGTTAGGAGTTTAAAAACCCAGGAATCCATGGCCAGAGCGTCGGCAATGCTCTGGTTAGTGATTACTCTCCTGGAAGGAGCCCCTGATGTCTGTCAATTGTTATGGTAGTAGTCGGATATGATCTTTAATAAATTTAAACCATTTTTTTAAGCTTTAAGAACAAGGTTTGACAATGATAAGTTCTACCCATGTGTATCTAATGCTGATATGTATCCATGCTCCTTACTCATTTTAATATTGTGTGATTGAACTTGGTAACTTGGTATGCTTGGCTGACTGTACTGTATGATCAGAAGTAGTAACTAGATGTTTAAGAATCAGATTCAGATAAGTTTTAGTAATGATACTTAGTTCAACAGATAGAGAGGTCCTATAGGGGAGGACCAAGTCAATGTGAGCTTGAAACTCTGAACAAATAAATACCAAGTCAGGCAGAGTAAAAAGTTAATTTAGATTAAAAAGTTACTATTAAAATAAAAACCACACAGCTCTTCAAGGTAGAGTTTGAGAAGCTGCATAATATACCCTCCTGCTACTTTGCCTAAATGGTGAGCAAATAGAAATTTTTCTACCTAAAATGGCAGAAAACACACCATTTTGGAGATGGAAAGGACGGCTAGAGGGGAAATGGAGGAGGCCGTAGTTTTTTAATTAAATTTTTTTCCTTGGTGTTTTTTTTTTTCCATTTGCTAACGATTTAGTCAAAGTAGCTCAAAAGTAAATGTCTTTATAATACATGATATTGTAAAGTAATGTAATGGGAAATTTTGGCGCATGCCCGTTTTGAGTAAAAATTTTAGCTTTTTGAGACATTATGCTGTTTTCGCGTCTTTTCAGCTAGTAAGTCGGGACCAGCGGGAGAGCAGATCTCCTGCATGACATATTTAATTTACACCTGCGGATATTATAGCTGACATCTATGCTAACTGGTGTAGATGTCAGTTTGTGCAGCACTGACAACCCAAGGTGCGCCATATTTATTCAGAGCTTTGGGCTTCTTGGAGTATGTTCACATTCAATTTTTTATTTTCGTCAGAGGTATGCGTTGGGAGAAGTCTCTACGTATACCTCCAACGGAAGGCTGTATAGGCATAGAGTGGGATATATCACCTGAACTCCCCGGGCACAGCGTTACTTTAAGCACTAGGCTCGGAAAGCCCCTGACGTTAGCAACGCTCTGACTGGGGATTCTGCTCCTAGGGAAGCCCCTGACAACACTGTCCATAAATGGACACTGACGTTAGGAGCTTTAAGATGCCAAAATCCTAGGCCAGAACACTGGCATTGCACTGGCTGGGGATTCCACTCCTGGAGGGAGCCCCTGACGTCACTGTCCATATATGGATTCTGCTCCTGGAGGATCCCTTGATGTTACTGTCTGTACATAGACAGTGACATTAGGGGCTTTGTAATGTGAGAATTCCAAGTCGGAGCGTTGGCAGCGCTGTGGCCGGGAATTACGCTTGTAGAGAAAGCCTCTCACTTTACTGTGCATATATGGCTTTAAATATCCATATTTTGCTTTAAACTCTGGAGTCCCCGGCCAGAGCATCGCAAGCACTCACTGGCCGGGAACTCCTGACTTGGGAAAGCCCTTGATGTCACTTTCACTTTATGGACAGTGATGTTAGGAGTTTAAAAACCCAGGAATCCATGGCCAGAGCGTCGGCAATGCTCTGGTTAGTGATTACTCTCCTGGAAGGAGCCCCTGATGTCTGTCAATTGTTATGGTAGTAGTCGGATATGATCTTTAATAAATTTAAACCATTTTTTTAAGCTTTAAGAACAAGGTTTGACAATGATAAGTTCTACCCATGTGTATCTAATGCTGATATGTATCCATGCTCCTTACTCATTTTAATATTGTGTGATTGAACTTGGTAACTTGGTATGCTTGGCTGACTGTACTGTAAGATCAGAAGTAGTAACTAGATGTTTAAGAATCAGATTCAGATAAGTTTTAGTAATGATACTTAGTTCAACAGATAGAGAGGTCCTATAGGGGAGGACCAAGTCAATGTGAGCTTGAAACTCTGAACAAATAAATACCAAGTCAGGCAGAGTAAAAAGTTAATTTAGATTAAAAAGTGACTATTAAAATACAAACCACACAGCTCTTCAAGGTAGAGTTTGAGAAGCTGCATAATATACCCTCCTGCTACTTTGCCTAAATGGTGAGCAAATAGAAATTTTTCTACCTAAAATGGCAGAAAACACACCATTTTGGAGATGGAAAGGACGGCTAGAGGGGAAATGGAGGAGGCCGTAGTTTTTTAATTACATTTTTTTCCTTGGTGTTTTTTTTTTCCATTTGCTAACGATTTAGTCAAAGTAGCTCAAAAGTAAATGTCTTTATAATACATGATATTGTAAAGTAATGTAATGGGAAATTTTGGCGCATGCCCGTTTTGAGTAAAAATTGTAGCTTTTTGAGACATTATGCTGTTTTCGCGTCTTTTCAGCTAGTAAGTCGGGACCAGCGGGAGAGCAGATCTCCTGCATGACATATTTAATTTACACCTGCGGATATTATAGCTGACATCTATGCTAACTGGTGTAGATGTCAGTTTGTGCAGCACTGACAACCCAAGTTGCCCCATATTTATTCAGAGCTTTGGGCTTCTTAGAGTATGTTCACATTCAATTTTTTCTTTTCGGCAGAGGTATGCGTCGGGAGAAGTCTCTACGTATACCTCCAACGGAAGGCTGTATAGGCATAGAGTGTGATATATCACCTGAACTCCCCGGGCACAGCGTTACTTTAAGCACTAGGCTCGGAAAGCCCCTGACGTTAGCAACGCTCTTACTGGGGATTCTGCTCCTAGGGAAGCCCCTGACAACACTGTCCATAAATGGACACTGACGTTAGGAGCTTTACGATGCCAAAATCCTAGGCCAGAACACTGGCATTGCACTGGCTGGGGATTCCACTCCTGGAGGGAGCCCCTGACGTCACTGTCCATATATGGATTCTGCTCCTGGAGGATCCCTTGATGTTACTGTCTGTACATAGACAGTGACATTAGGGGCTTTGTAATGTGAGAATTCCAAGTCGGAGCGTTGGCAGCGCTGTGGCCGGGAATTACGCTTGTAGAGAAAGCCTCTCACTTTACTGTGCATATATGGCTTTAAATATCCATATTTGGCTTTAAACTCTGGAGTCCCCGGCCAGAGCATCGCAAGCACTCACTGGCCGGGAACTCCTGACTTGGGAAAGCCCTTGATGTCACTTTCACTATATGGACAGTGATGTTAGGAGTTTAAAAACCCAGGAATCCATGGCCAGAGCGTCGGCAATGCTCTGGTTAGTGATTACTCTCCTGGAAGGAGCCCCTGATGACTGTCAATTGTTATGGTAGTAGTCGGATATGATCTTTAATAAATTGAAACCATTTTTTTAAGCTTTAAGAACAAGGTTTGACAATAATAAGTTCTACCCATGTGTATCTAATGGTGATATGTATCCATGCTCCTTACTCATTTTAATATTGTGTGATTGAACTTGGTAACTTGGTATGCTTGGCTGACTGTACTGTAAGATCAGAAGTAGTAACTAGATGTTTAAGAATCAGATTCAGATAAGTTTTAGTAATGATACTTAGTTCAACAGATAGAGAGGTCCTATAGGGGAGGACCAAGTCAATGTGAGCTTGAAACTTTGAATAAATAAATACCAAGCCAGGCAGAGTAAAAAGTAAATTTAGATTAAAAAGTGACTATTAAAATACAAACCACACAGCTCTTCAAGGTAGAGTTTGAGAAGCTGCATAATATACCCTCCTGCTACTTTGCCTAAATGGTGAGCAAATATAAATTTTTCTACCTAAAATGGCAGAAAACACACCATTTTGGAGATGGAAAGGACGGCTAGAGGGGAAATGGAGGAGGCCGTAGTTTTTTAATTACATTTTTTTCCTTGGTGTTTTTTTTTTTCCATTTGCTAACGATTTAGTCAAAGTAGCTCAAAAGTAAATGTCTTTATAATACATGATATTGTAAAGTAATGTAATGGGAAATTTTGGCGCATGCCCGTTTTGAGTAAAAATTTTAGCTTTTTGAGACATTATGCTGTTTTCGCGTCTTTTCAGCTAGTAAGGGCGGGTTCACACATGGCGGAATTTCACTTAAATTCCGCTGCGGACACTCCGCAGCGTTAATCCGCAGCGGAGCCGTTTCTCCATTGACTTTCACTTTAATTTAGCAGTGTTCGTTTACACGATGCGTACAATTCCGCTGCGGAGCATAGGCTGCGGAGCGGAATTTGGTGTCCGCAGCATGCTCTGTCTGTTGCGGAGCAGTGGCGGACTGGTTGCGGACTCATGGCGGAATTTCTCCATTGACTTCAATGGAGAGTCAAAATTCCGCAATGAAGTCCGCAGATCTTATGTGTGCTGCGGAGCGTATTGTTTTTACTACCATGACATTTCTTCATTCTGGCTGGACCTATGTATTTCTAGGTCTACAGCCAGACTGAGGAAGTCAATGGGGCTCCCGTAATGACGGGAGCGTTGCTAGGAGACGTCTGTAAATAGTCACTGTCCAGGGTGCTGAAAGAGTTACGCGATCGGCAGTAACTGTTTCTGCACCCGGGACAGTGACTACCGATCTCAATATACATGTATCTGTAAAAAAACATATAAGTTCATACTTACCGAGAACTCCCTGCGTCTGTCTCCAGTCCGGCCTCCCAGGATGACGTTTCATTCTAAGTGACGGCTGCAGCCAATCACAGGCCAAGCACAGGCTGCAGCGGTCACATGGACTGGAGCGTCATCCAGGGAGGTCGGGCTGGATGCCGAAAGAGGGACGCGTCACCAAGACAACGGGCGGTAAGTATGAATTTCTTTGACTTTCACTAGGGAAAGTGCTGTCCCTTCTCTCTATCCTGCACTGAATAGGGAGAAGGGAAGCACTTTTCCTGCAGTCCGCAGCGGCCAGTCCGCATCAATTTTCTGCACATTTTGTGCAGATCCGCAGCCGTAATCCGCAACCCGGATTAGGTGCGGCATTGATGCGGACAGTTGCGGAGGAATTCCGCCATGTGTGGTCATGCCCTAATTCGGGACCAGCGGGAGAGCAGATCTCCTGCATGACATATTTAATTTACACCTGCGGATATTATAGCTGACATCTATGCTAACTGGTGTAGATGTCAGTTTGTGCAGCACTGACAACCCAAGTTGCGCCATATTTATTCAGAGCTGTGGGCTTCTTGGAGTATGTTCACATTCAATTTTTTCTTTTCGTCAGAGTTATGCGTTGGGAGAAGTCTCTACGTATACCTCCAATGGAAGGCTGTATAGGCATAGAGTGGGATATATCACCTGAACTCCCCGGGCACAGCGTTACTTTAAGCACTAGGCTCGGAAAGCCCCTGACGTTAGCAACGCTCTGACTGGGGATTCTGCTCCTAGGGAAGCCCCTGACAACACTGTCCATAAATGGACACTGACTTTAGGAGCTTTAAGATGCCAAAATCCTAGGCCAGAACACTGGCATTGCACTGGCTGGGGATTCCACTCCTGGAGGGAGCCCCTGACGTCACTGTCCATATATGGATTCTTCTCCTGGAGGATCCCTTGATGTTACTGTCTGTACATAGACAGTGACATTAGGGGCTTTGTAATGTGAGAATTCCAAGTCGGAGCGTTGGCAGCGCTGTGGCCGGGAATTACGCTTGTAGAGAAAGCCTCTCACTTTACTGTGCATATATGGCTTTAAATATCCATATTTGGCTTTAAACTCTGGAGTTCCCGGCCAGAGCATCGCAAACACTCACTGGCCGGGAACTCCTGACTTGGGAAAGCCCTTGATGTCACTTTTACTATATGGACAGTGATGTTAGGAGTTTAAAAACCCAGGAATCCATGGCCAGAGCGTCGGCAATGCTCTTTTTAGTGATTACTCTCCTGGAAGGAGCCCCTGATGTCTGTCAATTGTTATGGTAGTAGTCGGATATGATCTTTAATAAATTTAAACCATTTTTTTAAGCTTTAAGAACAAGGTTTAACAATGATAAGTTCTACCCATGTGTATCTAATGCTGATATGTTTCCATGCTCCTTACTCATTTTAATATTGTGTGATTGAACTTGGTAACTTGGTATGCTTGGCTGACTGTACTGTATGATCAGAAGTAGTAACTAGATGTTTAAGAATCAGATTCAGATAAGTTTTAGTAATGATACTTAGTTCAACAGATAGAGAGGTCCTATAGGGGAGGACCAAGTCAATGTGAGCTTGAAACTCTGAACAAATAAATACCAAGTCAGGCAGAGTAAAAAGTACATTTAGATTAAAAAGTTACTATTAAAATACAAACCACACAGCTCTTCAAGGTAGAGTTTGAGAAGCTGCATAATATACCCTCCTGCTACTTTGCCTAAATGGTGAGCAAATATAATTTTTTCTACCTAAAATGGTAGAAAACACACCATTTTTGAGATGGAAAGGACGGCTAGAGGGGAAATGGAGGAGGCCGTAGTTTTTTAATTAGATTTTTTTCCTTGGTGTTTTTTTTTTTCCATTTGCTAACGATTTAGTCAAAGTAGCTCAAAAGTAAATGTCTTTATAATACATGATATTGTAAAGTAATGTAATGGGAAATTTTGGCGCATGCCCGTTTTGAGTAAAAATTTTAGCTTTTTGAGACATTATGCTGTTTTCGCGTCTTTTCAGCTAGTAAGTCGGGACCAGCGGGAGAGCAGATCTCCTGCATGACATATTTAATTTACACCTGCGGATATTATAGCTGACATCTATGCTAACTGGTGTAGATGTCAGTTTGTGCAGCACTGACAACCCAAGTTGCGCCATATTTATTCAGAGCTGTGGGCTTCTTGGAGTATGTTCACATTCAATTTTTTCTTTTCGTCAGAGGTATGCGTTGGGAGAAGTCTCTACGTATACCTCCAACGGAAGGCTGTATAGGCATAGAGTGGGATATATCACCTGAACTCCCCGGGCACAGCGTTACTTTAAGCACTATGCTGGGAAAGCCCCTGACGTTAGCAACGCTCTGACTGGGGATTCTGCTCCTAGGGAAGCCCCTGACAACACTGTCCATAAATGGACACTGACGTTAGGAGCTTTAAGATGCCAAAATCCTAGGCCAGAACACTGGCATTGCACTGGCTGGGGATTCCACTCCTGGAGGGAGCCCCTGACGTCACTGTCCATATATGGATTCTGCTCCTGGAGGATCCCTTGATGTTACTGTCTGTACATAGACAGTGACATTAGGGGCTTTGTAATGTGAGAATTCCAAGTCGGAGCGTTGGCAGCGCTGTGGCCGGGAATTACGCTTGTAGAGAAAGCCTCTCACTTTACTGTGCATATATGGCTTTAAATATCCATATTTTTTTCTTTAAACTCTGGAGTCCCCGGCCAGAGCATCGCAAGCACTCACTGGCCGGGAACTCCTGACTTGGGAAAGCCCTTGATGTCACTTTCACTATATGGACAGTGATGTTAGGAGTTTAAAAACCCTGGGAATCCATGGCCAGAGCGTCGGCAATGCTCTGTTTAGTGATTACTCTCCTGGAAGGAGCCCCTGATGTCTGTCAATTGTTATGGTAGTAGTCGGATATGATCTTTAATAAATTTAAACAATTTTTTTAAGCTTTAAGAACAAGGTTTGACAATGATAAGTTCTACCCATGTGTATCTAATGCTGATATGTATCCATGATCCTTACTCATTTTAATATTGTGTGATTGAACTTGGTAACTTGGTATGCTTGGCTGACTGTACTGTATGATCAGAAGTAGTAACTAGATGTTTAAGAATCAGATTCAGATAAGTTTTAGTAATGATACTTAGTTCAACAGATAGAGAGGTCCTATAGGGGAGGACCAAGTCAATGTGAGCTTGAAACTCTGAACAAATAAACACCAAGTCAGGCAGAGTAAAAAGTAAATTTAGATTAAAAAGTGACTATTAAAATACAAACCACACAGCTCTTCAAGGTAGAGTTTGAGAAGCTGCATAATATACCCTCCTGCTACTTTGACTAAATGGTGAGCATATAGAAATTTTTCTACTTAATATGGCAGAAAACACACCATTTTGGAGATGGAAAGGACGGCTAGAGGGGAAATGGAGGAGGCCGTAGTTTTTTAATTACATTTTTTTCCTTGGTGTTTTTTTTTTTCCATTTGCTAACGATTTAGTCAAAGTAGCTCAAAAGTAAATGTCTTTATAATACATGATATTGTAAAGTAATGTAATGGGAAATTTTGGCGCATGCCCGTTTTGAGTAAACATTTTAGCTTTTTGAGACTTTATGCTGTTTTCGCGTCTTTTCAACTAGTAAGTCGGGACCAGCAGGAGAGCAGATCTCCTGCATGACATATTTAATTTACACCTGCGGATATTATAGCTGACATCTATGCTAACTGGTGTAGATGTCAGTTTGTGGAGCACTAACAAACCAAAGTTGCGCCATATTTATTCAGAGCTGTGGGCTTCTTGGAGTATATTCACATTCAATTTTTTCTTTTCGTCAGAGGTATGAGTCGGGAGAAGTCTCTACGTATACCTCCAATGGAAGGCTGTAGAGGCATAGAGTGGGATATATCACCTGAACTCCCCGGGCACAGCGTTACTTTAAGCACTAGGCTCGGAAAGCCACTGATGTTAGCAACGCTCTGACTGGGGATTCTGCTCCTAGGGAAGCCCCTGACAACACTGTCCATAAATGGACACTGACGTTAGGAGCTTTAAGATGCCAAAATCCTAGGCCAGAACACTGGCATTGCACTGGCTGGGGATTCCACTCCTGGAGGGAGCCCCTGACGTCACTGTCCATATATGGATTCTGCTCCTGGAGGATCCCTTGATGTTACTGTCTGTACATAGACAGTGACATTAGGGGCTTTGTAATGTGAGAATTCCAAGTCGGAGCGTTGGCAGCGCTGTGGCCGGGAATTACGCTTGTAGAGAAAGCCTCTCACTTTACTGTGCATATATGGCTTTAAATATCCATATTTGGCTTTAAACCCTGGAGTCCCCGGCCAGAGCATCGCAAGCACTCACTGGCCGGGAACTCCTGACTTGGGAAAGCCCTTGATGTCACTTTCACTATATGGACAGTGATGTTAGGAGTTTAAAAACCCAGGAATCCATGGCCAGAGCGTCGGCAATGCTCTGGTTAGTGATTACTCTCCTGGAAGGAGCCCCTGATGTCTGTCAATTGTTATGGTAGTAGTCGGATATGATCTTTAATAAATTGAAACCATTTTTTTATGCTTTAAGAACAAGGTTTGACAATGATAAGTTCTACCCATGTGTATCTAATGCTGATATGTATCCATGATCCTTACTCATTTTAATATTGTGTGATTGAACTTGGTAACTTGGTATGCTTGGCTGACTGTACTGTATGATCAGAAGTAGTAACTAGATGTTTAAGAATCAGATTCAGATAAGTTTTAGTAATGATACTTAGTTCAACAGATAGAGAGGTCCTATAGGGGAGGACCAAGTCAATGTGAGCTTGAAACTCTGAACAAATAAATACCAAGTCAGGCAGAGTAAAAAGTACATTTAGATTAAAAAGTTACTATTAAAATACAAACCACACAGCTCTTCAAGGTAGAGTTTGAGAAGCTGCATAATATACCCTCCTGCTACTTTGCCTAAATGGTGAGCAAATATAATTTTTTCTACCTAAAATGGCAGAAAACACACCATTTTTGAGATGGAAAGGACGGCTAGAGGGGAAATGGAGGAGGCCGTAGTTTTTTAATTAGATTTTTTTCCTTGGTGTTTTTTTTTTCCATTTGCTAACGATTTAGTCAAAGTAGCTCAAAAGTAAATGTCTTTATAATACATGATATTGTAAAGTAATGTAATGGGAAATTTTGGCGCATGCCCGTTTTGAGTAAAAATTTTAGCTTTTTGAGACATTATGCTGTTTTCGCGTCTTTTCAGCTAGTAAGTCGGGACCAGCGGGAGAGCAGATCTCCTGCATGACATATTTAATTTACACCTGCGGATATTATAGCTGACATCTATGCTAACTGGTGTAGATGTCAGTTTGTGCAGCACTGACAACCCAAGTTGCGCCATATTTATTCAGAGCTGTGGGCTTCTTGGAGTATGTTCACATTCAATTTTTTATTTTCGTCAGAGGTATGCGTTGGGAGAAGTCTCTACGTATACCTCCAACGGAAGGCTGTATAGGCATAGAGTGGGATATATCACCTGAACTCCCCGGGCACAGCGTTACTTTAAGCACTATGCTGGGAAAGCCCCTGACGTTAGCAACGCTCTGACTGGGGATTCTGCTCCTAGGGAAGCCCCTGACAACACTGTCCATAAATGGACACTGACGTTAGGAGCTTTAAGATGCCAAAATCCTAGGCCAGAACACTGGCATTGCACTGGCTGGGGATTCCACTCCTGGAGGGAGCCCCTGACGTCACTGTCCATATATGGATTCTGCTCCTGGAGGATCCCTTGATGTTACTGTCTGTACATAGACAGTGACATTAGGGGCTTTGTAATGTGAGAATTCCAAGTCGGAGCGTTGGCAGCGCTGTGGCCGGGAATTACGCTTGTAGAGAAAGCCTCTCACTTTACTGTGCATATATGGCTTTAAATATCCATATTTTTTTCTTTAAACTCTGGAGTCCCCGGCCAGAGCATCGCAAGCACTCACTGGCCGGGAACTCCTGACTTGGGAAAGCCCTTGATGTCACTTTCACTATATGGACAGTGATGTTAGGAGTTTAAAAACCCTGGGAATCCATGGCCAGAGCGTCGGCAATGCTCTGTTTAGTGATTACTCTCCTGGAAGGAGCCCCTGATGTCTGTCAATTGTTATGGTAGTAGTCGGATATGATCTTTAATAAATTTAAACAATTTTTTTAAGCTTTAAGAACAAGGTTTGACAATGATAAGTTCTACCCATGTGTATCTAATGCTGATATGTATCCATGATCCTTACTCATTTTAATATTGTGTGATTGAACTTGGTAACTTGGTATGCTTGGCTGACTGTACTGTATGATCAGAAGTAGTAACTAGATGTTTAAGAATCAGATTCAGATAAGTTTTAGTAATGATACTTAGTTCAACAGATAGAGAGGTCCTATAGGGGAGGACCAAGTCAATGTGAGCTTGAAACTCTGAACAAATAAACACCAAGTCAGGCAGAGTAAAAAGTAAATTTAGATTAAAAAGTTACTATTAAAATACAAACCACACAGCTCTTCAAGGTAGAGTTTGAGAAGCTGCATAATATACCCTCCTGCTACTTTGACTAAATGGTGAGCATATAGAAATTTTTCTACTTAATATGGCAGAAAACACACCATTTTGGAGATGGAAAGGACGGCTAGAGGGGAAATGGAGGAGGCCGTAGTTTTTTAATTACATTTTTTTCCTTGGTGTTTTTTTTTTTCCATTTGCTAACGATTTAGTCAAAGTAGCTCAAAAGTAAATGTCTTTATAATACATGATATTGTAAAGTAATGTAATGGGAAATTTTGGCGCATGCCCGTTTTGAGTAAACATTTTAGCTTTTTGAGACTTTATGCTGTTTTCGCGTCTTTTCAACTAGTAAGTCGGGACCAGCAGGAGAGCAGATCTCCTGCATGACATATTTAATTTACACCTGCGGATATTATAGCTGACATCTATGCTAACTGGTGTAGATGTCAGTTTGTGGAGCACTAACAAACCAAAGTTGCGCCATATTTATTCAGAGCTGTGGGCTTCTTGGAGTATATTCACATTCAATTTTTTCTTTTCGTCAGAGGTATGAGTCGGGAGAAGTCTCTACGTATACCTCCAATGGAAGGCTGTAGAGGCATAGAGTGGGATATACCACCTGAACTCCCCGGGCACAGCGTTACTTTAAGCACTAGGCTCGGAAAGCCACTGATGTTAGCAACGCTCTGACTGGGGATTCTGCTCCTAGGGAAGCCCCTGACAACACTGTCCATAAATGGACACTGACGTTAGGAGCTTTAAGATGCCAAAATCCTAGGCCAGAACACTGGCATTGCACTGGCTGGGGATTCCACTCCTGGAGGGAGCCCCTGACGTCACTGTCCATATATGGATTCTGCTCCTGGAGGATCCCTTGATGTTACTGTCTGTACATAGACAGTGACATTAGGGGCTTTGTAATGTGAGAATTCCAAGTCGGAGCGTTGGCAGCGCTGTGGCCGGGAATTACGCTTGTAGAGAAAGCCTCTCACTTTACTGTGCATATATGGCTTTAAATATCCATATTTGGCTTTAAACCCTGGAGTCCCCGGCCAGAGCATCGCAAGCACTCACTGGCCGGGAACTCCTGACTTGGGAAAGCCCTTGATGTCACTTTCACTATATGGACAGTGATGTTAGGAGTTTAAAAACCCAGGAATCCATGGCCAGAGCGTCGGCAATGCTCTGGTTAGTGATTACTCTCCTGGAAGGAGCCCCTGATGTCTGTCAATTGTTATGGTAGTAGTCGGATATGATCTTTAATAAATTGAAACCATTTTTTTAAGCTTTAAGAACAAGGTTTGACAATGATAAGTTCTACCCATGTGTATCTAATGCTGATATGTATCCATGATCCTTACTCATTTTAATATTGTGTGATTGAACTTGGTAACTTGGTATGCTTGGCTGACTGTACTGTATGATCAGAAGTAGTAACTAGATGTTTAAGAATCAGATTCAGATAAGTTTTAGTAATAATACTTAGTTCAACAGATAGAGAGGTCCTATAGGGGAGGACCAAGTCAATGTGAGCTTGAAACTCTGAACAAATAAATACCAAGCCAGGCAGAGTAAAAAGTACATTTAGATTAAAAAGTTACTATTAAAATACAAACCACACAGCTCTTCAAGGTAGAGTTTGAGAAGCTGCATAATATACCCTCCTGCTACTTTGCCTAAATGGTGAGCAAATATAATTTTTTCTACGTAAAATGGCAGAAAACACACCATTCTGGAGATGGAAAGGACGGCTAGAGGGGAAATGGAGGAGGCCGTGGTTTTTTAATTACATTTTTTTCCTTGGTGTTTTTTTTTTTCCATTTGCTAACGATTTAGTCAAAGTAGCTCAAAAGTAAATGTCTTTATAATACATGATATTGTAAAGTAATGTAATGGGAAATTTTGGCGCATGCCCGTTTTGATTAAACATTTTAGCTTTTTGAGACTTTATGCTGTTTTCTCGTCTTTTCAACTAGTAAGTCGGGACCAGCAGGAGAGCAGATCTCCTGCATGACATATTTAATTTACACCTGCGGATATTATAGCTGACATCTATGCTAACTGGTGTAGATGTCAGTTTGTGGAGCACTAACAAACCAAAGTTGCGCCATATTTATTCAGAGCTGTGGGCTTCTTGGAGTATATTCACATTAAATTTTTTCTTTTCGTCAGAGGTATGAGTCGGGAGAAGTCTCTACGTATACCTCCAATGGAAGGCTGTATAGGCATAGAGTGGGATATATCACCTGAACTCCCCGGGCACAGCGTTACTTTAAGCACTAGGCTCGGAAAGCCCCTGATGTTAGCAACGCTCTGACTGGGGATTCTGCTCCTAGGGAAGCCCCTGACAACACTGTCCATAAATGGACACTGACGTTAGGAGCTTTAAGATGCCAAAATCCTAGGCCAGAACACTGGCATTGCACTGGCTGGGGATTCCACTCCTGGAGGGAGCCCCTGACGTCACTGTCCATATATGGATTCTGCTCCTGGGGGATCCCTTGATGTTACTGTCTGTACATAGACAGTGACATTAGGGGCTTTGTAATGTGAGAATTCCAAGTCGGAGCGTTGGCAGCGCTGTGGCCGGGAATTACGCTTGTAGAGAAAGCCTCTCACTTTACTGTGCATATATGGCTTTAAATATCCATATTTGGCTTTAAACTCTGGAGTCCCCGGCCAGAGCATCGCAAACACTCACTGGCCGGGAACTCCTGACTTGGGAAAGCCCTTGATGTCACTTTCACTATATGGACAGTGATGTTAGGAGTTTAAAAACCCAGGAATCCATGGCCAGAGCGTCGGCAATGCTCTGGTTAGTGATTACTCTCCTGGAAGGAGCCCCTGATGTCTGTCAATTGTTATGGTAGTAGTCGGATATGATCTTTAATAAATTGAAACCATTTTTTTAAGCTTTAAGAACAAGGTTTGACAATGATAAGTTCTACCCATGTGTATCTAATGCTGATATGTATCCATGCTCCTTACTCATTTTAATATTATGTGATTGAACTTGGTAACTTGGTATGCTTGGCTGACTGTACTGTATGATCAGAAGTAGTAACTAGATGTTTAAGAATCAGATTCAGATAAGTTTTAGTAATGATACTTAGTTCAACAGATAGAGAGGTCCTATAGGGGAGGACCAAGTCAATGTGAGCTTGAAACTCTGAACAAATAAATACCAAGTCAGGCAGAGTAAAAAGTAAATTTAGATTAAAAAGTTACTATTAAAATACAAACCACACAGCTCTTCAAGGTAGAGTTTGAGAAGCTGCATAATATACCCTCCTGCTACTTTGCCTAAATGGTGAGCAAATAGAAATTTTTCTACCTAAAATGGCAGAAAACACACAATTTTGGAGATGGAAAGGACGGCTAGAGGGGAAATGGAGGAGGCCGTAGTTTTTTAATTACATTTTTTTCCTTGGTGTTTTTTTTTTCCATTTGCTAACGATTTAGTCAAAGTAGCTCAAAAGTAAATGTCTTTATAATACATGATATTGTAAAGTAATGTAATGGGAAATTTTGGTGCATGCCCGTTTTGAGTAAAAATTTTAGCTTTTTGAGACATTATGCTGTTTTCGCGTCTTTTCAGCTAATGAGTCGGGACCAGCGGGAAAGCAGATCTCCTGCATGACATATTTAATTTACACCTGCGGATATTATAGCTGCCATCTATGCTAACTGGTGTAGATTTCAGTTTGTGCAGCACTGACAACCCAAGTTGCGCCATATTTATTCAGAGCTGTGGGCTTCTTGGAGTATGTTCACATTCAATTTTTTCTTTTTGTCAGAGGTATGCGTTGGGAGAAGTCTCTATGTATACCTCCAACGGAAGGCTGTATAGGCATAGAGTGGGATATATCACCTGAACAAACGGGCACAGCGTTACTTTAAGCACTAGGCTCGGAAAGCCCCGGACGTTAGCAACGCTCTGACTGGGGATTCTGCTCCTAGGGAAGCCCCTGACAACACTGTCCATAAATGGACACTGACGTTAGGAGCTTTAAGATGCCAAAATCCTAGGCCAGAACACTGGCATTGCACTGGCTGGGGATTCCACTCCTGGAGGGAGCCCCTGACGTCACTGTCCATATATGGATTCTGCTCCTGGAGGATCCCTTGATGTTACTGTCTGTACATAGACAGTGACATTAGGGGCTTTGTAATGTGAGAATTCCAAGTCGGAGCGTTGGCAGCTCTGTGGCCGGGAATTACGCTTGTAGAGAAAGCCTCTCATTTTACTGTGCATATATGGCTTTAAATATCCATATTTGGCTTTAAACTCTGGAGTCCCCGGCCAGAGCATCGCAAGCACTCACTGGCCGGGAACTCCTGACTTGGGAAAGCCCTTGATGTCACTTTCACTATATGGACAGTGATGTTAGGAGTTTAAAAACCCAGGAATCCATGGCCAGAGCGTCGGCAATGCTCTGGTTAGTGATTACTCTCCTGGAAGGAGCCCCTGATGTCTGTCAATTGTTATGGTAGTAGTCGGATATGATCTTTAATAAATTTAAACCATTTTTTTAAGCTTTAAGAACAAGGTTTGACAATAATAAGTTCTACCCATGTGTATCTAATGCTGATATGTATCCATGCTCCTTACTCATTTTAATATTGTGTGATTGAACTTGGTAACTTGGTATGCTTGGCTGACTGTACTGTATGATCAGAAGTAGTAACTAGATGTTTAAGAATCAGATTCAGATAAGTTTTAGTAATGATACTTAGTTCAACAGATAGAGAGGTCCTATAGGGGAGGACCAAGTCAATCTGAGCTTGAAACTCTGAACAAATAAATACCAAGTCAGGCAGAGTAAAAAGTAAATTTAGATTAAAAAGTGACTATTAAAATACAAACCACACAGTCAAGGTAGAGTTTGAGAAGCTGCATAATATACCCTCCTGCTGCTTTGCCTAAATGGTGAGCAAATAGAAATTTTTCTACCTAAAATGGCAGAAAACACACCATTTTGGAGATGGAAAGGACGGCTAGAGGGGAAATGGAGGAGGCCGTACTTTTTTAATTACATTTTTTTCCTTGGTGTTTTTTTTTTTCCATTTGCTAACGATTTAGTCAAAGTAGCTCAAAAGTAAATGTCTTTATAATACATGATATTGTAAAGTAATGTAATGGGAAATTTTGGCGCATGCCCGTTTTGAGTAAAAATTTTAGCTTTTTGAGACATTATGCTGTTTTCGCGTCTTTTCAGCTAGTAAGTCGGGACCAGCGGGAGAGCAGATCTCCTGCATGACATATTTAATTTACACCTGCGGATATTATAGCTGACATCTATGCTAACTGGTGTAGATGTCAGTTTGTGCAGCACTGACAACCCAAGTTGCGCCATATTTATTCAGAGCTTTGGGCTTCTTGGAGTATGTTCACATTCAATTTTTTCTTTTCGTCAGAGGTATGCGTTGGGAGAAGTCTCTATGTATACCTCCAACAGAACGCTGTATAGGCATAGAGTGTGATATATCACCTGAACTCCCCGGGCACAGCATTACTTTAAGCACTAGGCTCGGAAAGCCCCTGATGGTAGCAACGCTCTGACTGGGGATTCTGCTCCTAGGGAAGCCCCTGACAACACTGTCCATAAATGGACACTGACGTTAGGAGCTTTAAGATGCCAAAATCCTAGGCCAGAACACTGGCATTGCACTGGCTGGGGATTCCACTCCTGGAGGGAGCCCCTGACGTCACTGTCCATATATGGATTCTGCTCCTGGAGGATCCCTTGATGTTACTGTCTTTACATAGACAGTGACATTAGGGGCTTTGTAATGTGAGAATTCCAAGTCGGAGCGTTGGCAGCGCTGTGGCCGGGAATTACGCTTGTAGAGAAAGCCTCTCACTTTACTGTGCATATATGGCTTTAAATATCCATATTTGGCTTTAAACTCTGGAGTCCCCGGCCAGAGCATCGCAAGCACTCACTGGCCGGGAACTCCTGACTTGGGAAAGCCCTTGATGTCACTTTCACTATATGGACAGTGATGTTAGGAGTTTAAAAACCCAGGAATCCATGGCCAGAGCGTCGGCAATGCTCTGGTTAGTGATTACTCTCCTGGAAGGAGCCCCTGATGTCTGTCAATTGTTATGGTAGTAGTCGGATATGATCTTTAATAAATGTAAACAATTTTTTTAAGCTTTAAGAACAAGGTTTGACAATGATAAGTTCTACCCATGTGTATCTAATGCTGATATGTATCCATGCTCCTTACTCATTTTAATATTGTGTGATTGAACTTGGTAACTTGGTATGCTTGGCTGACTGTACTGTATGATCAGAAGTAGTAACTAGATGTTTAAGAATTAGATTCAGATAAGTTTTAGTAATGATACTTAGTTCAACAGATAGAGAGGTCCTATAGGGGAGGACCAAGTCAATGTGAGCTTGAAACTTTGAATAAATAAATACCAAGCCAGGCAGAGTAAAAAGTAAATTTAGATTAAAAAGTGACTATTAAAATACAAACCACACAGCTCTTCAAGGTAGAGTTTGAGAAGCTGCATAATATACCCTCCTGCTACTTTGCCTAAATGGTGAGCAAATAGAAATTTTTCTACCTAAAATGGCAGAAAACACACCATTTTGGAGATGGAAAGGACGGCTAGAGGGGAAATGGAGGAGGCCGTAGTTTTTTAATTAAATTTTTTTCCTTGGTGTTTTTTTTTTCCATTTGCTAACGATTTAGTCAAAGTAGCTCAAAAGTAAATGTCTTTATAATACATGATATTGTAAAGTAATGTAATGGGAAATTTTGGCGCATGCCCGTTTTGAGTAAAAATTGTAGCTTTTTGAGACATTATGCTGTTTTCGCGTCTTTTAAGCTAGTAAGTCGGGACCAGCGGGAGAGCAGATCTCCTGCATGACATATTTAATTTACACCTGCGGATATTATAGCTGACATCTATGCTAACTGGTGTAGATGTCAGTTTGTGCAGCACTGACAACCCAAGTTGCGCCATATTTATTCAGAGCTTTGGGCTTCTTGGAGTATGTTCACATTCAATTTTTTCTTTTCGGCAGAGGTATGCGTTGGGAGAAGTTTCTACGTATACCTCCAATGGAAGGCTGTATAGGCATAGAGTGTGATATATCACCTGAACTCCCCGGGCACAGCGTTACTTTAAGCACTAGGCTCGGAAAGCCCCTGACGTTAGCAACGCTCTGACTGGGGATTCTGCTCCTAGGGAAGCCCCTGACAACACTGTCCATAAATGGACACTGACGTTAGGAGCTTTAAGATGTCAAAATCCTAGGCCAGAACACTGGCATTGCACTGGCTGGGGATTCCACTCCTGGAGGGAGCCCCTGACGTCACTGTCCATATATGGATTCTGCTCCTGGAGGATCCCTTGATGTTACTGTCTGTACATAGACAGTGACATTAGGGTTTTGTAATGTGAGAATTCCAAGTCGGAGCGTTGGCAGCGCTGTGGCCGGGAATTACGCTTGTAGAGAAAGCCTCTCACTTTACTGTGCATATATGGCTTTAAATATCCATATTTTGCTTTAAACTCTGGAGTCCCCGGCCAGAGCATCGCAAGCACTCACTGGCCGGGAACTCCTGACTTGGGAAAGCCCTTGATGTCACTTTCACTTTATGGACAGTGATGTTAGGAGTTTAAAAACCCAGGAATCCATGGCCAGAGCGTCGGCAATGCTCTGGTTAGTGATTACTCTCCTGGAAGGAGCCCCTGATGTCTGTCAATTGTTATGGTAGTAGTCGGATATGATCTTTAATAAATTTAAACCATTTTTTTAAGCTTTAAGAGCAAGGTTTGACAATGATAAGTTCTACCCATGTGTATCTAATGCTGATATGTATCCATGCTCCTTACTCATTTTAATATTGTGTGATTGAACTTGGTAACTTGGTAGGCTTGGCTGACTGTACTGTATGATCAGAAGTAGTAACTAGATGTTTAAGAATCAGATTCAGATAAGTTTTAGTAATGATACTTAGTTCAACAGATAGAGAGGTCCTATAGGGGAGGACCAAGTCAATGTGAGCTTGAAACTCTGAACAAATAAATACCAAGTCAGGCAGAGTAAAAAGTACATTTAGATTAAAAAGTTACTATTAAAATACAAACCACACAGCTCTTCAAGGTAGAGTTTGAGAAGCTGCATAATATACCCTCCTGCTACTTTGCCTAAATGGTGAGCAAATAGAAATTTTTCTACCTAAAATGGCAGAAAACACACCATTTTGGAGATGGAAAGGACGGCTAGAGAGGAAATGGAGGAGGCCGTAGTTTTTTAATTACATTTTTTTCCTTGGTGTTTTTTTTTCTTCCATTTGCTAACGATTTAGTCAAAGTAGCTCAAAAGTAAATGTCTTTATAATACATGATATTGTAAAGTAATGTAATGGGAAATTTTGGCGCATGCCCGTTTTGAGTAAAAATTTTAGCTTTTTGAGACATTATGCTGTTTTCGCGTCTTTTCAGCTAGTAAGTCGGGACCAGCGGGAGAGCAGATCTCCTGCATGACATATTTAATTTACACCTGCGGATATTATAGCTGACATCTATGCTAACTGGTGTAGATGTCAGTTTGTGGAGCACTGACAACCCAAGTTGCGCCATATTTATTCAGAGCTGTGGGCTTCTTGGAGTATGTTCACATTAATTTTTTTCTTTTCGTCAGATGTATGCGTCGGGAGAAGTCTCTACGTATACCTCCAATGGAAGGCTGTATAGGCATAGAGTGGGATATATCACCTGAACACCCCGGGCACAGCGTTACTTTAAGCACTAGGCTCGGAAAGCCCCTGACGTTCGCAACGCTCTGACTGGGGATTCTGCTCCTAGGGAAGCCCCTGACAACACTGTCCATAAATGGACACTGACGTTAGGAGCTTTAAGATGCCAAAATGCTAGGCCAGAACACTGGCATTGCACTGGCTGGGGATTCCACTCCTGGAGGGAGCCCCTGACGTCACTGTCCATATATGGATTCTGCTCCTGGAGGATCCCTTGATGTTACTGTCTGTACATAGACAGTGACATTAGGGGCTTTGTAATGTGAGAATTCCAAGTCGGAGCGTTGGCAGCTCTGTGGCCGGGAATTACTCTTGTAGAGAAAGCCTCTCACTTTACTGTGCATATATGGCTTTAAATATCCATATTTGGCTTTAAACTCTGGAGTCCCCGGCCAGAGCATCGCAAGCACTCACTGGCCGGGAACTCCTGACTTGGGAAAGCCCTTGATGTCACTTTCACTATATGGACAGTGATGTTAGGAGTTTAAAAACCCAGGAATCCATGGCCAGAGCGTCGGCAATGCTCTGGTTAGTGATTACTCTCCTGGAAGGAGCCCCTGATGTCTGTCAATTGTTATGGTAGTAGTCGGATATGATCTTTAATAAATTGAAAGCATTTTTTTAAGCTTTAAGAACAAGGTTTGACAATGATAAGTTCTACCATGTGTATCTAATGCTGATATGTATCCATGCTCCTTACTCATTTTAATATTGTGTGATTGAACTTGGTAACTTGGTATGCTTGGCTGACTGTACTGTATGATCAGAAGTAGTAACTAGATGTTTAAGAATCAGATTCAGATAAGTTTTAGTAATGATACTTAGTTCAATAGATAGAGAGGTCCTATAGGGGAGGACCAAGTCAATGTCAGCTTGAAACTCTGAACAAATAAATACCAAGTCAGGCAGAGTAAAAAGTTAATTTAGATTAAAAAGTTACTATCAAAATACAAACCACACAGCTCTTCAGAGTTTGAGAAGCTGCATAATATACCCTCCTGCTACTTTGCCTAAATGGTGAGCAAATAGAATTTTTTCTACCTAAAATGGCAGAAAACACACCATTCTGGAGATGGAAAGGACGGCTAGAGGGGAAATGGAGGAGGCCGTAGTTTTTTAATAAAAATTTTTTCCTTGGTGTTTTTTTTTTTCCATTTGCTAACGATTTAGTCAAAGTAGCTCAAAAGTAAATGTCTTTATAATACATGATATTGTAAAGTAATGTAATGGGAAATTTTGGCGCATGCCCGTTTTGAGTAAAAATGTTAGCTTTTTGAGACTTTATGCTGTTTTCGCGTCTTTTCAACTAGTAAGTCGGGACCAGCGGGAGAGCAGATCTCCTGCATGACATATTTAATTTACACCTGCGGATATTATAGCTGACATCTATGCTAACTGGTGTAGATGTCAGTTTGTGCAGCACTGACAACCCAAGTTGCGCCATATTTATTCAGAGCTGTGGGCTTCTTGGAGTATGCTCACATTCAATTTTTTCTTTTCGTCAGAGGTATGCGTCGGGAGAAGTCTCTACGTATACCTCCAATGGAAGGCTGTATAGGCATAGAGTGGGATATATCACCTGAACACCCCGGGCACAGTGTTACTTTAAGCACTAGGCTCGGAAAGCCCCTGACGTTAGCAACGCTCTGACTGGGGATTCTGCTCCTAGGGAAGCCCCTGACAACACTGTCCATAAATGGACACTGACGTTAGGAGCTTTAAGATGCCAAAATCGTAGGCCAGAACACTGGCATTGCACTGGCTGGGGATTCCACTCCTGGAGGGAGCCCCTGACGTCACTGTCCATATATGGATTCTGCTCCTGGAGGATCCCTTGATGTTACTGTCTGTACATAGACAGTGACATTAGGGGCTTTGTAATGTGAGAATTCCAAGTCGGAGCGTTGGCAGCGCTGTGGCCGGGAATTACACTTGTAGAGAAAGCCTCTCACTTTACTGTTCATATATAGCTTTAAATATCCATATTTGGCTTTAAACTCTGGAGTCCGCCCCGGCCAGAGCATCGCAAGCACTCACTGGCCGGGAACTCCTGACTTGGGAAAGCCCTTGATGTCACTTTCACTATATGGACAGTGATGTTAGGAGTTTAAAAACCCAGGAATCCATGGCCAGAGCGTCGGCAATGCTCTGGTTAGTGATTACTCTCCTGGAAGGAGCCCCTGATGTCTGTCAATTGTTATGGTAGTAGTCGGATATGATCTTTAATAAATTGAAACCATTTTTTTAAGCTTTAAGAACAAGGTTTGACAATGATAAGTTCTACCCATGTGTATCTAATGCTGATATGTATCCATGCTCCTTACTCATTTTAATATTGTGTGATTGAACTTGGTAACTTGGTATGCTTGGCTGACTGTACTGTATGATCAGAAGTAGTAACTAGATGTTTAAGAATCAGATTCAGATAAGTTTTAGTAATGATACTTAGTTCAACAGATAGAGAGGTCCTATAGGGGAGGACCAAGTCAATGTGAGCTTGAAACTCTGAACAAATAAATACCAAGTCAGGCAGAGTAAAAAGTAAATTTAGATTAAAAAGTTACTATTAAAATACAAACCACACAGCTCTTCAAGGTAGAGTTTGAGAAGCTGCATAATATACCCTCCTGCTACTTTGCCTAAATGGTGAGCAAATATAATTTTTTCTACGTAAAATGGCAGAAAACACACCATTCTGGAGATGGAAAGGACGGCTAGAGGGGAAATGGAGGAGGCCGTGGTTTTTTAATTAAATTTTTTTCCTTGGTGTTTTTTTTTTTCCATTTGCTAACGATTTAGTCAAAGTAGCTCAAAAGTAAATGTCTTTATAATACATGATATTGTAAAGTAATGTAATGGGAAATTTTGGCGCATGCCCGTTTTGAGTAAACATTTTAGCTTTTTGAGACTTTATGCTGTTTTCGCGTCTTTTCAACTAGTAAGTCGGGACCAGCAGGAGAGCAGATCTCCTGCATGACATATTTAATTTACACCTGCGGATATTATAGCTGACATCTATGCTAACTGGTGTAGATGTCAGTTTGTGGAGCACTAACAAACCAAAGTTGTGCCATATTTATTCAGAGCTGTGGGCTTCTTGGAGTATATTCACATTCAATTTTTTCTTTTCGTCAGAGGTATGAGTCGGGAGAAGTCTCTACGTATACCTCCAATGGAAGGCTGTATAGGCATAGAGTGGGATATATCACCTGAACTCCCCGGGCACAGCGTTACTTTAAGCACTAGGCTCGGAAAGCCCCTGATGTTAGCAACGCTCTGACTGGGGATTCTGCTCCTAGGGAAGCCCCTGACAACACTGTCCATAAATGGACACTGACGTTAGGAGCTTTAAGATGCCAAAATCCTAGGCCAGAACACTGGCATTGCACTGGCTGGGGATTCCACTCCTGGAGGGAGCCCCTGACGTCACTGTCCATATATGGATTCTGCTCCTGGAGGATCCCTTGATGTTACTGTCTGTACATAGACAGTGACATTAGGGGCTTTGTAATGTGAGAATTCCAAGTCGGAGCGTTGGCAGCGCTGTGGCCGGGAATTACGCTTGTAGAGAAAGCCTCTCACTTTACTGTGCATATATGGCTTTAAATATCCATATTTGGCTTTAAACTCTGGAGTCCCCGGCCAGAGCATCGAAAACACTCACTGGCCGGGAACTCCTGACTTGGGAAAGCCCTTGATGTCACTTTCACTATATGGACAGTGATGTTAGGAGTTTAAAAACCCAGGAATCCATGGCCAGAGCGTCGGCAATGTTCTGGTTAGTGATTACTCTCCTGGAAGGAGCCCCTGATGTCTGTCAATTGTTATGGTAGTAGTCGGATATGATCTTTAATAAATTGAAACCATTTTTTTAAGCTTTAAGAACAAGGTTTGACAATGATAAGTTCTACCCATGTGTATCTAATGCTGATATGTATCCATGATCCTTACTCATTTTAATATTGTGTGATTGAACTTGGTAACTTGGTATGCTTGGCTGACTGTACTGTATGATCAGAAGTAGTAACTAGATGTTTAAGAATCAGATTCAGATAAGTTTTAGTAATGATACTTAGTTCAACAGATAGAGAGGTCCTATAGGGGAGGACCAAGTCAATGTGAGCTTGAAACTCTGAACAAATAAATACCAAGTCAGGCAGAGTAAAAAGTAAATTTAGATTAAAAAGTTACTATTAAAATACAAACCACACAGCTCTTCAAGGTAGAGTTTGAGAAGCTGCATAATATACCCTCCTGCTACTTTGCCTAAATGGTGAGCAAATATAATTTTTTCTACGTAAAATGGCAGAAAACACACCATTCTGGAGATGGAAAGGACGGCTAGAGGGGAAATGGAGGAGGCCGTGGTTTTTTAGTTAAATTTTTTTCCTTGGTGTTTTTTTTTTTCCATTTGCTAACGATTTAGTCAAAGTAGCTCAAAAGTAAATGTCTTTATAATACATGATATTGTAAAGTAATGTAATAGGAGATTTTGGCGCATGCCCGTTTTGAGCAAACATTTTCGCTTTTTGAGACTTTATGCTGTTTTCGCGTCTTTTCAACTAGTAAGTCGGGACCAGCAGGAGAGCAGATCTCCTGCATGACATATTTAATTTACACCTGCGGATATTATAGCTGACATCTATGCTAACTGGTGTAGATGTCAGTTTGTGGAGCACTAACAAACCAAAGTTGCGCCATATTTATTCAGAGCTGTGGGCTTCTTGGAGTATATTCACATTCAATTTTTTCTTTTCGTCAGAGGTATGAGTCGGGAGAAGTCTCTACGTATACCTCCAATGGAAGGCTGTATAGGCATAGAGTGGGATATATCACCTGAACTCCCCGGGCACAGCGTTACTTTAAGCACTAGGCTCGGAAAGCCCCTGATGTTAGCAACGCTCTGACTGGGGATTCTGCTCCTAGGGAAGCCCCTGACATACTGTCCATAAATGGACACTGATGTTAGGAGCTTTAAGATGCCAAAATCCTAGGCCAGAACACTGGCATTGCACTGGCTGGGGATTCCACTCCTGGAGGGAGCCCCTGACGTCACTGTCCATATATGGATTCTGCTCCTGGAGGATCCCTTGATGTTACTGTCTGTACATAGACAGTGACATTAGGGGCTTTGTAATGTGAGAATTCCAAGTCGGAGCGTTGGCAGCGGTGTGGCCGGGAATTACGCTTGTAGAGAAAGCCTCTCACTTTACTGTGCATATATGGCTTTAAATATCCATATTTTGCTTTAAACTCTGGAGTCCCCGGCCAGAGCATCGCAAGCACTCACTGGCCGGGAACTCCTGACTTGGGAAAGCCCTTGATGTCACTTTCACTATATGGACAGTGATGTTAGGAGTTTAAAAACCCAGGAATCCATGGCCAGAGCATCGGCAATGCTCTGGTTAGTGATTACTCTCCTGGAAGGAGCCCCTGATGTCTGTCAATTGTTATGGTAGTAGTCGGATATGATCTTTAATAAATTGAAACCATTTTTTTAAGCTTTAAGAACAAGGTTTGACAATGATAAGTTCTAGCCATGTGTATCTAATGCTGATATGTATCCATGATCCTTACTCATTTTAATATTGTGTGATTGAACTTGGTAACTTGGTATGCTTGGCTGACTGTACTGTATGATCAGAAGTAGTAACTAGATGTTTAAGAATCAGATTCAGATAAGTTTTAGTAATGATACTTAGTTCAACAGATAGAGAGGTCCTATAGGGGAGGACCAAGTCAATGTGAGCTTGAAACTCTGAACAAATAAACACCAAGTCAGGCAGAGTAAAAAGTAAATTTAGATTAAAAAGTTACTATTAAAATACAAACCACACAGCTCTTCAAGGTAGAGTTTGAGAAGCTGCATAATATACCCTCCTGCTACTTTGCCTAAATGGTGAGCATATAGAAATTTTTCTACTTAATATGGCAGAAAACACACCATTTTGGAGATGGAAAGGACGGCTAGAGGGGAAATGGAGGAGGCCGTAGTTTTTTAATTACATTTTTTTCCTTGGTGTTTTTTTTTTCCATTTGCTAACGATTTAGTCAAAGTAGCTCAAAAGTAAATGTCTTTATAATACATGATATTGTAAAGTAATGTAATGGGAAATTTTGGCGCATGCCCGTTTTGAGTAAAAATTTTAGCTTTTTGAGACATTATGCTGTTTTCGCGTCTTTTCAGCTAGTAAGTCGGGACCAGCGGGAGAGCAGATCTCCTGCATGACATATTTAATTTACACCTGCGGATATTATAGCTGACATCTATGCTAACTGGTGTAGATGTCAGTTTGTGCAGCACTGACAACCCAAGTTGCGCCATATTTATTCAGAGCTGTGGGCTTCTTGGAGTATGTTCACATTCAATTTTTTCTTTTCGTCAGAGGTATGCATTGGGAGAAGTCTCTACGTATATCTCCAACGGAAGGCTGTATAGGCATAGAGTGGGATATATCACCTGAACTCCCCGGGCACAGCGTTACATTAAGCACTAGGCTCGGAAAGCCCCTGACGTTAGCAACGCTCTGACTGGGGATTCTGCTTCTAGGGAAGCCCCTGACAACACTGTCCATAAATGGACACTGACATTAGGAGCTTTAAGATGCCAAAATCCTAGGCCAGAACACTGGCATTGCACTGGCTGGGTGTTCCACTCCTGGAGGGAGCCCCTGACGTCACTGTCCATATATGGATTGTGCTCCTGGAGGATCCCTTGATGTTACTGTCTGTACATAGACAGTGACATTAGGGGCTTTGTAATGTGAGAATTCCAAGTCGGAGCGTTGGCAGCGCTGTGGCCGGGAATTACGCTTGTAGAGAAAGCCTCTCACTTTACTGTGCATATATGGCTTTAAATATCCATATTTGGCTTTAAACTCTGGAGTCCCCGGCCAGAGCATCGCAAGCACTCACTGGCCGGGAACTCCTGACTTGGGAAAGCCCTTGATGTCACTTTCACTATATGGACAGTGATGTTAGGAGTTTAAAAACCCAGGAATCCATGGCCAGAGCGTCGGCAATGCTCTGGTTAGTGATTACTCTCCTGGAAGGAGCCCCTGATGTCTGTCAATTGTTATGGTAGTAGTCGGATATGATCTTTAATAAATTGAAACCATTTTTTTAAGCTTTAAGAACAAGGTTTGACAATGATAAGTTCTACCCATGTGTATCTAATGCTGATATGTATCCATGCTCCTTACTCATTTTAATATTGTGTGATTGAACTTGGTAACTTGGTATGCTTGGCTGACTGTACTGTATGATCAGAAGTAGTAACTAGATGTTTAAGAATCAGATTCAGATAAGTTTTAGTAATGATACTTAGTTCAACAGATAGAGATGTCCTATAGGGGAGGACCAAGTCAATGTGAGCTTGAAACTTTGAATAACTAAATACCAAGTCAGGCAGAGTAAAAAGTACATTTAGATTAAAAAGTTACTATTAAAATACAAACCACACAGCTCTTCAAGGTAGAGTTTGAGAAGCTGCATAATATACCCTCCTGCTACTTTGCGTAAATGGTGAGCAAATATAATTTTTTCTACGTAAAATGGCAGAAAACACACCATTCTGGAGATGGAAAGGACGGCTAGAGGGGAAATGGAGGAGGCTGTGGTTTTTTAATTACATTTTTTTCCTTGGTGTTTTTTTTTTTCCATTTGCTAACGATTTAGTCAAAGTAGCTCAAAAGTAAATGTCTTTATAATACATGATATTGTAAAGTAATGTAATGGGAAATTTTGGCGCATGCCCGTTTTGATTAAACATTTTAGCTTTTAGAGACTCTATGCTGTTTTCGCGTCTTTTCAACTAGTAAGTCGGGACCAGCAGGAGAGCAGATCTCCTGCATGACATATTTAAATTACACCTGCGGATATTATAGCTGACATCTATGCTAACTGGTGTAGATGTCAGTTTGTGGAGCACTAACAAACCAAAGTTGCGCCATATTTATTCAGAGCTGTGGGCTTCTTGGAGTATATTCACATTCAATTTTTTTCTTTTCGTCAGAGGTATGAGTCGGGAGAAGTCTCTACGTATACCTCCAATGGAAGGCTGTATAGGCATAGAGTGGGATATATCAACTGAACTCCCCGGGCACAGCGTTACTTTAAGCACTAGGCTCGGAAAGCCCCTGATGTTAGCAACGCTCTGACTGGGGATTCTGCTCCTAGGGAAGCCCCTGACAACACTGTCCATAAATGGACACTGACGTTAGGAGCTTTAAGATGCCAAAATCCTAGGCCAGAACACTGGCATTGCACTGGCTGGGGATTCCACTCCTGGAGGGAGCCCCTGACGTCACTGTCCATATATGGATTCTGCTCCTGGAGGATCCCTTGATGTTACTGTCTGTACATAGACAGTGACATTAGGGGCTTTGTAATGTGAGAATTCCAAGTCGGAGCGTTGGCAGCGCTGTGGCCGGGAATTACGCTTGTAGAGAAAGCCTCTCACTTTACTGTGCATATATGGCTTTAAATATCCATATTTGGCTTTAAACTCTGGAGTCCCCGGCCAGAGCATCGCAAACACTCACTGGCCGGGAACTCCTGACTTGGGAAAGCCCTTGATGTCACTTTCACTATATGGACAGTGATGTTAGGAGTTTAAAAACCCAGGAATCCATGGCCAGAGCGTCGGCAATGCTCTGGTTAGTGATTACTCTCCTGGAAGGAGCCCCTGATGTCTGTCAATTGTTATGGTAGTAGTCGGATATGATCTTTAATAAATTGAAACCATTTTTTTATGCTTTAAGAACAAGGTTTGACAATGATAAGTTCTACCTATGTGTATCTAATGCTGATATGTATCCATGATCCTTACTCATTTTAATATTGTGTGATTGAACTTGGTAACTTGGTATGCTTGGCTGACTGTACTGTATGATCAGAAGTAGTAACTAGATGTTTAAGAATCAGATTCAGATAAGTTTTAGTAATGATACTTAGTTCAACAGATAGAGAGGTCCTATAGGGGAGGACCAAGTCAATGTGAGCTTGAAACTCTGAACAAATAAACACCAAGTCAGGCAGAGTAAAAAGTAAATTTAGATTAAAAAGTTACTATTAAAATACAAACCACACAGCTCTTCAAGGTAGAGTTTGAGAAGCTGCATAATATATACCCTCCTGCTACTTTGCCTAAATGGTGAGCATATAGAAATTTTTCTACTTAATATGGCAGAAAACACACCATTTTGGAGATGGAAAGGACGGCTAGAGGGGAAATGGAGGAGGCCGTAGTTTTTTAATTACATTTTTTTCCTTGGTGTTTTTTTTTTTCCATTTGCTAACGATTTAGTCAAAGTAGCTCAAAAGTAAATGTCTTTATAATACATGATATTGTAAAGTAATGTAATGGGAAATTTTAGCGCATGCCCGTTTTGAGTAAACATTTTAGCTTTTTGAGACTTTATGCTGTTTTCGCGTCTTTTCAACTAGTAAGTCGGGACCAGCAGGAGAGCAGATCTCCTGCATGACATATTTAATTTACACCTGCGGATATTATAGCTGACATCTATGCTAACTGGTGTAGATGTCAGTTTGTGGAGCACTGACAACCCAAGTTGCGCCATATTTATTCAGAGCTGTGGGCTTCTTGGAGTATATTCACATTCAATTTTTTATTGTCGTCAGAGGTATGAGTCGGGAGAAGTCTCTACGTATACCTCCAATGGAAGGCTGTATAGGCATAGAGTGTGATATATCACCTGAACTCCCCGGGCACAGCGTTTCTTTAAGCACTAGGCTCGGAAAGCCTCTGATGTTAGCAACGCTCTGACTGGGGATTCTGCTCCTAGGGAAGCCCCTGACAACACTGTCCATAAATGGACACTCACATTAGGAGCTTTAAGATGCCAAAATCCTAGGCCAGAACACTGGCATTGCACTGGCTGGGGATTCCACTCCTGGAGGGAGCCCCTGACGTCACTGTCCATATATGGATTCTGCTCCTGGAGGATCCCTTGATGTTACTGTCTGTACATAGACAGTGACATTAGGGGCTTTGTAATGTGACAATTCCAAGTCGGAGCGTTGGCAGCGCTGTGGCCGGGAATTACGCTTGTAGAGAAAGCCTCTCACTTTACTGTGCATATATGGCTTTAAATATCCATATTTGGCTTTAAACTCTGGAGTCCCCGGCCAGAGCATCGCAAAAACTCACTGGCCGGGAACTCCTGACTTGGGAAAGCCCTTGATGTCACTTTCACTATATGGACAGTGATGTTAGGAGTTTAAAAACCCAGGAATCCATGGCCAGAGCGTCGGCAATGCTCTGGTTAGTGATTACTCTCCTGGAAGGAGCCCCTGATGTCTGTCAATTGTTATGGTAGTAGTCGGATATGATCTTTAATAAATTGAAACCATTTTTTTAAGCTTTAAGAACAAGGTTTGACAATGATAAGTTCTACCCATGTGTATCTAATGCTGATATGTATCCATGATCCTTACTCAATTTAATATTGTGTGATTGAACTTGGTAACTTGGTATGCTTGGCTGACTGTACTGTATAATCAGAAGTAGTAACTAGATGTTTAAGAATCAGATTCAGATAAGTTTTAGTAATGATACTTAGTTTAACAGATAGAGAGGTCCTATAGGGGAGGACCAAGTCAATGTGAGCTTGAAACTCTGAACAAATAAACACCAAGTCAGGCAGAGTAAAAAGTAAATTTAGATTAAAAAGTTACTATTAAAATACAAACCACACAGCTCTTCAAGGTAGAGTTTGAGAAGCTGCATAATATAACCTCCTGCTACTTTGCTTAAATGGTGAGCAAATAGAAATTTTTCTACCTAAAATGGCAGAAAACACACCATTTTGGAGATGGAAAGGACGGCTAGAGGGGAAATGGAGGAGGCCGTAGTTTTTTAATTACATTTTTTTCCTTGGTGTTTTTTTTTTTCCATTTGCTAACGATTTAGTCAAAGTAGCTCAAAAGTAAATGTCTTTATAATACATGATATTGTAAAGTAATGTAATGGGAAATTTTGGCGCATGCCCGTTTTGAGTAAAAATTTTAGCTTTTTGAGACATTATGCTGTTTTCGCGTCTTTTCAGCTAGTAAGTCGGGACCAGCGGGAGAGCAGATCTCCTGCATGACATATTTAATTTACACCTGCGGATATTATAGCTGACATCTATGCTAACTGGTGTAGATGTCAGTTTGTGCAGCACTGACAACCCAAGTTGCGCCATATTTATTCAGAGCTGTGGGCTTCTTGGAGTATGTTCACATTCAATTTTTTCTTTTCGTCAGAGGTATGCGTTGGGAGAAGTCTCTACGTATACCTCCAACGGAAGGCTGTATAGGCATAGAGTGGGATAAATCACCTGAACTCCCCGGGCACAGCGTTACTTTAAGCACTAGGCTGGGAAAGCCCCTGACGTTAGCAACGCTCTGACTGGGGATTCTGCTCCTAGGGAAGCCCCTGACAACACTGTCCATAAATGGACACTGACGTTAGGAGCTTTAAGATGTCAAAATCCTATGCCAGAACACTGGCATTGCACTGGGTGGGGATTCCACTCCTGGAGGGAGCCCCTGACGTCACTGTCCATATATGGATTCTGCTCCTGGAGGATCCCTTGATGTTACTGTCTGTACATAGACAGTGACATTAGGGGCTTTGTAATGTGAGAATTCCAAGTCGGAGCGTTGGCAGCGCTGTGGCCGGGAATTACGCTTGTAGAGAACGCCTCTCACATTACTGTGCATATATGGCTTTAAATATCCTTATTTGGCTTTAAACTCTGGAGTCCCCGGCCAGAGCATCGCAAGCACTCACTGGCCGGGAACTCCTGACTTGGGAAAGCCCTTGATGTCACTTTCACTATATGGACAGTGATGTTAGGAGTTTAAAAACCCAGGAATCAGTGGCCAGAGCGTCGGCAATGCTCTGGTTAGTGATTACTCTCCTGGAAGGAGCCCCTGATGTCTGTCAATTGTTATGGTAGTAGTCGGATATGATCTTTAATAAATTTAAACCATTTTTTTAAGCTTTAAGAACAAGGTTTGACAATGATAAGTTCTACCCATGTGTATCTTTTCTTTTCAATTTTCTTTTTATTCTTTTAAACAAAAGTGAATCATACAACTGAATAGCAAAAGGTTGATTTAACAGCATATGAAGGTACAATCAAGCAAATGATAAGTGTCAATTTATACAGTGTAACATTGCATACGCAGCTATTCCGTAACATTCAGGTTAAGATACAAATTTGGAACAATACATTATAAGAGTATAATAATAGTACTCGGTTGTTAAGGGGCCAAATGCGGGGAGGGTAGGGGGAAAAATGAACGAGAGGGAGTAGGAGGGGAAGGGGTTGAGAGAGATTTACAAGATAATTTTTTCTAAGACAAGAAATATCGGTTACAGTTATACAACTTAGTCGCAAACTAACAAATCCAACAAGGTGACCCATCGGATCTGGCTATTGTGTATTCAAGGCTACGTCCAAGAACTGATCTGAGGAGCGGAATATTGTCCAGGGTCTCCAGATCTCTATAAATTTAGTATATGAGCGGTTAGAGAGTGCTGCTATTTCTTCTATATAGTAAATTTGCTCTACCTTGGTTATCCATTGAGAGAGCGTGGGGACTTGCATCGATCTCCAGTTTGGGGGGATGAGAAGTTTGGCCCCCGATAAGAGGTGTTTAACGAGAGTGTTTGTGGATTTACTTATTTTTGCCAATGGAAGGTTAAGAAAGATGGTAGCTGGGGGTATTTGGATTGAGATGTCACAGATTCTTGCTATAAGATCTAATACAGGTATCCAATAACGTTGGATCTTAGCGCATGACCACTAGATATGGATGTAAGATCCGGTTTCCCCCAAACATCTCAAACATGTGTCTGGGATGGAAGGGTACCAGAGATGTGTTTTATCCAGTGTGGTATACCATCGTGACACTAACTTATAAGAGTTTTCTTGTGTTTTAATACACTGGGAGGGACCATGGGAATTCCTGTAAAGGATATTTGTATCTTTTTTATTTAAGGTAATGGAGAGATCCTTTTCCCAGAGTGCGATATATGATCTTTTGAAAGGGACGTTCCTATTAATTAACAATTTATAAATCTTAGAAACACATTTCCGTGGGTTTTTTACTTGTCCGAGGAAGGATTCAAAGATAGTCAAGGGTCTTTCCAAGGAACCTGCTGTGAGGTATGGTAGGTTTGCTTGTTTTAGGGACATATAGTGCATTAAATGGAGATTCGGAAGGTTTGGATTTTCGGTCCAAGTCTGTAAGGATATGATCGTCCCATCAGCTAGTATGGAGTCTAGAGTATCAGTCAATCTGACCGAAGGGTTACTAGTGTGACTTCCCAAACCCTCTTGGTATAAATCCACCAAGTCTGAGATACGTGTCAGTGGGGATGGTGTGGGAACCAGTAGGTCCCTAAAGAGAGAGAGTGATTTTATTGTTAACTTGGTCAGAGCATTTTTAAATGAAAGGTTTGTTATGCTGTCTGGGTGTGCAAGTAGCAATGCTCTGAGAGGAACAGGGGCTAGGAGTTCCTCAATTGAGACCCATAATTTATTCTCCGGTTTCCGAAACCAGTCTACAGTCCTGGATATCGAAGCCGTGTGGTAATAGTTCTTAAAATCAGGAGCCCCAATTCCTCCCAGGGATTTAGGCAGTGAAAGCGTCTCTGCACTAATTTTGGGGTGCCTGCCATTCCAAATATATTGAAATATCATTGAGCGAAGTTTCGTGAAGTAAGATTGTGGAATGTGAATAGGTAACATTTGGATTAGGTAGTTAAATTTGGGGAGGATTAACCCTTTAATCAAGTTTTTCCTGCCCATCCAGGAAATAAAGGGAGCTAACCAGGATTCTATAATGACTTTAGTGCCGGCCAAGAGAGGGAGATAGTTTAAGGCGAAGTGGTCAGGCCAATGTTTACACAATTTGACTCCCAAGTACGTAATGCATTTTGGAGGCCACTTAATTGGATATCGGGATTCTAGTAATCGTGTCGTAGAGTTAGAAACATTGATCCCTAAGGCTTCGGATTTTTCTGCGTTGATTTTGAAATTGGACAGAGCACTAAATTTAGAAAAAATTTCGAGGACTGCCGGTATTTCTGAAATCGGGTCAGACATGATTATGAGTAAATCATCTGCAAATACTGCTGTCTTGTGATGTGTTGATTGAGTTGTGATACCTTTTATATCTGGGTGATGTCTGATAGTTTGGATTAATGACTCCATCACAAGGACAAACAGAAGTGGTGATAGCGGGCAGCCTTGTCTAGTTCCATTTAGGATTTGAAAGCTAGATGAGAGGGTTCCGTTAATACGGAGTTTAGCTGTTGGGGTGATATACATTTGTAGTATAGCTTGGGTGAAAATTTTAGGAATTCCAAATCGGTCTAAGGTTTCTTCCATAAAGGTCCAGTCTACCCTGTCGAAGGCCTTCTCTGCATCAGTGCTCAGGAATGTCATAGATCTGTTCTTCTCCTTAGCTAACTGTAGTAAATGCAATAGTCGTAGAGAGTTATCTTTCCCTTCCCTGTCCGAAACGAATCCCACTTGTTCCGGAGCAATCAAGTCCAGTAGTATCGGACTTAATCGATTGGCTAAGAGTTTTGCGAATATTTTTAGGTCAGTATTTAAAAGTGAGATAGGTTTGTAGTTACTACATAAGTCAGGGTCCTTACCGTCTTTGTGAATCAGGGTAATATGCGCTTCTAGAGTCTGTCTAGGAAAGCTAGAACCTTGTAGTATAGAGTTACACAAACCAAGGAGATGAGGTAGTAGTTATTTCTGAAATACTTTATAGTAATGTATGGGAAGTCCGTCTGGTCCTGGACTTTTTCCCGAAGGGCACTTCGACAGGATAGACTGGAGCTCAGACTCCGTGACCGATTTCTGCAGAGTGGCTTGTTGTGTAGGGGAAAGTTGGGGCAAAGTTAGGGACGCAAGAAATGAGTTAATGATTTGTTTCCTACTGCTCCGCTCTCCATCAGTCTCTTGAGATCGAATTTGATAGAGGGAGGAGTAATAATTTACAAAAGCCTCTGAAATCAGATCAGTGTCGCTAGTTTTCAAACCATTAGCCAATTTCAGGGAGTGAATATAAGACCTGGATTTCCTCTTCTTTATCAACGAAATCATGAGTTTGGAGACTTTATCTCCGTGTATGAATATTTGATTTTTCCAATTAGAATAGAATTTGGCAGACTGCTTATTGAGTAAATCTTTTAGGGCCTGTCTTTTGACCGTGAGCGAGGCGAGGACATCTAGTGTTTGTACATTTTTGTGTTGCCTCTCCAGCTGAGAGATTTCCTCATATAACGCTGAAAGTTTCCGTCTTCTACTGCTATTTTGATACGAGCCAATAGAAATGAATTCACCTCTAATCACTGCCTTGTGGGCCTCCCAGATCACCGGCATAGGACATTGCTCTATAGTATTGATTTGGAAATAAGATAGTATAGCCGAGGCAACACGTTTCTTATTTGTTTCTGAGTTGAGTAAACTTTCGTTCAGGGACCATGCCTTTTGTCCAGCCGGTCTGTGTGTTAGCGAGGCTCGGAGCAGTAGGGAAGAGTGATCGGAGTGTATAGCGGTCAGAATTCGTACTTCCACAATGTTAGGCAATAACGAAAGAGGAAGAAAGAGGTAGTCTAGTCTCTGATACGAATTGTGCGTATAATCAATCGCATTTGGGTGCATATATCGCCAGGTATCGATTAAGGGGAAGGATTGCAGTGATTTTTTAATTCGCGAAAGGGCTCTGCGTGAAAGCGAGGATTTCTTTGTAGAAGAATCGAGGTCGAGGTCCGGCTCCAGAGCCACGTTTAAGTCTCCCCCCCGCCAGACATATACCTTCCATAAAGGGCCTAACTGTGTCAAGTGCGGATGGGATCCATGACACCTGATTGATATTAGTTACATATAGATTACCCAACGTAACTAAGGATCCCGCTAAGAGACCCTTTATGAATATATATCTGCCTTCGCTGTCAGAGAGTGAATCTTGTAAGACAAAGGGTACATGTTTAGCAAGGGCTATTGCAACTCCACATTAATTTTTGAATGGGGAATGCGAGTGAAACCATGTATTGTAAAATGATTTATGAAAAGATGGCAATTTTTGGGCTCGTAGATGGGTTTCCTGAAACAATATAATGTCTGCTTTTGTGTTTTTAAGATATTGAAGGATTTGTGATCGTTTGACCGGAGAGTTTAGGCCTCTGACGTTATAAGAAACTATTGACCAAGTTGTATGTGAGTCAGTCATAGTGACGTTGCAAATTGGATCCGTAAAGAGCGGGGTCTCTCTCGGGGATGTGTCCTAGAAAATGGGACAGGGGAATAAGTAACATAGCTATAACTAGGGTATCTTGTAACAGTACTGTAAATGCATCATCGGTGAATCGTGTCACCATGAACAGATGATGCAAGTGAACAATCGTCATTTGACGTAGAAGAGCAATAGAGAAAATGTTAGGTGAATGTTAACAGAATGGTGGTATTTAATCAGGTATAGGCACTTGGGTGAACAGAATGAACTGAGTGTACCTAGGGCTTTTTGAGGCTCTCGAATTGGTCGAAGTAGATATATCTTATATATGAGGTGAGTAATCTTCTGACTGTGGATATAAATCCCCCTACATATATAAACCCTAATAGAAGAAACAAAATGTAACTTAGTCGACATCAATATTGCGTAAGCAAAGCAGGTATGAGTTGCATCGAGTAGACGTCTCTATATAGTATCACATATATGTATTCCAGAAAACCGGTAATAAATGCAAAAAAACAAAAAAAAACACAGATTTGGCTAAATCTCAGATTCAATTAAGACTAGCTATGCAAAATAACCACATAAAAAACTAGTCTCCGTTCACACTCGGTACAGTCCTTTGAAAGGATACATCTGGGTGTAATCCGTTGATTGGAGCATAAGACAATAAATACTTTATATTCAAGAAGGGTCCGACAATGAAGGGGACCTTGGAGCTTTGTGGGATCGCCGTCTTGCCCTTTGACCTTCGGGTGCCTGAACTGTTTCCCATTGAGGTAGTTGAGGGATATGTTGAAGACGAGCAGCATCATGCACCATTTCTAGGTCGGGATAAGCCTCCAGAGATATGTCAAGTTCAGAGCAGATATTTCTGATGTCTGACGAGGATCTAGCTGTGAATCTCTTTCCATTAACAGAGAAGGAGAGACCAAACGGGAAGAGCCAACAAAATGGGATCTGCCTCTGTCTCAATGTAGACGTAAAGGGTTTCAGGAGCCTACGTTTGTATAAAGTGGTGGAAGCCAAGTCCTGGAAAATAGCAATTTGGGCCTCTCCATAGAGTATGTTTGTTGAGAGTCGGCTTTTCTGTATGATGCGATCTTTAATTCTGTAATCCAATATTCTGCAAATAATATCCCTCGGGGGATCTGAGGGGGATGGCTTTGGTCGGAGTGACCTGTGAGCCCTCTCAATAACTAGGTTTGGGTAATCTTCAGGGTCTAGGAATTTCCGGAACGTCTCGGTCAGAGCGGTAAGAATATCTTCGTTGGCAATTTACTCAGGCAGTCCCTTGATGCGCAGGTTGTTTCTCCTATCCCTGTTTTCATGGTCTTCTAGTATGGAATACATTTTATTAATTTGTCCTTCTTGTGACTGTAGACAGGTTGTGAGATCAGAAGAGGAGGAAAGTAAGGTCGTTTGCGTCTTTTCCAGTGCATCGACTCTATTACCCACTTGTAAGAGCTCTTGTTTGATTTCAGAAAGATCGTTGGCAAGTGGTTCAAGTGCTTTAGCTAAAATTCGCTTCATAAAGGATCTTGAGACTGGAAGTTCCTTATCCTCTATATTTTGGTCGTCTTCACTCATTTGCTCCAGCTCGGGTTCTCCCCGTTTTTGCGTAGCTTTTAAGGGTGAGATTGACTTGGAGTGACTCGACTTCCCCCCTTGTTTTTTTACAAATTTGTCCATCTCTGCTTGTGGAGTTTGCGGATGTGGGCCCGAAACCGTAGCTGTTTGTTTCGGACCGATTTTACCCATATTAACTAAGAAGATATCGTAGCGGAAGAATTTTCTCTATTTAAGCTCGCCACTGTTGTAAGTATATTACATATTCGTCGGTGGTCTTGAAGTGCGTGTAGAAGAAGCGATTGGTATCGCTGCAGTAATCTTAGCTTGACACCGGAGAAGTTGAGCTGTCCCTTGATACCCCTCTGGCTCTGCAGAGGGGGTCAGGTCTAAGCGAGTTCCGGCAGGTACAGTCGGTACTGATCGACGGACCAGCAACTGAAAAAAAATTGGGTTGAGGGCCCTTTAATTGGAGGAAACCTGCTTTGCTTTTTTTTTTTAATTCAATTGGCGGACTTCAATGTCCAGGCGGAGGCTGGTGTAGCTGGAGTTATGAAAGGTGAGGATGGGGCTTGGGTGAGGTAAGGTGAGGTTGGGGGTGAGGCTGGTGCTGTGTATGTTGCAGCTGGAGTGTGCACAATCAGTTGCCTCCCTGAGGCTACTCACCGACCCCTAAAGACGTCCAGGCTGAGAGGAGACTAAACTGGCGGCCCCAGTCGTCTCAGTGGAGTTCCCAGATCCTCTGGGACGTGCTCTTATGCGGCTGAGGGCCGGAGGCGGGGACCAGGAAGTAGCCCTGCACTCTTCAGGTCTCCGGTCACTTGTCAGGCCCGCACCGTTCCGGGCCGCGCCTGCTGTACAAATCGAGGCCGCGGCTTCGGTCCCGCCAGCAGGCCGCAAAACCGGAAGTCGGCCGAGGCGGCTGAGACCGGCGTCAAAGTGATCAGCGAGGGGCGAGGAGGACCGTGACACCGATGGGGGCCCCGGGTTTGCAGTGGAAGAGGTCCGGATTACCCGGTATGAGGCTCGCTGATCAGGAGCTCCCTGTGAGTGCGTCCGTCCGGTGTCGCTGCTTGCCACGCCCCCTACCCATGTGTATCTAATGCTGATATGTATCCATGCTCCTTACTCATTTTAATATTGTGTGATTGAACTTGGTAACTTGGTATGCTTGGCTGACTGTACTGTATGATCAGGAGTAGTAACTACATGTTTAAGAATCAGATTCAGATAAGTTTTAGTAATGATACTTAGTTCAACAGATAGAGAGGTCCTATAGGGGAGGACCAAGTCAATGTGAGCTTGAAACTCTGAACAAATAAGTACCAAGTCAGGCAGAGTAAAAAGTACATTTAGATTAAAAAGTTACTATTAAAATACAAACCACACAGCTCTTCAAGGTAGAGTTTGAGAAGCTGCATAATATACCCTCCTGCTACTTTGCCTAAATGGTGAGCAAATAGAAATTTTTCTACCTAAAATGGCAGAAAACACACCATTTTGGAGATGGAAAGGACGGCTAGAGGGGAAATGGAGGAGGCCGTAGTTTTTTAATTACATTTTTTTCCTTGGTGTTTTTTTTTTCCCATTTGCTAACGATTTAGTCAAAGTAGCTCAAAAGTAAATGTCTTTATAATACATGATATTGTAAAGTAATGTAATGGGAAATTTTGGCGCATGCCCGTTTTGAGTAAAAATTTTAGCTTTTTGAGACATTATGCTGTTTTCGCGTTTTTTCAGCTAGTAAGTCGGGACCAGCGGGAGAGCAGATCTCCTGCATGACATATTTAATTTACACCTGCGGATATTATAGCTGACATCTATGCTAACTGGTGTAGATGTCAGTTTGTGCAGCACTGACAACCCAAGTTGCGCCATATTTATTCAGAGCTGTGGGCTTCTTGGAGTATGTTCACATTAAATTTTTTCTTTTCGTCAGAGGTATGCGTTGGGAGAAGTCTCTACGTATATGTCCAACGGAAGGCTGTATAGGCATAGAGTGGGATATATCACCTGAACTCCCCGGGCACAGCGATACTTTAAGCACTAGGCTCGGAAAGCCCCTGATGTTAGCAACGCTCTGACTGGGGATTCAGCACCTAGGGAAGCACCTGACAACACTGTCCATAAATGGACACTGACTTTAGGAGCTTTAAGATCCCAAAATCCTAGGCCAGAACACTGGCATTGCACTGGCTGGGGATTCCACTCCTGGAGGGAGCCCCTGACGTCACTGTCCATATATGGATTCTGCTCCTGGAGGATCCCTTGATGTTACTGTCTGTACATAGACAGTGACATTAGGGGCTTTGTAATGTGAGAATTCCAAGTCGGAGCGTTGGCAGCGCTGTGGCCGGGAATTACGCTTGTAGAGAAAGCCTCTCACTTTACTGTGCATATATGGCTTTAAATATCCATATTTTGCTTTAAACTCTGGAGTCCCCGGCCAGAGCATCGCAAGCACTCACTGGCCGGGAACTCCTGACTTGGGAAAGCCCTTGATGTCACTTTCACTATATGGACAGTGATGTTAGGAGTTTAAAAACCCAGGAATCCATGGCCAGAGCGTCGGCAATGCTCTGGTTAGTGATTACTCTCCTGGAAGGAGCCCCTGATGTCTGTCAATTGTTATGGTAGTAGTCGGATATGATCTTTAATAAATGTAAACCATTTTTTTAAGCTTTAAGAACAAGGTTTGACAATGATAAGTTCTACCCATGTGTATCTAATGCTGATATGTATCCATGCTCCTTACTCATTTTAATATTGTGTGATTGAACTTGGTAACTTGGTATGCTTGGCTGACTGTAATGTATGATCAGAAGTAGTAACTAGATGTTTAAGAATCAGATTCAGATAAGTTTTAGTAATGATACTTAGTTCAACAGATAGAGAGGTCCTATAGGGGAGGACCAAGTCAATGTGAGCTTGAAACTCTGAACAAATAAATACCAAGTCAGGCAGAATAAAAAGTACATTTAGATTAAAAAGTTACTATTAAAATACAAATCACACAGCTCTTCAAGGTAGAGTTTGAGAACGCTGCATTATATACCCTCCTGCTTCTTTGCCTAAATGGTGAGCAAATAGAAATTTTTCTACCTAAAATGGCAGAAAACACACCATTTTGGAGATGGAAAGGACGGCTAGAGGGGAAATGGAGGAGGCTGTAGTTTTTTAATAACATTTTTTTCCTTGGTGTTTTTTTTTTCCCATTTGCTAACGATTTAGTCAAAGTAGCTCAAAAGTAAATGTCTTTATAATACATGATATTGTAAAGTAATGTAATGGGAAATTTTGGCGCAAGCCCGTTTTGAGTAAAAATTTTAGCTTTTTGAGACATTATGCTGTTTTCGCGTCTTTTCAGCTAGTAAGTCGGGACCAGCGGGAGAGCAGATCTCCTGCATGACATATTTAATTTACACCTGCGGATATTATAGCTGACATCTATGCTAACTGGTGTAGATGTCAGTTTGTGCAGCACTGACAACCCAAGTTGCGCCATATTTATTCAGAGCTGTGGGCTTCTTGGAGTATGTTCACATTCAATTTTTTCTTTTCGTCAGAGGTATGCGTTAGGAGAAGTCTCTACGTATACCTCCAACGGAAGGCTGTATAGGCATAGAGTGGGATATATCACCTGAACTCCGCGGGCACAGCGTTACTTTGATCACTAGGCTCTGAAAGCCCCTGACGTTAGCAACGCTCTGACTGGGGATTCTGCTCCTAGGGAAGCCCCTGACAACACTGTCCATAAATGGACACTGACGTTAGGAGCTTTAAGATGCCAAAATCCTAGGCCAGAACACTGGCATTGCACTGGCTGGGGATTCCACTCCTGGAGGGAGCCCCTGACGTCACTGTCCATATATGGATTCTGCTCCTGGAGGACCCCTTGATGTTACTGTCTGTACATAGACAGTGACATTAGGGGCTTTGTAATGTGAGAATTCCAAGTCGGAGCGTTGGCAGCGCTGTGGCCGAGAATTACGCTTGTAGAGAAAGCCTCTCACTTTACTGTGCATATATGGCTTTAAATATCCATATTTGGCTTTAAACTCTGGAGTCCCCGGCCAGAGCATCGCAAGCACTCACTGGCCGGGAACTCCTGACTTGGGAAAGCCCTTGATGTCACTTTCACTATATGGACAGTGATGTTAGGAGTTTAAAAACTCAGGAATCCATGGCCAGAGCGTCGGCAATGCTCTGGTTAGTGATTACTCTCCTGGAAGGAGCCCCTGATGTCTGTCAATTGTTATGGTAGTAGTCGGATATGATCTTTAATAAATTGAAACCATTTTTTTAAGCTTTAAGAACAAGGTTTGACAATGATAAGTTCTACCCATGTGTATCTAATGCTGATATGTATCCATGCTCCTTACTCATTTTAATATTGTGTGATTGAACTTGGTAACTTGGTATGCTTGGCTGACTGTACTGTATGATCAGAAGTAGTAACTAGATGTTTAAGAATCAGATTCAGATAAGTTTTAGTAATGATACTTAGTTCAACAGATAGAGAGGTCCTATAGGGGAGGACCAAGTCAATGTGAGCTTGAAACTCTGAACAAATAAATACCAAGTCAGGCAGAGTAAAAAGTACATTTAGATTAAAAAGTTACTATTAAAATACAAACCACACAGCTCTTCAAGGTAGAGTTTGAGAAGCTGCATAATATACCCTCCTGCTACTTTGCCTAAATGGTGAGCAAATATAAATTTTTCTACCTAAAATGCCAGAAAACACACCATTTTGGAGATGGAAAGGACGGCTAGAGGGGAAATGGAGGAGGCCGTAGTTTTTTAATTAAATTTTTTCCTTGGTGTTTTTTTTTTTTCCATTTGCTAACGATTTATTCAAAGTAGCTCAAAAGTAAATGTCTTTATAATACATGATATTGTAAAGTAATGTAATGGGAAATTTTGGCGCATGCCCGTTTTGAGTAAAAATTTTAGCTTTTTGAGACATTATGCTGTTTTCGCGTCTTTTCAGCTAGTAAGTCGGGACCAGCGGGAGAGCAGATCTCCTGCATGACATATTTAATTTACACCTGCGGATATTATAGCTGACATCTATGCTAACTGGTGTAGATGTCAGTTTGTGCAGCACTGACAACCCAAGTTGTGCCATATTTATTCAGAGCTGTGGGCTTCTTGGAGTATGTTCACATTCAATTTTTTCTTTTCGTCAGAGGTATGCGTTGGGAGAAGTTTCTACGTATACCTCCAACGGAAGGCTGTATAGGCATAGAGTGGGATATATCACCTGAACTCCCTGGGCACAGCGTTACTTTAAGCACTAGGATCGGAAAGCCCCTGACGTTAGCAACGCTCTGACTGGGGATTCTGCTCCTACGGAAGCCCCTGACAACACTGTCCATAAATGGACACTGACGTTAGGAGCTTTAAGATGCCAATATCCTAGGCCAGAACACTGGCATTGCACTGGCTGGGGATTCCACTCCTGGAGGGAGCCCCTGACGTCACTGTCCATATATGGATTCTGCTCCTGGAGGACCCCTTGATGTTACTGTCTGTACATAGACAGTGACATTAGGGGCTTTGTAATGTGAGAATTCCAAGTCGGAGCGTTGGCAGCGCTGTGGCCGGGAATTACGCTTGTAGAGAAAGCCTCTCACTTTACTGTGCATATATGGCTTTAAATATCCATATTTGGCTTTAAACTCTGGAGTCCCCGGCCAGAGCATCGCAAGCACTCACTGGCCGGGAACTCCTGACTTGGGAAAGCCCTTGATGTCACTTTCACTATATGGACAGTGATGTTAGGAGTTTAAAAACCCAGGAATCCATGGCCAGAGCGTCGGCAATGCTCTGGTTAGTGATTACTCTCCTGGAAGGAGCCCCTGATGTCTGTCAATTGTTATGGTAGTAGTCGGATATGATCTTTAATAAATTTAAACCATTTTTTTAAGCTTTAAGAACAAGGTTTGACAATGATAAGTTCTACCCATGTGTATCTAATGCTGATATGTATCCATGCTCCTTACTAATTTTAATATTGTGTGATTGAACTTGGTAACTTGGTATGCTTGGCTGACTGTACTGTATGATCAGAAGTAGTAACTAGATGTTTAAGAATCAGATTCAGATAAGTTTTAGTAATGATACTTAGTTCAACAGATAGAGAGGTCCTATAGGGGAGGACCAAGTCAATGTGAGCTTGAAACTCTGAACAAATAAATACCAAGTCAGGCAGAGTAAAAAGTAAATTTAGATTAAAAAGTTACTATTAAAATACAAACCACACAGCTCTTCAAGGTAGAGTTTGAGAAGCTGCATAATATACCCTCCTGCTACTTTGCCTAAATGGTGAGCAAATATAAATTTTTCTACCTAAAATGGCAGAAAACACACCATTTTGGAGATGGAAAGGACGGCTAGAGGGGAAATGGAGGAGGCCGTAGTTTTTTAATTAAATTTTTTCCTTGGTGTTTTTTTTTTTTCCATTTGCTAACGATTTATTCAAAGTAGCTCAAAAGTAAATGTCTTTATAATACATGATATTGTAAAGTAATGTAATGGGAAATTTTGGCGCATGCCCGTTTTGAGTAAAAATTTTAGCTTTTTGAGACATTATGCTGTTTTCGCGTCTTTTCAGCTAGTAAGTCGGGACCAGCGGGAGAGCAGATCTCCTGCATGACATATTTAATTTACACCTGCGGATATTATAGCTGACATCTATGCTAACTGGTGTAGATGTCAGTTTGTGCAGCACTGACAACCCAAGTTGTGCCATATTTATTCAGAGCTGTGGGCTTCTTGGAGTATGTTCACATTCATTTTTTCTTTTCGTCAGAGGTATGCGTTGGGAGAAGTTTCTACGTATACCTCCAACGGAAGGCTGTATAGGCATAGAGTGGGATATATCACCTGAACTCCCTGGGCACAGCGTTACTTTAAGCACTAGGCTCGGAAAGCCCCTGACGTTAGCAACGCTCTGACTGGGGATTCTGCTCCTAGGGAAGCCCCTGACAACACTGTCCATAAATGGACACTGACGTTAGGAGCTTTAAGATGCCAAAATCCTAGGCCAGAACACTGGCATTGCACTGGCTGGGGATTCCACTCCTGGAGGGAGCCCCTGACGTCACTGTCCATATATGGATTCTGCTCCTGGAGGACCCCTTGATGTTACTGTCTGTACATAGACAGTGGCATTAGGGGCTTTGTAATGTGAGAATTCCAAGTCGGAGCGTTGGCAGCGCTGTGGCCGGGAATTACGCTTGTAGAGAAAGCCTCTCACTTTACTGTGCATATATGGCTTTAAATATCCATATTTGGCTTTAAACTCTGGAGTCCCCGGCCAGAGCATCGCAAGCACTCACTGGCCAGGAACTCCTGACTTGGGAAAGCCCTTGATGTCACTTTCACTATATGGACAGTGATGTTAGGAGTTTAAAAACCCAGGAATCCATGGCCAGAGCGTCGGCAATGCTCTGGTTAGTGATTACTCTCCTGGAAGGAGCCCCTGATGTCTGTCAATTGTTATGGTAGTAGTCGGATATGATCTTTAATAAATTGAAACCATTTTTTTAAGCTTTAAGAACAAGGCTTGACAATGATAAGTTCTACCCATGTGTATCTAATGCTGATATGTATCCATGCTCCTTACTAATTTTAATATTGTGTGATTGAACTTGGTAACTTGGTATGCTTGGCTGACTGTACTGTATGATCAGAAGTAGTAACTAGATGTTTAAGAATCAGATTCAGATAAGTTTTAGTAATGATACTTAGTTCAACAGATAGAGAGGTCCTATAGGGGAGGACCAAGTCAATGTGAGCTTGAAACTCTGAACAAATAAATACCAAGTCAGGCAGAGTAAAAAGTAAATTTAGATTAAAAAGTTACTATTAAAATACAAACCACACAGCTCTTCAAGGTAGAGTTTGAGAAGCTGCATAATATACCCTCCTGCTACTTTGCCTAAATGGTGAGCAAATAGAAATTTTTCTATCTAAAATGGCAGAAAACACACCATTTTGGAGATGGAAAGGACGGCTAGAGGGGAAATGGAGGAGGCCGTAGTTTTTTAATTACATTTTTTTCCTTGGTGTTTTTTTTTTCCATTTGCTAACGATTTAGTCAAAGTAGCTCAAAAGTAAATGTCTTTATAATACATGATATTGTAAAGTAATGTAATGGGAAATTTTGGCGCATGCCCGTTTTGAGTAAAAATGTTAGCTTTTTGAGACATTATGCTGTTTTCGCGTCTTTTCAGCTAGTAAGTCGGGACCAGCGGGAGGGCAGATCTCCTGCATGACATATTTAATTTACACCTGCGGATATTATAGCTGACATCTATGCTAACTGGTGTAGATGTCAGTTTGTGCAGCACTGACAACCCAAGTTGCGCCATATTTATTTAGAGCTGTGGGCTTCTTGGAGTATGTTCACATTCAATTTTTTCTTTTCGTCAGAGGTATGCGTTGGGAGAAGTTTCTACGTATACCTCCAACGGAAGGCTGTATAGGCATAGAGTGGGATATATCACCTGAACTCCCCGGGCACAGCGTTACTTTAAGCACTAGGCTCGGAAAGCCCCTGACGTTAGCAACGCTCTGACTGGGGATTCTGCTCCTAGGGAAGCCCCTGACAACACTGTCCATAAATGGACACTGACGTTAGGAGCTTTAAGATGCCAAAATCCTAGGCCAGAACACTGGCATTGCACTGGCTGGGGATTCCACTCCTGGAGGGAGCCCCTGACGTCACTGTCCATATATGGATTCTGCTCCTGGAGGATCCCTTGATGTTACTGTCTGTACATAGAAGGTGACATTAGGGGCTTTGTAATGTGAGAATTCCAAGTCGGAGCGTTGGCAGCGCTGTGGTCGGGAATTACGCTTGTAGAGAAAGCCTCTCACTTTACTGTGCATATATGGCTTTAAATATCCATATTTGGCTTTAAACTCTGGAGTCCCCGGCCAGAGCATCGCAAGCACTCACTGGCCGGGAACTCCTGACTTGGGAAAGCGCTTGATGTCACTTTCACTATATGGACAGTGATGTTAAGAGTTTAAAAACCCAGGAATCCATGGCCAGAGCGTCGGCAATGCTCTGGTTAGTGATTACTCTCCTGGAAGGAGCCCCTGATGTCTGTCAATTGTTATGGTAGTAGTCGGATATGACCTTTAATAAATTTAAACCATTTTTTAAAGCTTTAAGAACAAGGTTTGACAATGATAAGTTCTACCCATGTGTATCTAATGCTGATATGTATCCATGCTCCTTACTCATTTTAATATTGTGTGATTGAACTTGGTAACTTGGTATGCTTGGCTGACTGTACTGTATGATCAGAAGTAGTAACTAGATGTTTAAGAATCAGATTCAGATAAGTTTTAGTAATGATACTTAGTTCAACAGATAGAGAGGTCCTATAGGGGAGGACCAAGTCAATGTGAGCTTGAAACTCTGAACAAATAAATACCAAGTCAGGCAGAGTAAAAAGTACATTTAGATTAAAAAGTTACTATTAAAATACAAACCACACAGCTCTTCAAGGTAGAGTTTGAGAAGCTGCATAATATACCCTCCTGCTACTTTGCCTAAATGGTGAGCAAATATAAATTTTTCTACCTAAAATGGCAGAAAACACACCATTTTGGAGATGGAAAGGACGGCTAGAGGGGAAATGGAGGAGGCCGTAGTTTTTTAATTAAATTTTTTCTTTGGTGTTTTTTTTTTTTCCATTTGCTAACGATTTATTCAAAGTAGCTCAAAAGTAAATGTCTTTATAATACATGATATTGTAAAGTAATGTAATGGGAAATTTTGGCGCATGCCCGTTTTGAGTAAAAATTTTAGCTTTTTGAGACATTATGCTGTTTTCGCGTCTTTTCAGCTAGTAAGTCGGGACCAGCGGGAGAGCAGATCTCCTGCATGACATATTTAATTTACACCTGCGGATATTATAGCTGACATCTATGCTAACTGGTGTAGATGTCAGTTTGTGCAGCACTGACAACCCAAGTTGTGCCATATTTATTCAGAGCTGTGGGCTTCTTGGAGTATGTTCACATTCAATTTTTTCTTTTCGTCAGAGGTATGCGTTGGGAGAAGTTTCTACGTATACCTCCAACGGAAGGCTGTATAGGCATAGAGTGGGATATATCACCTGAACTCCCTGGGCACAGCGTTACTTTAAGCACTAGGCTCGGAAAGCCCCTGACGTTAGCAACGCTCTGACTGGGGATTCTGCTCCTAGGGAAGCCCCTGACAACACTGTCCATAAATGGACACTGACGTTAGGAGCTTTAAGATGCCAAAATCCTAGGCCAGAACACTGGCATTGCACTGGCTGGGGATTCCACTCCTGGAGGGAGCCCCTGACGTCACTGTCCATATATGGATTCTGCTCCTGGAGGACCCCTTGATGTTACTGTCTGTACATAGACAGTGACATTAGGGGCTTTGTAATGTGAGAATTCCAAGTCGGAGCGTTGGCAGCGCTGTGGCCGGGAATTACGCTTGTAGAGAAAGCCTCTCACTTTACTGTGCATATATGGCTTTAAATATCCATATTTGGCTTTAAACTCTGGAGTCCCCGGCCAGAGCATCGCAATCACTCACTGGCCGGGAACTCCTGACTTGGGAAAGCCCTTGATGTCACTTTCACTATATGGACAGTGATGTTAGGAGTTTAAAAACCCAGGAATCCATGGCCAGAGCGTCGGCAATGCTCTGGTTAGTGATTACTCTCCTGGAAGGAGCCCCTGATGTCTGTCAATTGTTATGGTAGTAGTCGGATATGATCTTTAATAAATTGAAACCATTTTTTTAAGCTTTAAGAACAAGGCTTGACAATGATAAGTTCTACCCATGTGTATCTAATGCTGATATGTATCCATGCTCCTTACTAATTTTAATATTGTGTGATTGAACTTGGTAACTTGGTATGCTTGGCTGACTGTACTGTATGATCAGAAGTAGTAACTAGATGTTTAAGAATCAGATTCAGATAAGTTTTAGTAATGATACTTAGTTCAACAGATAGAGAGGTCCTATAGGGGAGGACCAAGTCAATGTGAGCTTGAAACTCTGAACAAATAAATACCAAGTCAGGCAGAGTAAAAAGTAAATTTAGATTAAAAAGTTACTATTAAAATACAAACCACACAGCTCTTCAAGGTAGAGTTTGAGAAGCTGCATAATATACCCTCCTGCTACTTTGCCTAAATGGTGAGCAAATATAAATTTTTCTACCTAAAATGGCAGAAAACACACCATTTTGGAGATGGAAAGGACGGCTAGAGGGGAAATGGAGGAGGCCGTAGTTTTTTAATTAAATTTTTTCCTTGGTGTTTTTTTTTTTCCATTTGCTAACGATTTATTCAAAGTAGCTCAAAAGTAAATGTCTTTATAATACATGATATTGTAAAGTAATGTAATGGGAAATTTTGGCGCATGCCCGTTTTGAGTAAAAATTTTAGCTTTTTGAGACATTATGCTGTTTTCGCGTCTTTTCAGCTAGTAAGTCGGGACCAGCGGGAGAGCAGATCTCCTGCATGACATATTTAATTTACACCTGCGGATATTATAGCTGACATATATGCTAACTGGTGTAGATGTCAGTTTGTGCAGCACTGACAACCCAAGTTGTGCCATATTTATTCAGAGCTGTGGGCTTCTTGGAGTATGTTCACATTCATTTTTTCTTTTCGTCAGAGGTATGCGTTGGGAGAAGTTTCTACGTATACCTCCAACGGAAGGCTGTATAGGCATAGAGTGGGATATATCACCTGAACTCCCTGGGCACAGCGTTACTTTAAGCACTAGGCTCGGAAAGCCCCTGACGTTAGCAACGCTCTGACTGGGGATTCTGCTCCTAGGGAAGCCCCTGACAACACTGTCCATAAATGGACACTGACGTTAGGAGCTTTAAGATGCCAAAATCCTAGGCCAGAACACTGGCATTGCACTGGCTGGGGATTCCACTCCTGGAGGGAGCCCCTGACGTCACTGTCCATATATGGATTCTGCTCCTGGAGGACCCCTTGATGTTACTGTCTGTACATAGACAGTGACATTAGGGGCTTTGTAATGTGAGAATTCCAAGTCGGAGCGTTGGCAGCGCTGTGGCCGGGAATTACGCTTGTAGAGAAAGCCTCTCACTTTACTGTGCATATATGGCTTTAAATATCCATATTTGGCTTTAAACTCTGGAATCCCCGGCCAGAGCATCGCAAGCACTCACTGGCCAGGAACTCCTGACTTGGGAAAGCCCTTGATGTCACTTTCACTATATGGACAGTGATGTTAGGAGTTTAAAAACCCAGGAATCCATGGCCAGAGCGTCGGCAATGCTCTGGTTAGTGATTATTCTCCTGGAAGGAGCCCCTGATGTCTGTCAATTGTTATGGTAGTAGTCGGATATGATCTTTAATAAATTGAAACCATTTTTTTAAGCTTTAAGAACAAGGCTTGACAATGATAAGTTCTACCCATGTGTATCTAATGCTGATATGTATCCATGCTCCTTACTAATTTTAATATTGTGTGATTGAACTTGGTAACTTGGTATGCTTGGCTGACTGTACTGTATGATCAGAAGTAGTAACTAGATGTTTAAGAATCAGATTCAGATAAGTTTTAGTAATGATACTTAGTTCAACAGATAGAGAGGTCCTATAGGGGAGGACCAAGTCAATGTGAGCTTGAAACTCTGAACAAATAAATACCAAGTCAGGCAGAGTAAAAAGTTAATTTAGATTAAAAAGTGACTATTAAAATACAAACCACACAGCTCTTCAAGGTAGAGTTTGAGAAGCTGCATAATATACCCTCCTGCTACTTTGCCTAAATGGTGAGCAAATAGAAATTTTTCTACCTAAAATGGCAGAAAACACACCATTTTGGAGATGGAAAGGACGGCTAGAGGGGAAATGGAGGAGGCCGTAGTTTTTTAATTACATTTTTTTCCTTGGTGTTTTTTTTTTCCATTTGCTAACGATTTAGTCAAAGTAGCTCAAAAGTAAATGTCTTTATAATACATGATATTGTAAAGTAATGTAATGGGAAATTTTGGCGCATGCCCGTTTTGAGTAAAAATTGTAGCTTTTTGAGACATTATGCTGTTTTCGCGTCTTTTCAGCTAGTAAGTCGGGACCAGCGGGAGAGCAGATCTCCTGCATGACATATTTAATTTACACCTGCGGATATTATAGCTGACATCTATGCTAACTGGTGTAGATGTCAGTTTGTGCAGCACTGACAACCCAAGTTGCGCCATATTTATTCAGAGCTGTGGGCTTCTTGGAGTATGTTCACATTCAATTTTTTCTTTTCGTCAGAGGTATGCGTTGGGAGAAGTCTCTACGTATACCTCCAACGGAAGGCTGTATAGGCATAGAGTGTGATATATAACCTGAACTCCCCGGGCACAGCGTTACTTTAAGCACTAGGCTCAGAAAGCCCCTGACGTTAGCAACGCTCTGACTGGGGATTCTGCTCCTAGGGAAGCCCCTGACAACACTGTCCATAAATGGACACTGACGTTAGGAGCTTTAAGATGCCAAAATACTAGGCCAGAACACTGGCATTGCACTGGCTGGGGATTCCACTCCTGGAGGGAGCCCCTGACGTCACTGTCCATATATGGATTCTGCTCCTGGAGGATCCCTTGATGTTACTGTCTGTACATAGACAGTGACATTAGGGGCTTTGTAATGTGAGAATTCCAAGTCGGAGCGTTGGCAGCGCTGTGGCCGGGAATTACGCTTGTAGAGAAAGCCTCTCACTTTACTGTGCATATATGGCTTTAAATATCCATATTTTGCTTTAAACTCTGGAGTCCCCGGCCAGAGCATCGCAAGCACTCACTGGCCGGGAACTCCTGACTTGGGAAAGCCCTTGATGTCACTTTCACTATATGGACAGTGATGTTAGGAGTTTAAAAACCCAGGAATCCATGGCCAGAGCGTCGGCAATGCTCTGGTTAGTGATTACTCTCCTGGAAGGAGCCCCTGATGTCTGTCAATTGTTATGGTAGTAGTCGGATATGATCTTTAATAAATTTAAACCATTTTTTTAAGCTTTAAGAACAAGGTTTGACATTGATAAGTTCTACCCATGTGTATCTAATGCTGATATGTATCCATGCTCCTTACTCATTTTAATATTGTGTGATTGAACTTGGTAACTTGGTATGCTTGGCTGACTGTACTGTATGATCAGAAGTAGTAACTAGATGTTTAAGAATCAGATTCAGATAAGTTTTAGTAATGATACTTAGTTCAACAGATATAGAGGTCCTATAGGGGAGGACCAAGTCAATGTGAGCTTGAAACTCTGAACAAATAAATACCAAGTCAGGCAGAGTAAAAAGTAAATTTAGATTAAAAAGTTACTATTAAAATACAAACCACACAGCTCTTCAAGGTAGAGTTTGAGAAGCTGCATAATATAACCTCCTGCTACTTTGCTTAAATGGTGAGCAAATAGAAATTTTTCTACCTAAAATGGCAGAAAACACACCATTTTGGAGATGGAAAGGACGGCTAGAGGGGAAATGGAGGAGGCCGTAGTTTTTTAATTACATTTTTTTCCTTGGTGTTTTTTTTTTTCCATTTGCTAACGATTTAGTCAAAGTAGCTCAAAAGTAAATGTCTTTATAATACATGATATTGTAAAGTAATGTAATGGGAAATTTTGGCGCATGCCCGTTTTGAGTAAAAATTTTAGCTTTTTGAGACATTATGCTGTTTTCGCGTCTTTTCAGCTAGTAAGTCGGGACCAGCGGGAGAGCAGATCTCCTGCATGACATATTTAATTTACACCTGCGGATATTATAGCTGACATCTATGCTAACTGGTGTAGATGTCAGTTTGTGCAGCACTGACAACCCAAGTTGCGCCATATTTATTCAGAGCTGTGGGCTTCTTGGAGTATGTTCACATTCAATTTTTTCTTTTCGTCAGAGGTATGCGTTGGGAGAAGTCTCTACGTATACCTCCAACGGAAGGCTGTATAGGCATAGAGTGGGATAAATCACCTGAACTCCCCGGGCACAGCGTTACTTTAAGCACTAGGCTGGGAAAGCCCCGGACGTTAGCAACGCTCTGACTGGGGATTCTGCTCCTAGGGAAGCCCCTGACAACACTGTCCATAAATGGACACTGACGTTAGGAGCTTTAAGATGTCAAAATCCTATGCCAGAACACTGGCATTGCACTGGGTGGGGATTCCACTCCTGGAGGGAGCCCCTGACGTCACTGTCCATATATGGATTCTGCTCCTGGAGGATCCCTTGATGTTACTGTCTGTACATAGACAGTGACATTAGGGGCTTTGTAATGTGAGAATTCCAAGTCGGAGCGTTGGCAGCGCTGTGGCCGGGAATTACGCTTGTAGAGAACGCCTCTCACATTACTGTGCATATATGGCTTTAAATATCCTTATTTGGCTTTAAACTCTGGAGTCCCCGGCCAGAGCATCGCAAGCACTCACTGGCCGGGAACTCCTGACTTGGGAAAGCCCTTGATGTCACTTTCACTATATGGACAGTGATGTTAGGAGTTTAAAAACCCAGGAATCAGTGGCCAGAGCGTCGGCAATTCTCTGGTTAGTGATTACTCTCCTGGAAGGAGCCCCTGATGTCTGTCAATTGTTATGGTTGTAGTCGGATATGATCTTTAATAAATTTAAACCATTTTTTTAAGCTTTAAGAACAAGGTTTGACAATGATAAGTTCTACCCATGTGTATCTTTTCTTTTCAATTTTCTTTTTATTCTTTTAAACAAAAGTGAATCATACAACTGAATAGCAAAAGGTTGATTTAACAGCATATGAAGGTACAATCAAGCAAATGATAAGTGTCAATTTATACAGTGTAACATTGCATACGCAGCTATTCCGTAACATTCAGGTTAAGATACAAATTTGGAACAATACATTATAAGAGTATAATAATAGTACTCGGTTGTTAAGGGGCCAAATGCGGGGAGGGTAGGGGGAAAAATGAACGAGAGGGAGTAGGAGGGGAAGGGGTTGAGAGAGATTTACAAGATAATTTTTTCTAAGACAAGAAATATCGGTTACAGTTATACAACTTAGTCGCAAACTAACAAATCCAACAAGGTGACCCATCGGATCTGGCTATTGTGTATTCAAGGCTACGTCCAAGAACTGATCTGAGGAGCGGAATATTGTCCAGGGTCTCCAGATCTCTATAAATTTAGTATATGAGCGGTTAGAGAGTGCTGCTATTTCTTCTATATAGTAAATTTGCTCTACCTTGGTTATCCATTGAGAGAGCGTGGGGACTTGCATCGATCTCCAGTTTGGGGGGATGAGAAGTTTGGCCCCCGATAAGAGGTGTTTAACGAGAGTGTTTGTGGATTTACTTATTTTTGCCAATGGAAGGTTAAGAAAGATGGTAGCTGGGGGTATTTGGATTGAGATGTCACAGATTCTTGCTATAAGATCTAATACAGGTATCCAATAACGTTGGATCTTAGCGCATGACCACCAGATATGGATGTAAGATCCGGTTTCCCCCAAACATCTCCAACATGTGTCTGGGATGGAAGGGTACCAGAGATGTGTTTTATCCAGTGTGGTATACCATCGTGACACTAACTTATAAGAGTTTTCTTGTGTTTTAATACACTGGGAGGGACCATGGGAATTCCTGTAAAGGATATTTGTATCTTTTTTATTTAAGGTAATGGAGAGATCCTTTTCCCAGAGTGCGATATATGATCTTTTGAAAGGGACGTTCCTATTAATTAACAATTTATAAATCTGAGAAACACATTTCCGTGGGTTTTTTACTTGTCCGAGGAAGGATTCAAAGATAGTCAAGGGTCTTTCCAAGGAACCTGCTGTGAAGTATGGTAGGTTTGCTTGTTTTAGGGACATATAGTGCATTAAATGGAGATTCGGAAGGTTTGGATTTTCGGTCCAAGTCTGTAAGGATATGATCGTCCCATCAGCTAGTATGGAGTCTAGAGTATCAGTCAATCTGACCGAAGGGTTACTAGTGTGACTTCCCAAACCCTCTTGGTATAAATCCACCAAGTCTGAGATACGTGTCAGTGGGGATGGTGTGGGAACCAGTAGGTCCCTAAAGAGAGAGAGTGATTTTATTGTTAACTTGGTCAGAGCATTTTTAAATGAAAGGTTTGTTATGCTGTCTGGGTGTGCAAGTAGCAATGCTCTGAGAGGAACAGGGGCTAGGAGTTCCTCAATTGAGACCCATAATTTATTCTCCGGTTTCCGAAACCAGTCTACAGTCCTGGATATCGAAGCCGTGTGGTAATAGTTCTTAAAATCAGGAGCCCCAATTCCTCCCAGGGATTTAGGCAGTGAAAGCGTCTCTGCACTAATTTTGGGGTGCCTGCCATTCCAAATATATTGAAATATCATTGAGCGAAGTTTCGTGAAGTAAGATTGTGGAATGTGAATAGGTAACATTTGGAATAGGTAGTTAAATTTGGGGAGGATTAACCCTTTAATCAAGTTTTTCCTGCCCATCCAGGAAATAAAGGGAGCTAACCAGGATTCTATAATGAATTTAGTGCCGGCCAAGAGAGGGAGATAGTTTAAGGCGAAGTGGTCAGGCCAATGTTTACACAATTTGACTCCCAAGTACGTAATGCATTTTGGAGGCCACTTAATTGGATATCGGGATTCTAGTAATCGTGTCGTAGAGTTAGAAACATTGATCCCTAAGGCTTCGGATTTTTCTGCGTTGATTTTGAAATTGGACAGAGCACTAAATTTAGAAAAAATTTCGAGGACTGCCGGTATTTCTGAAATCGGGTCAGACATGATTATGAGTAAATCATCTGCAAATACTGCTGTCTTGTGATGTGTTGATTGAGTTGTGATACCTTTTATATCTGGGTGATGTCTGATAGTTTGGATTAATGACTCCATCACAAGGACAAACAGAAGTGGTGATAGCGGGCAGCCTTGTCTAGTTCCATTTAGGATTTGAAAGCTAGATGAGAGGGTTCCGTTAATACGGAGTTTAGCTGTTGGGGTGATATACATTTGTAGTATAGCTTGGGTGAAAATTTTAGGAATTCCAAATCGGTCTAAGGTTTCTTCCATAAAGGTCCAGTCTACCCTGTCGAAGGCCTTCTCTGCATCAGTGCTCAGGAATGTCATAGATCTGTTCTTCTCCTTAGCTAACTGTAGTAAATGCAATAGTCGTAGAGAGTTATCTTTCCCTTCCCTGTCCGAAACGAATCCCACTTGTTCCGGAGCAATCAAGTCCGGTAGTATCGGACTTAATCGATTGGCTAAGAGTTTTGCGAATATTTTTAGGTCAGTATTTAAAAGTGAGATAGGTTTGTAGTTACTACATAAGTCAGGGTCCTTACCGTCTTTGTGAATCAGGGTAATATGCGCTTCTAGAGTCTGTCTAGGAAAGCTAGAACCTTGTAGTATAGAGTTACACAAACCAAGGAGATGAGGTAGTAGTTATTTCTGAAATACTTTATAGTAATGTATGGGAAGTCCGTCTGGTCCTGGACTTTTTCCCGAAGGGCACTTCGACAGGATAGACTGGAGCTCAGACTCCGTGACCGATTTCTGCAGAGTGGCTTGTTGTGTAGGGGAAAGTTGGGGCAAAGTTAGGGACGCAAGAAATGAGTTAATGATTTGTTTCCTACTGCTCCGCTCTCCATCAGTCTCTTGAGATCGAATTTGATAGAGGGAGGAGTAATAATTTACAAAAGCCTCTGAAATCAGATCAGTGTCGCTAGTTTTCAAACCATTAGCCAATTTCAGGGAGTGAATATAAGACCTGGATTTCCTCTTCTTTATCAACGAAATCATGAGTTTGGAGACTTTATCTCCGTGTATGAATATTTGATTTTTCCAATTAGAATAGAATTTGGCAGACTGCTTATTGAGTAAATCTTTTAGGGCCTGTCTTTTGACCGTGAGCGAGGCGAGGACATCTAGTGTTTGTACATTTTTGTGTTGCCTCTCCAGCTGAGAGATTTCCTCATATAACGCCGAAAGTTTCCGTCTTCTACTGCTATTTTGATACGAGCCAATAGAAATGAATTCACCTCTAATCACTGCCTTGTGGGCCTCCCAGATCACCGGCATAGGACATTGCTCTATAGTATTGATTTGGAAATAAGATAGTATAGCCGAGGCAACACGTTTCTTATTTGTTTCTGAGTTGAGTAAACTTTCGTTCAGGGACCATGCCTTTTGTCCAGCCGGTCTGTGTGTTAGCGAGGCTCGGAGCAGTAGGGGAGAGTGATCGGAGTGTATAGCGGTCAGAATTCGTACTTCCACAATGTTAGGCAATAACGAAAGAGGAAGAATGAGGTAGTCTAGTCTCTGATACGAATTGTGCGTATAATCAATCGCATTTGGGTGCATATATCGCCAGGTATCGATTAAGGGGAAGGATTGCAGTGATTTTTTAATTCGCGAAAGGGCTCTGCGTGAAAGCGAGGATTTCTTTGTAGAAGAATCGAGGTCGAGGTCCGGCTCCAGAGCCACGTTTAAGTCTCCCCCCGCCAGACATATACCTTCCATAAAGGGCCTAACTGTGTCAAGTGCGGATGGGATCCATGACACCTGATTGATATTAGTTACATATAGATTACCCAACGTAACTAAGGATCCCGCTAAGAGACCCTTTATGAATATATATCTGCCTTCGCTGTCAGAGAGTGAATCTTGTAAGCCAAAGGGTACATGTTTAGCAAGGGCTATTGCAACTCCACATTAATTTTTGAACGGGGAATGCGAGTGAAACCATGTATTGTAATATGATTTATGAAAAGATGGCAATTTTTGGGCTCGTAGATGGGTTTCCTGAAACAATATAATGTCTGCTTTTGTGTTTTTAAGATATTGAAGGATTTGTGATCGTTTGACCGGAGAGTTTAGGCCTCTGACGTTATAAGAAACTATTGACCAAGTTGTATGTGAGTCAGTCATAGTGACGTTGCAAATTGGATCCGTAAAGAGCGGGGTCTCTCTCGGGGATGTGTCCTAGAAAATGGGACAGGGGAATAAGTAACATAGCTATAACTAGGGTATCTTGTAACAGTACTGTAAATGCATCATCGGTGAATCGTGTCACCATGAACAGATGATGCAAGTGAACAATCGTCATTTGACGTAGAAGAGCAATAGAGAAAATGTTAGGTGAATGTTAACAGAATGGTGGTATTTAATCAGGTATAGGCACTTGGGTGAACAGAATGAACTGAGTGTACCTAGGGCTTTTTGAGGCTCTCGAATTGGTCGAAGTAGATATATCTTATATATGAGGTGAGTAATCTTCTGACTGTGGATATAAATCCCCCTACATATATAAACCCTAATAGAAGAAACAAAATGTAACTTAGTCGACATCAATATTGCGTAAGCATAGCAGGTATGAGTTGCATCGAGTAGACGTCTCTATATAGTATCACATATATGTATTCCAGAAAACCGGTAATAAATGCAAAAAAACAAAAGAAAAACACAGATTTGGCTAAATCTCAGATTCAATTAAGACTAGCTATGCAAAATAACCACATAAAAAACTAGTCTCCGTTCACACTCGGTACAGTCCTTTGAAAGGATACATCTGGGTGTAATCCGTTGATTGGAGCATAAGACAATAAATACTTTATATTCAAGAAGGGTCCGACAATGAAGGGGACCTTGGAGCTTTGTGGGATCGCCGTCTTGCCCTTTGACCTTCGGGTGCCTGAACTGTTTCCCATTGAGGTAGTTGAGGGATATGTTGAAGACGAGCAGCATCATGCACCATTTCTAGGTCGGGATAAGCCTCCAGAGATATGTCAAGTTCAGAGCAGATATTTCTGATGTCTGACGAGGATCTAGCTGTGAATCTCTTTCCATTAACAGAGAAGGAGAGACCAAACGGGAAGAGCCAACAAAATGGGATCTGCCTCTGTCTCAATGTAGACGTAAAGGGTTTCAGGAGCCTACGTTTGTATAAAGTGGTGGAAGCCAAGTCCTGGAAAATAGCAATTTGGGCCTCTCCATAGAGTATGTTTGTTGAGAGTCGGCTTTTCTGTATGATGCGATCTTTAATTCTGTAATCCAATATTCTGCAAATAATATCCTGAGGGGGATGGCTTTGGTCGGAGTGACCTGTGAGCCCTCTCAATAACTAGGTTTGGGTAATCTTCAGGGTCTAGGAATTTCCGGAACGTCTCGGTCAGAGCGGTAAGAATATCTTCGTTGGCAATTTACTCAGGCAGTCCCTTGATGCGCAGGTTGTTTCTCCTATCCCTGTTTTCATGGTCTTCTAGTATGGAATACATTTTATTAATTTGTCCTTCTTGTGACTGTAGACAGGTTGTGAGATCAGAAGAGGAGGAAAGTAAGGTCGTTTGCGTCTTTTCCAGTGCATCGACTCTATTACCCACTTGTAAGAGCTCTTGTTTGATTTCAGAAAGATCGTTGGCAAGTGGTTCAAGTGCTTTAGCTAAAATTCGCTTCATAAAGGATCTTGAGACTGGAAGTTCCTTATCCTCTATATTTTGGTCGTCTTCACTCATTTGCTCCAGCTCGGGTTCTCCCCGTTTTTGCGTAGCTTTTAAGGGTGAGATTGACTTGGAGTGACTCGACTTCCCCCCTTGTTTTTTTACAAATTTGTCCATCTCTGCTTGTGGAGTTTGCGGATGTGGGCCCGAAACCGTAGCTGTTTGTTTCGGACCGATTTTACCCATATTAACTAAGAAGATATCGTAGCGGAAGAATTTTCTCTATTTAAGCTCGCCACTGTTGTAAGTATATTACATATTCGTCGGTGGTCTTGAAGTGCGTGTAGAAGAAGCGATTGGTATCGCTGCAGTAATCTTAGCTTGACACCGGAGAAGTTGAGCTGTCCCTTGATACCCCTCTGGCTCTGCAGAGGGGGTCAGGTCTAAGCGAGTTCCGGCAGGTACAGTCGGTACTGATCGACGGACCAGCAACTGAAAAAAAATTGGGTTGAGGGCCCTTTAATTGGAGGAAACCAGCTTTGCTTTTTTTTTTTTTTTTTTTTATTCAATTGGCGGACTTCAATGTCCAGGCGGAGGCTGGTGTAGCTGGAGTTATGAAAGGTGAGGATGGGGCTTGGGTGAGGTAAGGTGAGGTTGGGGGTGAGGCTGGTGCTGTGTATGTTGCAGCTGGAGTGTGCACAATCAGTTGCCTCCCTGAGGCTACTCACCGACCCCTAAAGACGTCCAGGCTGAGAGGAGACTAAACTGGCGGCCCCAGTCGTCTCAGTGGAGTTCCTAGATCCTCTGGGACGTGCTCTTATGCGGCTGAGGGCCGGAGGCGGGGACCAGGAAGTAGCCCTGCACTCTTCAGGTCTCCGGTCACTTGTCAGGCCCGCACCGTTCCGGGCCGCGCCTGCTGTACAAATCGAGGCCGCGGCTTCGGTCCCGCCAGCAGGCCGCAAAACCGGAAGTCGGCCGAGGCGGCTGAGACCGGCGTCAAAGTGATCAGCGAGGGGCGAGGAGGACCGTGACACCGATGGGGGCCCCGGGTTTGCAGTGGAAGAGGTCCGGATTACCCGGTATGAGGCTCGCTGATCAGGAGCTCCCTGTGAGTGCGTCCGTCCGGTGTCGCTGCTTGCCACGCCCCCTACCCATGTGTATCTAATGCTGATATGTATCCATGCTCCTTACTCATTTTAATATTGTGTGATTGAACTTGGTAACTTGGTATGCTTGGCTGACTGTACTGTATGATCAGGAGTAGTAACTACATGTTTAAGAATCAGATTCAGATAAGTTTTAGTAATGATACTTAGTTCAACAGATAGAGAGGTCCTATAGGGGAGGACCAAGTCAATGTGAGCTTGAAACTCTGAACAAATAAGTACCAAGTCAGGCAGAGTAAAAAGTACATTTAGATTAAAAAGTTACTATTAAAATACAAATCACACAGCTCTTCAAGGTAGAGTTTGAGAACGCTGCATTATATACCCTCCTGCTTCTTTGCCTAAATGGTGAGCAAATAGAAATTTTTCTACCTAAAATGGCAGAAAACACACCATTTTGGAGATGGAAAGGACGGCTAGAGGGGAAATGGAGGAGGCTGTAGTTTTTTAATAACATTTTTTTCCTTGGTGTTTTTTTTTTCCCATTTGCTAACGATTTAGTCAAAGTAGCTCAAAAGTAAATGTCTTTATAATACATGATATTGTAAAGTAATGTAATGGGAAATTTTGGCGCAAGCCCGTTTTGAGTAAAAATTTTAGCTTTTTGAGACATTATGCTGTTTTCGCGTCTTTTCAGCTAGTAAGTCGGGACCAGCGGGAGAGCAGATCTCCTGCATGACATATTTAATTTACACCTGCGGATATTATAGCTGACATCTATGCTAACTGGTGTAGATGTCAGTTTGTGCAGCACTGACAACCCAAGTTGCGCCATATTTATTCAGAGCTGTGGGCTTCTTGGAGTATGTTCACATTCAATTTTTTCTTTTCGTCAGAGGTATGCGTTAGGAGAAGTCTCTACGTATACCTCCAACGGAAGGCTGTATAGGCATAGAGTGGGATATATCACCTGAACTCCCCGGGCACAGCGTTACTTTGATCACTAGGCTCTGAAAGCCCCTGACGTTAGCAACGCTCTGACTGGGGATTCTGCTCCTAGGGAAGCCCCTGACAACACTGTCCATAAATGGACACTGACGTTAGGAGCTTTAAGATGCCAAAATCCTAGGCCAGAACACTGGCATTGCACTGGCTGGGGATTCCACTCCTGGAGGGAGCCCCTGACGTCACTGTCCATATATGGATTCTGCTCCTGGAGGACCCCTTGATGTTACTGTCTGTATATAGACAGTGACATTAGGGGCTTTGTAATGTGAGAATTCCAAGTCGGAGCGTTGGCAGCGCTGTGGCCGGGAATTACGCTTGTAGAGAAAGCCTCTCACTTTACTGTGCATATATGGCTTTAAATATCCATATTTGGCTTTAAACTCTGGAGTCCCCGGCCAGAGCATCGCAAGCACTCACTGGCCGGGAACTCCTGACTTGGGAAAGCCCTTGATGTCACTTTCACTATATGGACAGTGATGTTAGGAGTTTAAAAACTCAGGAATCCATGGCCAGAGCGTCGGCAATGCTCTGGTTAGTGATTACTCTCCTGGAAGGAGCCCCTGATGTCTGTCAATTGTTATGGTAGTAGTCGGATATGATCTTTAATAAATTGAAACCATTTTTTTAAGCTTTAAGAACAAGGTTTGACAATGATAAGTTCTACCCATGTGTATCTAATGCTGATATGTATCCATGCTCCTTACTCATTTTAATATTGTGTGATTGAACTTGGTAACTTGGTATGCTTGGCTGACTGTACTGTATGATCAGAAGTAGTAACTAGATGTTTAAGAATCAGATTCAGATAAGTTTTAGTAATGATACTTAGTTCAACAGATAGAGAGGTCCTATAGGGGAGGACCAAGTCAATGTGAGCTTGAAACTCTGAACAAATAAATACCAAGTCAGGCAGAGTAAAAAGTACATTTAGATTAAAAAGTTACTATTAAAATACAAACCACACAGCTCTTCAAGGTAGAGTTTGAGAAGCTGCATAATATACCCTCCTGCTACTTAGCCTAAATGGTGAGCAAATATAAATTTTTCTACCTAAAATGGCAGAAAACACACCATTTTGGAGATGGAAAGGACGGCTAGAGGGGAAATGGAGGAGGCCGTAGTTTTTTAATTACATTTTTTTCCTTGGTGTTTTTTTTTTTCCATTTGCTAACGATTTAGTCAAAGTAGCTCAAAAGTAAATGTCTTTATAATACATGATATTGTAAAGTAATGTAATGGGAAATTTTGGCGCATGCCCGTTTTGAGTAAAAATTTTAGCTTTTTGAGACATTATGCTGTTTTCGCGTCTTTTCAGCTAGTAAGTCGGGACCAGCGGGAGAGCAGATCTCCTGCATGACATATTTAATTTACACCTGCGGATATTATAGCTGACATCTATGCTAACTGGTGTAGATGTCAGTTTGTGCAGCACTGACAACCCAAGTTGCGCCATATTTATTCAGAGCTGTGGGCTTCTTGGAGTATGTTCACATTCAATTTTTTCTTTTCGTCAGAGGTATGCGTTGGGAGAAGTCTCTACGTATACCTCCAACGGAAGGCTGTATAGGCATAGAGTGGGATATATCGCCTGAACTCCCCGGGCACAGCGTTACTTTAAGCACTAGGCTCGGAAAGCCCCTGACGTCAGCAACGCTCTGACTGGGGATTCTGCTCCTAGGGAAGCCCCTGACAACACTGTCCATAAATGGACACTGACGTTAGGAGCTTTAAGATGCCAAAATCCTAGGCCAGAACACTGGCATTGCACTTGCTGGGAATTCCACTCCTGGAGGGAGCCCCTGATGTCACTGTCCATATATGGATTCTGCTCCTGGAGGATCCCTTGATGTTACTGTCTGTACATAGACAGTGACATTAGGGGCTTTGTAATGTGAGAATTCCAAGTCGGAGCGTTGGCAGCTCTGTGGCCGGGAATTACTCTTGTAGAGAAAGCCTCTCACTTTACTGTGCATATATGGCTTTAAATATCCATATTTGGCTTTAAACTCTGGAGTCCCCGGCCAGAGCATCGCAAGCACTCACTGGCCGGGAACTCCTGACTTGGGAAAGCCCTTGATGTCACTTTCACTATATGGACAGTGATGTTAGGAGTTTAAAAACCCAGGAATCCATGGCCAGAGCGTCGGCAATGCTCTGTTTAGTGATTACTCTCCTGGAAGGAGCCCCTGATGTCTGTCAATTGTTATGGTAGTAGTCGGATATGATCTTTAATAAATTTAAACCATTTTTTTAAGCTTTAAGAACAAGGTTTAACAATGATAAGTTCTACCCATGTGTATCTAATGCTGATATGTTTCCATGCTCCTTACTCATTTTAATATTGTGTGATTGAACTTGGTAACTTGGTATGCTTGGCTGACTGTACTGTATGATCAGAATTAGTAACTAGATGTTTAAGAATCAGATTCAGATAAGTTTTAGTAATGATACTTAGTTCAACAGATAGAGAGGTCCTATAGGGGAGGACCAAGTCAATGTGAGCTTGAAACTCTGAACAAATAAATACCAAGTCAGGCAGAGTAAAAAGTTAATTTAGATTAAAAAGTTACTATTAAAATACAAACCACACAGCTCTTCAAGGTAGAGTTTGAGAAGCTGCATAATATACCCTCCTGCTACTTAGCCTAAATGGTGAGCAAATATAAATTTTTCTACCTAAAATGGCAGAAAACACACCATTTTGGAGATGGAAAGGACGGCTAGAGGGGAAATGGAGGAGGCCGTAGTTTTTTAATTACATTTTTTTCCTTGGTGTTTTTTTTTTTCCATTTGCTAACGATTTAGTCAAAGTAGCTCAAAAGTAAATGTCTTTATAATACATGATATTGTAAAGTAATGTAATGGGAAATTTTGGCGCATGCCCGTTTTGAGTAAAAATTTTAGCTTTTTGAGACATTATGCTGTTTTCGCGTCTTTTCAGCTAGTAAGTCGGGACCAGCGGGAGAGCAGATCTCCTGCATGACATATTTAATTTACACCTGCGGATATTATAGCTGACATCTATGCTAACTGGTGTAGATGTCAGTTTGTGCAGCACTGACAACCCAAGTTGCGCCATATTTATTCAGAGCTGTGGGCTTCTTGGAGTATGTTCACATTCAATTTTTTCTTTTCGTCAGAGGTATGCGTTGGGAGAAGTCTCTACGTATACCTCCAACGGAAGGCTGTATAGGCATAGAGTGGGATATATCGCCTGAACTCCCCGGGCACAGCGTTACTTTAAGCACTAGGCTCGGAAAGCCCCTGACGTCAGCAACGCTCTGACTGTGGATTCTGCTCCTAGGGAAGCCCCTGACAACACTGTCCATAAATGGACACTGACGTTAGGAGCTTTAAGATGCCAAAATCCTAGGCCAGAACACTGGCATTGCACTGGCTGGGGATTCCACTCCTGGAGGGAGCCCCTGATGTCACTGTCCATATATGGATTCTGCTCCTGGAGGATCCCTTGATGTTACTGTCTGTACATAGACAGTGACATTAGGGGCTTTGTAATGTGAGAATTCCAAGTCGGAGCGTTGGCAGCTCTGTGGCCGGGAATTACTCTTGTAGAGAAAGCCTCTCACTTTACTGTGCATATTTGGCTTTAAATATCCATATTTGGCTTTAAACTCTGGAGTCCCCGGCCAGAGCATCGCAAGCACTCACTGGCCGGGAACTCCTGACTTGGGAAAGCCCTTGATGTCACTTTCACTATATGGACAGTGATGTTAGGAGTTTAAAAACCCAGGAATCCATGGCCAGAGCGTCGGCAATGCTCTGTTTAGTGATTACTCTCCTGGAAGGAGCCCCTGATGTCTGTCAATTGTTATGGTAGTAGTCGGATATGATCTTTAATAAATTTAAACCATTTTTTTAAGCTTTAAGAACAAGGTTTAACAATGATAAGTTCTACCCATGTGTATCTAATGCTGATATGTTTCCATGCTCCTTACTCATTTTAATATTGTGTGATTGAACTTGGTAACTTGGTATGCTTGGCTGACTGTACTGTATGATCAGAAGTAGTAACTAGATGTTTAAGAATCAGATTCAGATAAGTTTTAGTAATGATACTTAGTTCAACAGATAGAGAGGTCCTATAGGGGAGGACCAAGTCAATGTGAGCTTGAAACTCTGAACAAATAAATACCAAGTCAGGCAGAGTAAAAAGTAAATTTAGATTACAAAGTTACTATTAAAATACAAACCACACAGCTCTTCAAGGTAGAGTTTGAGAAGCTGCATAATATACCCTCCTGCTACTTTGCCCAAATGGTGAGCAAATAGAAATTTTTCTACCTAAAATGGCAGAAAACACACCATTTTGGAGATGGAAAGGACGGCTAGAGGGGAAATGGAGGAGGCCGTAGTTTTTTAATAAAATTTTTTTCCTTGGTGTTTTTTTTTTTCCATTTGCTAAAGATTTAGTCAAAGTAGCTCGAAAGTAAATGTCTTTATAATACATGATATTGTAAAGTAATGTAATGGGAAATTTTGGCGCATGCCCGTTTTGAGTAAAAATTGTAGCTTTTTGAGACATTATGCTGTTTTCGCGTCTTTTCAGCTAGTAAGTCGGGACCAGCGGGAGAGCAGATCTCCTGCATGACATATTTCATTTACACCTGCGGATATTATAGCTGACATCTATGCTAACTGGTGTAGATGTCAGTTTGTGCAGCACTGACAACCCAAGTTGCGCTATATTTATTCAGAGCTGTGGGCTTCTTGGAGTATGTTCACATTAAATTTTTTCTTTTCGTCAGAGGTATGCGTTGGGAGAAGTCTCCACGTATACCTCCAACGGAAGGCTGTATAGGCATAGAGTGGGATATATCACCTGAACTCCCCGGGCACAGCGTTACTTTAAGCACTAGGCTCGGAAAGCCCCTGACGTTAGCAACGCTCTGACTGGGGATTCTGCTCCTAGGGAAGCCCCTGACAACACTGTCCATAAATGGACACTGACGTTAGGAGCTTTAAGATGCCAAAATCCTAGGCCAGAACACTGACATTGCACTGGCTGGGGATTCCACTCCTGGAGGGAGCCCCTGACGTCACTGTCCATATATGGATTGTGCTCCTGGAGGATCCCTTGATGTTACTGTCTGTACATAGACAGTAACATTAGGGGCTTTGTAATTTATGAATTCCAAGTCGGAGCATTGGCAGCGCTGTGGCAGGGAATTAAGCTTGTAGAGAAAGCCTCTCACTTTACTGTGCATATATGGCTTTAAATATCCATATTTGGCTTTAAACTCTGGAGTCCCCGGCCAGAGCATCGCAAGCACTCACTGGCCGGGAACTCCTGACTTGGGAAAGCCCTTGATGTCACTTTCACTATATGGACAGTGATGTTAGGAGTTTAAAACCCAGGAATCCATGGCCAGAGCGTCGGCAATGCTCTGGTTAGTGATTACTCTCCTGGAAGGAGCCCCTGATGTCTGTCAATTGTTATGGTAGTAGTCGGATATGATCTTTAATAAATTGAAACCATTTTTTTAAGCTTTAAGAACAAGGTTTGACAATGATAAGTTCTACCCATGTGTATCTAATGCTGATATGTATCCATGCTCCTTACTCATTTTAATATTGTGTGATTGAACTTGGTAACTTGGTATGCTTGGCTGACTGTACTGTATGATCAGAAGTAGTAACTAGATGTTTAAGAATCAGATTCAGATAAGTTTTAGTAATGATACTTAGTTCAACAGATAGAGAGGTCCTATAGGGGAGGACCAAGTCAATGTGAGCTTGAAACTCTGAACAAATAAATACCAAGTCAGGCAGAGTAAAAAGTAAATTTAGATTAAAAAGTTACTATTAAAATACAAACCACACAGCTCTTCAAGGTAGAGTTTGAGAAGCTGCATAATATACCCTCCTTCTACTTTGCCTAAATGGTGAGCAAATAGAAATTTTTCTACCTAAAATGGCAGAAAACACACCATTTTGGAGATGGAAAGGACGGCTAGAGGGGAAATGGAGGAGGCCGTAGTTTTTTAATTACATTTTTTTCCTTGGTGTTTTTTTTTTTTTTCCATTTGCTAACGATTTAGTCAAAGTAGCTCAAAAGTAAATGTCTTTATAATACATGATATTGTAGAGTAATGTAATGGGAAATTTTGGCGCATTCCCGTTTTGAGTAAAAATTTGAGCTTTTTGAGACATTATGCTGTTTTCGCGTCTTTTCAACTAGTAAGTCGGGACCAGCGGGAGAGCAGATCTCCTGCATGACATATTTAATTTACACCTGCGGATATTATAGCTGACATCTATGCTAACTGGTGTAGATGTCAGTTTGTGCAGCACTGACAAACCAAGTTGCGCCATATTTATTCAGAGCTGTGGGCTTCTTGGAGTATGTTCACATTAAATTTTTTCTTTTCGTCAGAGGTATGCGTCGGGAGAAGTCTCTACGTATACCTCCAACGGAAGGCTGTATAGGCATAGAGTGGGATATATCACCTGAACTCCCCGGGCACAGCGTTACTTTAAGCACTAGGCTCGGAAAGCCCCTGACGTTAGCAACGCTCTGACTGGGGATTCTGCTCCTAGGGAAGCCCCTGACAACACTGTCCATAAATGGACACTGACGTTAGGAGCTTTAAGATGCCAAAATACTAGGCCAGAACACTGGCATTGCACTGGCTGGGGATTCCACTCCTGGAGGGAGCCCCTGACGTCACTGTCCATATATGGATTCTGCTCCTGGAGGATCCCTTGATGTTACTGTCTGTACATAGACAGTGACATTAGGGGCTTTGTAATGTGAGAATTCCAAGTCGGAGCGTTGGCAGCGCTGTGGCCGGGAATTACGCTTGTAGAGAAAGCCTCTCACTTTACTGTGCATATATGGCTTTAAATATCCATATTTTGCTTTAAACTCTGGAGTCCCCGGCCAGAGCATCGCAAGCACTCACTGGCCGGGAACTCCTGACTTGGGAAAGCCCTTGATGTCACTTTCACTATATGGACAGTGATGTTAGGAGTTTAAAAACCCAGGAATCCATGGCCAGAGCGTCGGCAATGCTCTGGTTAGTGATTACTCTCCTGGAAGGAGCCCCTGATGTCTGTCAATTGTTATGGTAGTAGTCGGATATGATCTTTAATAAATTTAAACCATTTTTTTAAGCTTTAAGAACAAGGTTTGACAATGATAAGTTCTACCCATGTGTATCTAATGCTGATATGTATCCATGCTCCTTACTCATTTTAATATTGTGTGATTGAACTTGGTAACTTGGTATGCTTGGCTGACTGTACTGTATGATCAGAAGTAGTAACTAGATGTTTAAGAATCAGATTCAGATAAGTTTTAGTAATGATACTTAGTTCAACAGATAGAGAGGTCCTATAGGGGAGGACCAAGTCAATGTGAGCTTGAAACTCTGAACAAATAAATACCAAGTCAGGCAGAGTAAAAAGTACATTTAGATTAAAAAGTGACTATTAAAATACAAACCACACAGCTCTTCAAGGTAGAGTTTGAGAAGCTGCATAATATACCCTCCTGCTACTTTGCCTAAATGGTGAGCAAATAGAAATTTTTCTACCTAAAATGGCAGAAAACACACCATTTTGGAGATGGAAAGGACGGCTAGAGGGGAAATGGAGGAGGCCGTAGTTTTTTAATTACATTTTTTTCCTTGGTGTTTTTTTTTTTCCATTTGCTAACGATTTAGTCAAAGTAGCTCAAAAGTAAATGTCTTTATAATACATGATATTGTAAAGTAATGTAATGGGAAATTTTGGCGCATGCCCGTTTTGAGTAAAAATTGTAGCTTTTTGAGACATTATGCTGTTTTCGCGTCTTTTCAGCTAGTAAGTCGGGACCAGCGGGAGAGCAGATCTCCTGCATGACATATTTAATTTACACCTGCGGATATTATAGCTGACATCTATGCTAACTGGTGTAGATGTCAGTTTGTGCAGCACTGACAACCCAAGTTGCGCCATATTTATTCAGAGCTGTGGGCTTCTTGGAGTATGTTCACATTCAATTTTTTCTTTTCGTCAGAGTTATGCGTTGGGAGAAGTCTCTACGTATACCTCCAATGGAAGGCTGTATAGGCATAGAGTGGGATATATCACCTGAACTCCCCGGGCACAGCGTTACTTTAAGCACTAGGCTCGGAAAGCCCCTGACGTTAGCAATGCTCTGACTGGGGATTCTGCTCCTAGGGAAGCCCCTGACAACACTGTCCATAAATGGACACTGACTTTAGGAGCTTTAAGATGCCAAAATCCTAGGCCAGAACACTGGCATTGCACTGGCTGGGGATTCCACTCCTGGAGGGAGCCCCTGACGTCACTGTCCATATATGGATTCTGCTCCTGGAGGATCCCTTGATGTTACTGTCTGTACATAGACAGTGACATTAGGGGCTTTGTAATGTGAGAATTCCAAGTCGGAGCGTTGGCAGCGCTGTGGCCGGGAATTACGCTTGTAGAGAAAGCCTCTCACTTTACTGTGCATATATGGCTTTAAATATCCATATTTGGCTTTAAACTCTGGAGTCCCCGGCCAGAGCATCGCAAGCACTCACTGGCCGGGAACTCCTGACTTGGGAAAGCCCTTGATGTCACTTTCACTATATGGACAGTGATGTTAAGAGTTTAAAAACCCAGGAATCCATGGCCAGAGCGTCGGCAATGCTCTGGTTAGTGATTACTCTCCTGGAAGGAGCCCCTGATGTCTGTCAATTGTTATGGTAGTAGTCGGATATGACCTTTAATAAATTTAAACCATTTTTTAACCCCTTCCCTCTTTGGCCACTTTTGACCTTCCTGACAGAGCCTCATTTTTCAAATCTGACATGTTTCACTTTATGTGGTAATAACTCCGGAATGCTTTTACCTATCCAAGCGATTCTGAGATTGTTTTCTCGTGACACATTGGACTTTATGTTACCGGCAAAATTTGCCCGATACATTCAGCATTTATTGTGAAAAACACCAAAATTTAGCGAAAAATTGCAAAAATTAACATTTTTCTCAATTTAAATGCATCTGCTTGTAAGACAGGCAGTTATACCGCACAAAAATGTTGCTAACTAACATCCCCCATATGTCTACTTTAGATTGGCATCGTTTTTTGATCATCATTTTATTTTTCTATGACATCACAAGGCTTAGAACTTTAGCAGCAATTTCTCACATTTTCAAGAAAATTTCAAAATGCTATTTTTACAGGGGCCAGTTCAGTTGTGAAGTGGCTTTGATGTCCTTAGATATTAGAAACCCCCAATAAGTCACCCCATTTTAAAAACTGCACCCCTCAAAGTATTCAAAACAGCATTTAGAAAGTTTCTTAACCCTTTAGACATTGCGCAGGAATTAAGGCAAAGTAGAGGTGAAATTTACAAAGTTCATTATTTTTTTCCAGAAATTCATTTTGAATCCATTTTTTTTGTACCACAGAAGGTTTTACCCAAGAAATGCAACTCAATATTTATTGCCCAGGTTCTGCAGTTTTAGGAAATATCCCACATGTGGCCGTAGCGTGCTACTGGACTGAAGCACCGGCCTCAGAAGCAAAGGAGCACCTAGTGGATTTTGGGCCTCCTTTTTATTAGAATATATTTTAGGCACCATGTCAGCTTTGAACAGGTCTAGTGGAACTAAAACAGTGGAAACCCCCCAAAAGTGACCCCATTTGGGAAACTACACCCCTCGAAGAATTTATCTAGGGGTGTAGCAAGCATTTTGACCGGCCAGTTTTTTTGCAAAAATTTTTGGAACTAGGCCATGAAAATGAAAATCTACATTTTTTCAAATAAAATGTAGGTTTAGCTAATTCTTTCTCATTTCCAAAAGAACTAAAGTAGAAAAAGCACCACAGCATTTGTAGAGCAATTTCTCCCGAGTAAAACAGTACCCCACATGTGGTAATAAACGGTTGTTTGGACACACGGCAGGGCTTAGAATGGAAAGTGCGCCATTTGGCTCTTGGAGCTCAAATTTAGCAGAAATGGGTTGCGGAGGCCATGTCACATTTGCAAAGCCCCTGAGGTGACAAAACAGTGGAAACCCCCAACAAGTGACCCCATTTTGGAAACTATACCCCTCGAGGAATTTATCTAGGGGTGTAGCAAGCATTTTGACCGGCCAGTTTTTTTGCAAAAATTTTTGGAACTAGGTCATGAAAATGATAATCTACATTTTTTCAAATAAAATGTAGGTTTAGCTAATTTTTTTTTCATTTCCAAGAGAACTAAAGTAGAAAAAGCACCACAACATTTGTAGAGCAATTTCTCCCGAGTAAAACAATACCCCACATGTGGTAATAAACAGTTGTTTGGACACACGGCAGGGCTTAGAAGGGAAAGAGCGCCATTTGGCTCTTGGAGCTCAAATTTAGCAGAAATGGTTTGCGGAGGCCATGTCGCATTTGCAAAGCCCCAGAGGTGACAAAACAGTGGAAACCCCCAACAAGTGACCCCATTTTGGAAATTATACCCTTTGAGGAAATTATCTAGGGTATAGTGAGCATTTTGACCCCACAGGTTTTTTGCAGAAATTTTTGCAAGTAGGCTGTGAAAATGAAAATCTACATTTTTTCAAATAAAATGTAGGTTTAGCTAATTTTTTTTCATTTCCACAAGGACTAAAGGAGAAAAAGCACCATAAAATTTGTAAAGAAATTTCTCCCGAGTAAAACAATGCCCCACATGTGGTAATAAACGGCTGTTTGGACACACGGCGAGGCTGAGAAGGGAAAGTGCGCCATTTGGCTTTTGGAACTCAAATTTAGCAGGAATGGTTTGCGGAGGCCATGTCGCATTTGCAAAGCCCCAGAGGTGACAAAACAGTGGAAACCCCCAACAAGTGACCCCATTTTGGAAACTATACCCTTTGAGGAAATTATCTAGGGTATAGTGAGCATTTTGACCCCACAGGTTTTTTGCAGAAATTTTTGCAAGTAGTCTGTGAAAATGAAAATCTACATTTTTTCAAATAAAATGTAGGTTTAGCTAATTTTTTTTCATTTCCACAAGGACTAAAGGAGAAAAAGCACCATAAAATTTGTAAAGAAATTTCTCCCGAGTAAAACAATGCCCCACATGTGGTAATAAACGGCTGTTTGGACACACGGCGAGGCTGAGAAGGGAAAGTGCGCCATTTGGCTTTTGGAACTCAAATTTAGCAGGAATGGTTTGCGGAGGCCATGTCGCATTTGCAAAGCTCCTGAGGGGACAAAACAGTGGAAACCCCCAACAAGTGACCCCATTTTGGAAACTACACCCCATGAGGGAATTATCTAAGGGTAGAGTGAGCAGTTTTACCCCACAGGTTTTTTACAGAACTTATTGTAACTAGGCCGTAAAAATGAAAATCTACATTTTTTCAAAGAAAATGTAGGTTTAGGTATTTTTTTTTCATTTCCACAAGGACTGAAGGAGAAAAAGCACCACAACATTTGTAAAGCAACTTCTCCCGAGTAAAATAATACCCCACATGTGGTCACAAACATCTGTTTGGACACACGGTAGGGCTCAGAATGGAAGGAGCACCATTTGGATTTTGGAATGGTTTCTGGGTGTCATGTCATATTTGCTGAGCCCCTGTAGTACTAGTACAGTGGAAACACCCCAAAAGTGACACCATTTGGGAAACTGCACCCCCTGAGGAATCATCTAGGGGTATAGTGAAAATTTTGATCCCAAAGGTTTTTTGCTGAATTAATTAGAATTAAGCCATGAAAATGGAAAATATTTTTTTTTTCCAACAAGATGTAGTTTTAGATACACATTTTTCATTTTTACAAGGAATAGAGAAGAAAAAGCACCCCAACATTTGTAAAGTAATTTCTCCCGAGTACGGTAACACCCCATATGTGGTTATAATCGACTGTTTACATATATGGGAGCATTCAGAAGAAAAGGAGCGGTATTTATCTTTTGGAGCGTAGATTTTGCTGGAATGGGTTGCGGATGCCATGTTGCATTTGCAAAACCCCTGATGTACCAAACAAAAGTGACCCCGTTTTAGAAACTACACCCCTAAAGGCATTTATCAAGGGATGTAGTGACAATTTAGACTCCACAGGTGTTTTTCAGAAATGAATACGCAGTGGATGGTGCAAAGTGAAAATTGCAATTTCTCCACTGATCTGCCCATTCACCGCACAAGATGTTGTGCCCCTAGAGAATCTTACCCCATAAATTGTTAAGCGGGTTCTCCCGGGCATGGTAATGCCTTACTTGTGGCCATAAATTGCTGTTTGGGCACACTGTAGGGCTAAGAAGGGAAAGACCGCCATTTTGAGCATGGATTTTGCTTGGTAATAGTTCTGTTTGGGGTTTTGCTGGTATTTCAGCTTATAATGTGATGGCATATGTAATCTGTGCGGAGAACATCAGGGGTATATGTAATCTGTGCGGAGAACATCAGGGTATATGTAAGCTGGGCGGAGTACATCAGGGTATATGTAAACTATGCGGAATACATCAGGGTATATGTAATCTGGGCGGAGTGCATCAGGGTATATGTAATCTGTGCGGAGTCCATCAGGGGATATGTAAACTGTGCGGAGTACATCAGGGCATATGTAAGCTGTGCGGAGTACATCAGGGCATATGTAAGCTGGGCGGAGTACATCAGGGTATATGTAAGCTGGGCGGAGTACATCAGGGTATATGTAAGCTGGGCGGAGTACATCAGGGTATATGTAAGCTGGGCGGAGTACATCAGGGTATGTGTAATCTGTGAGGAGTACATCAGGGTATATGTAAGCTGGGCGGAGTACATCAGGGTATGTGTAATCTGTGCGGAGTATATCAGGGGTATATGTAATCTGTGCGGAGTACATCAGGGCATAATAGGAGGGTATAATCATGGGGTAAATAATACAATTATCCATAGATGTGTGTTACGCTGTGAAGCGATCCGTTATGCGCAGGCCGGTGTCACACTGATAAACGGTTTTCTTTCTTATCCCTCCTTTGTAACGCTCTGCACCTTTTGGGGACTTTTTCTCCTTCGTAGTTTGGGAAATATTACTGGGAAAGTTTTGCGCTGATATAATACGGGCGCCCTCGCTTCCAGCGGATGTGCTGTGTCCCTGCCCTTTCCTAGTTCCTAAATACTAGGGCCCTGAAACTGAAGGAATGTTCCCCTCCGACCTGCGCATTGAGATGTTTTTTCATCACCGCATTACTAGTGCCGTAACTTTTTTATTTTTCAGTTGATTGAGCGGTGTGCGGGCTTGTTTTTTGCGAGACGGGCTGTAGATTTTATTGGTACCATTTTAGAACACATACGACTTTTTGATCACTTTTTATTTCATTTTTTGGTAAAGGAAATTACCAAAAACAAGCAATTCTGGAATAGTTTTTTATTGTTTTTTTTTCTCTGCATCCACAGTGCGCCCTAGATTACATGTTAGCTTTATTCTGCGGGTCGATACGATTACGGCGATACCAAATTTATATAGTTTTTTTTATGTATTGCGGCTTTTGCACAATAAAATCACTTTTTTTATAAAATCATTTGTTTTCTCTGTCGACATATTCTAAGACCCATAACTTTATTATTTTTGCGTGCACAAAGCGGTGTCAGGGATTATTTTTTGCGGCACGGATTGGCGTTTTTTATTAGTACTATTTTGGAGTAAATGTGACTTTTTGATCACTTTTTATAGCATTTTTTGGAAGGAGATGTGACCTAAAAACAAAGATTCTGGCGCTGTTTTTCATGTTTTTTTTTTACCGCGTTCACCGTGCGGGATAAATTACATAATAGTTTTGTAGTTTGGGTCGTTACGGACGCGGCCATACCAATTATGTATAGTTTTTTTTATTTTTACGGTTTTTCCCATAATAAAATACTTACTATGGGAAAAAAGTCAGTTTAGCTTTATTTTTATTTGAAATGTGTGTGTTTTTATTGTTTTACCACATTTTTATTTACTTTTTTTTACTTTTTTTACTTGTCCCACTAGGGGATATGAGGGCCTGATGCCCCGATCGCTACTCTAATACACTGCACCACATACGTAGTGCAGTGTATTAGCGCTGTCAGTTATTCACTGACAGCAAGCCTATGAGGCTCCCGTACAAGGCAGACTCGGACGTCATTTTCTGGCGTCTGATTGCCACAGCAACCCAGCGATTGCATCACTGGGTTGCCGATCGGGTGAAAACCTATCAGATGCTGCGCTCTATTGAGCGCAGCATCTGAGGGGTTAATCTGCCGGATCGGAGAGTAGCTCCGGTCTTGGCAGTTACAGGAGGGTGCCAGCTGTATAATACAGCTGTCCCCCCGCAGTGATAGTGCCGGCTCTGCTTCTGAGCCCGCACCATCACTGCGCCGTATATATACGGCGCTTTGCGGGAACCACCTCCCGACAGCGCCGTATATATACGGCGTATGTCGGGAAGGGGTTAAAGCTTTAAGAACAAGGTTTGACAATGATAAGTTCTACCCATGTGTATCTAATGCTGATATGTATCCATGCTCCTTACTCATTTTAATATTGTGTGATTGAACTTGGTAACTTGGTATGCTTGGCTGACTGTACTGTATGATCAGAAGTAGTAACTAGATGTTTAAGAATCAGATTCAGATAAGTTTTAGTAATGATACTTAGTTCAACAGATAGAGAGGTCCTATAGGGGAGGACCAAGTCAATGTGAGCTTGAAACTCTGAACAAATAAATACCAAGTCAGGCAGAGTAAAAAGTACATTTAGATTAAAAAGTTACTATTAAAATACAAACCACACAGCTCTTCAAGGTAGAGTTTGAGAAGCTGCATAATATACCCTCCTGCTACTTTGCCTAAATGGTGAGCAAATAAAAATTTTTCTACCTAAAATGGCAGAAAACACACCATTTTGGAGATGGAAAGGACGGCTAGAGGGGAAATGGAGGAGGCCGTAGTTTTTTAATTACATCTTTTTGCTTGGTGTTTTTTTTTTTTCCATTTGCTAACGATTTAGTCAAAGTAGCTCAAAAGTAAATGTCTTTATAATACATGATATTGTAAAGTAATGTAAAGGGAAATTTTGGCGCATGCCCGTTTTGAGTAAAAATGTTAGCTTTTTGAGACATTATGCTGTTTTCGCGTCTTTTCAGCTAGTAAGTCGGGACCAGCGGGAGGGCAGATCTCCTGCATGACATATTTAATTTACACCTGCGGATATTATAGCTGACATCTATGCTAACTGGTGTAGATGTCAGTTTGTGCAGCACTGACAACCCAAGTTGTGCCATATTTATTCAGAGCTGTGGGCTTCTTGGAGTATGTTCACATTCAATTTTTTCTTTTCATCAGAGGTATGCGTTGGGAGAAGTCTCTACGTATACCTCCAACGGAAGGTTGTATAGGCATAGAGTGGGATATATCACCTGAACTCCCCGGGCACAGCGTTACTTTAAGCACTAGGCTCTGAAAGCCCCTGACGTTAGCAACGCTCTGACTGGGGATTCTGCTCCTAGGGAAGCCCCTGACAACACTGTCCATAAATGGACACTGGCGTTAGGAGCTTTAAGATGCCAAAATCCTAGGCCAGAACACTGGCATTGCACTGGCTGGGGATTCCACTCCTGGAGGGAGCCCCTGACGTCACTGTTCATATATGGATTCTGCTCCTGGAGGATCCCTTGATGTTACTGTCTGTACATAGACAGTGACATTAGGGGCTTTGTAATGTGAGAATTCCAAGTCGGAGCGTTGGCAGCGCTGTGGCCGGGAATTACGCTTGTAGAGAAAGCCTCTCACTTTACTGTGCATATATGGCTTTAAATATCCATATTTGGCTTTAAACTCTGGAGTCCCCGGCCAGAGCATCACAAGCACTCACTGGCCGGGAACTCCTGACTTGGGAAAGCCCTTGATGTCACTTTCACTATATAGACAGTGATGTTAGGAGTTTAAAAACCCAGGAATCCATGGCCAGAGCGTCGGCAATGCTCTGGTTAGTGATTACTCTCCTGGAAGGAGCCCCTGATGTCTGTCAATTGTTATGGTAGTAGTCGGATATGATCTTTAATAAATTTAAACCATTTTTTTAAGCTTTAAGAACAAGGTTTGACAATGATAAGTTCTACCCATGTGTATCTAATGCTGATATGTATCCATGCTCCTTACTCATTTTAATATTGTGTGATTGAACTTGGTAACTTGGTATGCTTGGCTGACTGTACTGTATGATCAGAAGTAGTAACTAGATGTTTAAGAATCAGATTCAGATAAGTTTTAGTAATGATACTTAGTTCAACAGATAGAGAGGTCCTATAGGGGAGGACCAAGTCAATGTGAGCTTGAAACTCTGAACAAATAAATACCAAGTCAGGCAGAGTAAAAAGTAAATTTAGATTAAAAAGTTACTATTAAAATACAAACCACACAGCTCTTCAAGGTAGAGTTTGAGAAGCTGCATAATATACCCTCCTGCTACTTTGCCTAAATGGTGAGCAAATATAAATTTTTCTACCTAAAATGGCAGAAAACACACCATTTTGGAGATGGAAAGGACGGCTAGAGGGGAAATGGAGGAGGCCGTAGTTTTTTAATTACATTTTTTTCCTTGTTGTTTTTTTTTTTCCATTTGCTAACGATTTAGTCAAAGTAGCTCAAAAGTAAATGTCTTTATAATACATGATAGTATAAAGTAATGTAATGGGAAATTTTGGCGCATGCCCGTTTTGAGTAAAAATTTTAGCTTTTTGAGACATTATGCTGTTTTCGCGTCTTTTCAGCTAGTAAGTCGGGACCAGTGGGAGAGCAGATCTCCTGCATGACATTTAATTTACACCTGCGGATATTATAGCTGACATCTATGCTAACTGGTGTAGATGTCAGTTTGTGCAGCACTGACAACCCAAGTTGCGCCATATTTATTCAGAGCTGTGGGCTTCTTGGGGTATGTTCACATTCAATTTTTTATTTTCGTCAGAGGTATGCGTTGGGAGAAGTCTCTACGTATACCTCCAACGGAAGGCTGTATAGGCATAGAGTGGGATATATCACCTGAACTCCCCGGGCACAGCGTTACTTTAAGCACTAGGCTCGGAAAGCCCCTGACGTTAGCAGCGCTCTGACTGGGGATTCTGCTCCTAGGGAAGCCCCTGACAACACTGTCCATAAATGGACACTGACGTTAGGAGCTTTAAGATGCCAAAATCCTAGGCCAGAACACTGGCATTGCACTGGCTGGGGATTCCACTCCAGGAGGGAGCCCCTGACGTCACTGTCCATATATGGATTCTGCTCTTGGAGGATCCCTTGATGTTACTGTCTGTACATAGACAGTGACATTAGGGGCTTTGTAATGTGAGAATTCCAAGTCGGAGCGTTGGCAGCGCTGTGGCCGGGAATTACGCTTGTAGAGAAAGCCTCTCACTTTACTGTGCATATATGGCTTTAAATATCCATATTTTTTTCTTTAAACTCTGGAGTCCCCGGCCAGAGCATCGCAAGCACTCACTGGCCGGGAACTCCTGACTTGGGAAAGCGCTTGATGTCACTTTCACTATATGGACAGTGATGTTAGGAGTTTAAAAACCCAGGAATCCATGGCTAGAGCGTTGGCAATGCTCTAGTTAGTGATTGCTCTCCTGGAAGGAGCCCCTGATGTCTGTCAATTGTTATGGTAGTAGTCAGATATGACCTTTAATAAATTGAAACCATTTTTTAAAGCTTTAAGAACAAGGTTTGACAATGATAAGTTCTACCCATGTGTATCTAATGCTGATATGTATCCATGCTCCTTACTCATTTTAATATTGTGTGATTGAACTTGGTAACTTGGTATGCTTGGCTGACTGTACTGTATGATCAGAAGTAGTAACTAGATATTTAAGAATCAGATTCAGATAAGTTTTAGTAATGATACTTAGTTCAACAGATAGAGAGGTCCTATAGGGGAGGACCAAGTCAATGTGAGCTTGAAACTCTGAACAAATAAATACCAAGCCAGGCAGAGTAAAAAGTAAATTTAGATTAAAAAGTGACTATTAAAATACAAACCACACAGCTCTTCAAGGTAGAGTTTGAGAAGCTGCATAATATACCCTCCTGCTACTTTGCCTAAATGGTGAGCAAATATAAATTTTTCTACCTAAAATGGCAGAAAACACACCATTTTGGAGATGGAAAGGACGGCTAGAGGGGAAATGGAGGAGGCCGTAGTTTTTTAATTACATTTTTTTCCTTGGTGTTTTTTTTTTTCCATTTGCTAACGATTTAGTCAAAGTAGCTCAAAAGTAAATGTCTTTATAATACATGATATTGTAAAGTAATGTAATGGGAAATTTTGGCGCATGCCCGTTTTGAGTAAAAATTGTAGCTTTTTGAGACATTATGCTGTTTTCGCGTCTTTTAAGCTAGTAAGTCGGGACCAGCGGGAGAGCAGATCTCCTGCATGACATATTTAATTTACACCTGCGGATATTATAGCTGACATCTATGCTAACTGGTGTAGATGTCAGTTTGTGCAGCACTGACAACCCAAGTTGCGCCATATTTATTCAGAGCTTTGGGCTTCTTGGAGTATGTTCACATTCAATTTTTTCTTTTCGGCAGAGGTATGCGTTGGGAGAAGTCTCTACGTATACCTCCAACGGAAGGCTGTATAGGCATAGAGTGTGATATATCACCTGAACTCCCCGGGCACAGCGTTACTTTAAGCACTAGGCTCGGAAAGCCCCTGACGTTAGCAACGCTCTGACTGGGGATTCTGCTCCTAGGGAAGCCCCTGACAACACTGTCCATAAATGGACACTGACGTTAGGAGCTTTAAGATGTCAAAATCCTAGGCCAGAACACTGGCATTGCACTGGGTGGGGATTCCACTCCTGGAGGGAGCCCCTGACGTCACTGTCCATATATGGATTCTGCTCCTGGAGGATCCCTTGATGTTACTGTCTGTACATAGACAGTGACATTAGGGGCTTTGTAATGTGAGAATTCCAAGTCGGAGCGTTGGCAGCGCTGTGGCCGGGAATTACGCTTGTAGAGAAAGCCTCTCAATTTACTGTGCATATATGGCTTTAAATATCCATATTTTGCTTTAAACTCTGGAGTCCCCGGCCAGAGCATCGCAAGCACTCACTGGCCGGGAACTCCTGACTTGGGAAAGCCCTTGATGTCACTTTCACTTTATGGACAGTGATGTTAGGAGTTTAAAAACCCAGGAATCCATGGCCAGAGTGTCGGCAATGCTCTGGTTAGTGATTACTCTCCTGGAAGGAGCCCCTGATGTCTGTCAATTGTTATGGTAGTAGTCGGATATGATCTTTAATAAATTTAAACCATTTTTTTAAGCTTTAAGAACAAGGTTTGACAATGATAAGTTCTACCCATGTGTATCTAATGCTGATATGTATCCATGCTCCTTACTCATTTTAATATTGTGTGATTGAACTTGGTAACTTGGTAGGCTTGGCTGACTGTACTGTATGATCAGAAGTAGTAACTAGATGTTTAAGAATCAGATTCAGATAAGTTTTAGTAATGATACTTAGTTTAACAGATAGAGAGGTCCTATAGGGGAGGACCAAGTCAATGTGAGCTTGAATCTCTGAACAAATAAATACCAAGTCAGGCAGAGTAAAAAGTAAATTTAGATTAAAAAGTTACTATTAAAATACAAACCACACAGCTCTTCAAGGTAGAGTTTGAGAAGCTGCATAATATACCCTCCTGCTACTTTGCCTAAATGGTGAGCAAATAGAAATTTTTCTACCTAAAATGGCAGAAAACACACCATTTTGGAGATGGAAAGGACGGCTAGAGGGGAAATGGAGGAGGCCGCAGTTTTTTAATTACATTTTTTTCCTTGGTGTTTTTTTTTCTTCCATTTGCTAACGATTTAGTCAAAGTAGCTCAAAAGTAAATGTCTTTATAATACATGATATTGTAAAGTAATGTAATGGGAAATTTTGGCGCATGCCCGTTTTGAGTAAAAATTTAAGCTTTTTGAGACATTATGCTGTTTTCGCGTCTTTTCAGCTAGTAAGTCGGGACCAGCGGGAGAGCAGATCTCCTGCATGACATATTTAATTTACACCTGCGGATATTATAGCTGACATCTATGCTAACTGGTGTACATGTCAGTTTGTGCAGCACTGACAACCCAAGTTGTGCCATATTTATTCAGAGCTGTGGGCTTCTTGGAGTATGTTCACATTCAATTTTTTCTTTTCGTCAGAGGTATGCGTTGGGAGAAGTCTCTACGTATACCTCCAATGGAAGGCTGTATAGGCATAGAGTGGGATATATCACCTGAACTCCCCGGGCACAGCGTTACTTTAAGCACTAGGCTCGGAAAGCCCCGGACGTTAGCAACGCTCTGACTGGGGATTCTGCTCCTAGGGAAGCCCCTGACAACACTGTCCATAAATGGACACTGACGTTAGGAGCTTTAAGATGTCAAAATCCTAGGCCAGAACACTGGCATTGCACTGGGTGGGGATTCCACTCCTGGAGGGAGCCCCTGACGTCACTGTCCATATATGGATTCTGCTCCTGGAGGATCCCTTGATGTTACTGTCTGTACATAGACAGTGACATTAGGGGCTTTGTAATGTGAGAATTCCAAGTCGGAGCGTTGGCAGCGCTGTGGCCGGGAATTACGCTTGTAGAGAAAGCCTCTCACTTTACTGTGCATATATGGCTTTAAATATCCTTATTTGGCTTTAAACTCTGGAGTCCCCGGCCAGAGCATCGCAAGCACTCACTGGCCGGGAACTCCTGACTTGGGAAAGCCCTTGATGTCACTTTTACTATATGGACAGTGATGTTAGGAGTTTAAAAACCCAGGAATCCATGGCCAGAGCGTCGGCAATGCTCTGGTTAGTGATTACTCTCCTGGAAGGAGCCCCTGATGTCTGTCAATTGTTATGGTAGTAGTCGGATATGATCTTTAATAAATTGAAACTATTTTTTTAAGCTTTAAGAACAAGGTTTGACAATGATAAGTTCTACCCATGTGTATCTAATGCTGATATGTATCCATGCTCCTTACTAATTTTAATATTGTGTGATTGAACTTGGTAACTTGGTATGCTTGGCTGACTGTACTGTATGATCAGAAGTAGTAACTAGATGTTTAAGAATCAGATTCAGATAAGTTTTAGTAATGATACTTAGTTCAACAGATAGAGAGGTCCTATAGGGGAGGACTAAGTCAATGTGAGCTTGAAACTCTGAACAAATAAATACCAAGTCAGGCAGAGTAAAAAGTAAATTTAGATTAAAAAGTTACTATTAAAATACAAACCACACAGCTCTTCAAGGTAGAGTTTGAGAAGCTGCATAATATGCCCTCCTGCTACTTTGCCTAAATGGTGAGCAAATAGAAATTTTTCTACCTAAAATGGCAGAAAACACACCATTTTGGAGATGGAAAGGACGGCTAGAGGGGAAATGGAGGAGGCCGTAGTTTTTTAATTACATTTTTTTCCTTGTTGTTTTTTTTTTTCCATTTGCTAACGATTTAGTCAAAGTAGCTCAAAAGTAAATGTCTTTATAATACATGATATTGTAAAGTAATGTAATGGGAAATTTTGGCGCATGCCCGTTTTGAGTAAAAATGTTAGCTTTTTGAGACTTTATGCTGTTTTCGCGTCTTTTCAACTAGTAAGTCGGGACCAGCGGGAGAGCAGATCTCCTGCATGACATATTTAATTTACACCTGCGGATATTATAGCTGACATCTATGCTAACTGGTGTAGATGTCAGTTTGTGGAGCACTGACAACCCAAGTTGCGCCATATTTATTGAGAGCTGTGGGCTTCTTGGAGTATGTTCACATTTAAATTTTTCTTTTCGTCAGAGGTATGCGTCAGGAGAAGTCTCTACGTATACCTCCAATGGAAGGCTGTATAGGCATAGAGTGGGATATATCACCTGAACACCCCGGGCACAGCGTTACTTTAAGCACTAGGCTCGGAAAGCCCCTGACGTTAGCAACGCTCTGACTGGGGATTCTGCTCCTAGGGAAGCCCCTGACAACACTGTCCATAAATGGACACTGACGTTAGGAGCTTTAAAGGAACAGTGTCATCAGAAATTATTTTTTTATATGTTAAAGATGTTAGTGCTTTATTAAAAACTTTTATATTTATTTGTGTGTTTGTGTTTTACTTTTTCTTATTTTTACACTTTTTCTTCCCTATGGGGGCTGCCATTTTTTGTTCCATTTCTGTGTGTGTCGATTAACGACACATACAGACATGGAATACGGCAGCCACAGTCCCATAGGGACTGCGAACGGCTCCCGTCCCATTGACTGCAGTGTACGGCGTCTGTGTGGGAACTGCGCATGCGCCGCTCCCACACAGTCCTATTCGAAATTGGCGCCGTCCGGCGCCATTTTCCTGTGGACCGGAAGTCGCGGCCGGACAGTAATATTACTACTTCCGGTCGCGGCTTCCGGATTTCTGCACTTGCACCAGCGGCAGCAAACGGAGCGGACGGGCCGGAGGGAGCCGCGGCGGCAGGAGCAGGTAAGAGATTTCAATGTATGTTCGTGTTTGTGTGTGTTTACTACTGTATGTAAACCTACTACACTGTGGGTTACCTTAAAAAATGGCGACACACAGTGTAGGAGGTTACACCGTTCAAACCCCTCGTTTATCCCGGCACTAGCCAGGATAAAGGAGGGGGGGATGCTGAGAGCTCACTAGAGCGAGGGCTTTTAACCCAATGTTGCAATGCTGCAACATTGGGAACAGCTCCATCTAGTGACCAAAAATGGGTAGTATTATAAATTAGAAATAATTTATAATATTTCCTGGACTCGTGCAAAAAAATAAATAAAATTTGAACAATGTTTAACCACCCACACACTAAATGTTTAATTTTAAAAAAAAAAACATGTTTTTCTGGCAACACATTCCCTTTAAGATGCCAAAATCCTAGGCCAGAACACTGGCATTGCACTGGCTGGGGATTCCACTCCTGGAGGGAGCCCCTGACGTCACTGTCCATATATGGATTCTGCTCCTGGAGGATCCCTTGATGTTACTGTCTGTACATAGACAGTGACAGTAGGGGCTTTGTAATGTGAGAATTCCAAGTCGGAGCGTTGGCAGCTCTGTGGCCGGGAATTACTCTTGTAGAGAAAGCCTCTCACTTTACTGTGCATATATGGCTTTAAATATCCATATTTGGCTTTAAACTCTGGAGTCCCCGGCCAGAGCATCGCAAGCACTCACTGGCCGGGAACTCCTGACTTGGGAAAGCCCTTGATGTCACTTTCACTATATGGACAGTGATGTTAGGAGTTTAAAAACCCAGGAATCCATGGCCAGAGCGTCGGCAATGCTCTGGTTAGTGATTACTCTCCTGGAAGGAGCCCCTGATGTCTGTCAATTGTTATGGTAGTAGTCGGATATGATCTTTAATAAATTGAAAGCATTTTTTTAAGCTTTAAGAACAAGGTTTGACAATGATAAGTTCTACCATGTGTATCTAATGCTGATATGTATCCATGCTCCTTACTCATTTTAATATTGTGTGATTGAACTTGGTAACTTGGTATGCTTGGCTGACTGTACTGTGTGATCAGAAGTAGTAACTAGATGTTCAAGAATCAGATTCAGATAAGTTTTAGTAATGATACTTAGTTCAACAGATAGAGAGGTCCTATAGGGGAGGACCAAGTCAATGTGAGCTTGAAACTCTGAACAAATAAATACCAAGTCAGGCAGAGTAAAAAGTAAATTTAGATTAAAAAGTTACTATTAAAATACAAACCACACAGCTCTTCAAGGTAGAGTTTGAGAAGCTGCATAATATACCCTCCTGCTACTTTGCCTAAATGGTGAGCAAATATAATTTTTTCTACGTAAAATGGCAGAAAACACACCATTCTGGAGATGGAAAGGACGGCTAGAGGGGAAATGGAGGAGGCCGTGGTTTTTTAATTACATTTTTTTCCTTGGTGTTTTTTTTTTTCCATTTGCTAACGATTTAGTCAAAGTAGCTCAAAAGTAAATGTCTTTATAATACATGATATTGTAAAGTAATGTAATGGGAAATTTTGGCGCATGCCCGTTTTGAGTAAACATTTTAGCTTTTTGAGACTTTATGCTGTTTTCGCGTCTTTTCAACTAGTAAGTCGGGACCAGCAGGAGAGCAGATCTCCTGCATGACATATTTAATTTACACCTGCGGATATTATAGCTGACATCTATGCTAACTGGTGTAGATGTCAGTTTGTGGAGCACTAACAAACCAAAGTTGCGCCATATTTATTCAGAGCTGTGGGCTTCTTGGAGTATATTCACATTCAATTTTTTCTTTTCGTCAGAGGTATGAGTCGGGAGAAGTCTCTACGTATACCTCCAATGGAAGGCTGTATAGGCATAGAGTGGGATATATCACCTGAACTCCCCGGGCACAGCGTTACTTTAAGCACTAGGCTCGGAAAGCCCCTGATGTTAGCAACGCTCTGACTGGGGATTCTGCTCCTAGGGAAGCCCCTGACAACACTGTCCATAAATGGACACTGATGTTAGGAGCTTTAAGATGCCAAAATCCTAGGCCAGAACACTGGCATTGCACTGGCTGGGGATTCCACTCCTGGACGGAGCCCCTGACGTCACTGTCCATATATGGATTCTGCTCCTGGAGGATCCCTTGATGTTACTGTCTGTACATAGACAGTGACATTAGGGGCTTTGTAATGTGAGAATTCCAAGTCGGAGCGTTGGCAGCGCTGTGGCCGGGAATTACGCTTGTAGAGAAAGCCTCTCACTTTACTGTGCATATATGGCTTTAAATATCCATATTTTGCTTTAAACTCTGGAGTCCCCGGCCAGAGCATCGCAAGCACTCACTGGCCGGGAACTCCTGACTTGGGAAAGCCCTTGATGTCACTTTCACTATATGGACAGTGATGTTAGGAGTTTAAAAACCCAGGAATCCATGGCCAGAGCGTCGGCAATGCTCTGGTTAGTGATTACTCTCCTGGAAGGAGCCCCTGATGTCTGTCAATTGTTATGGTAGTAGTCGGATATGATCTTTAATAAATTGAAACCATTTTTTTAAGCTTTAAGAACAAGGTTTGACAATGATAAGTTCTAGCCATGTGTATCTAATGCTGATATGTATCCATGATCCTTACTCATTTTAATATTGTGTGATTGAACTTGGTAACTTGGTATGCTTGGCTGACTGTACTGTATGATCAGAAGTAGTAACTAGATGTTTAAGAATCAGATTCAGATAAGTTTTAGTAATGATACTTAGTTCAACAGATAGAGAGGTCCTATAGGGGTGGACCAAGTCAATGTGAGCTTGAAACTCTGAACAAATAAACACCAAGTCAGGCAGAGTAAAAAGTAAATTTAGATTAAAAAGTTACTATTAAAATACAAACCACACAGCTCTTCAAGGTAGAGTTTGAGAAGCTGCATAATATACCCTCCTGCTACTTTGCCTAAATGGTGAGCATATAGAAATTTTTCTACTTAATATGGCAGAAAACACACCATTTTGGAGATGGAAAGGACGGCTAGAGGGGAAATGGAGGAGGCCGTAGTTTTTTAATTACATTTTTTTCCTTGGTGTTTTTTTTTTCCATTTGCTAACGATTTAGTCAAAGTAGCTCAAAAGTAAATGTCTTTATAATACATGATATTGTAAAGTAATGTAATGGGAAATTTTGGCGCATGCCCGTTTTGAGTAAACATTTTAGCTTTTTGAGACTTTATGCTGTTTTCGCGTCTTTTCAACTAGTAAGTCGGGACCAGCAGGAGAGCAGATCTCCTGCATGACATATTTAATTTACACCTGCGGATATTATAGCTGACATCTATGCTAACTGGTGTAGATGTCAGTTTGTGGAGCACTAACAAACCAAAGTTGCGCCATATTTATTCAGAGCTGTGGGCTTCTTGGAGTATATTCACATTCAATTTTTTCTTTTCGTCAGAGGTATGAGTCGGGAGAAGTCTCTACGTATACCTCCAATGGAAGGCTGTAGAGGCATAGAGTGGGATATATCACATGAACTCCCCGGGCACAGCGTTACTTTAAGCACTAGGCTCGGAAAGCCCCTGATGTTAGCAATGCTCTGACTGGGGATTCTGCTCCTAGGGAAGCCCCTGACAACACTGTCCATAAATGGACACTGACGTTAGGAGCTTTAAGATGCCAAAATCCTAGGCCAGAACACTGGCATTGCACTGGCTGGGGATTCCACTCCTGGAGGGAGCCCCTGACGTCACTGTCCATATATGGATTCTGCTCCTGGAGGATCCCTTGATGTTACTGTCTGTACATAGACAGTGACATTAGGGGCTTTGTAATGTGAGAATTCCAAGTCGGAGCGTTGGCAGCGCTGTGGCCGGGAATTACGCTTGTAGAGAAAGCCTCTCACTTTACTGTGCATATATGGCTTTAAATATCCATATTTGGCTTTAAACTCTGGAGTCCCCGGCCAGAGCATCGCAAGCACTCACTGGCCGGGAACTCCTGACTTGGGAAAGCCCTTGATGTCACTTTCACTATATGGACAGTGATGTTAGGAGTTTAAAAACCCAGGAATCCATGGCCAGAGCGTCGGCAATGCTCTGGTTAGTGATTACTCTCCTGGAAGGAGCCCCTGATGTCTGTCAATTGTTATGGTAGTAGTCGGATATGATCTTTAATAAATTGAAACCATTTTTTTATGCTTTAAGAACAAGGTTTGACAATGATAAGTTCTAGCCATGTGTATCTAATGCTGATATGTATCCATGCTCCTTACTCATTTTAATATTGTGTGATTGAACTTGGTAACTTGGTATGCTTGGCTGACTGTACTGTATGATCAGAAGTAGTAACTAGATGTTTAAGAATCAGATTCAGATAAGTTTTAGTAATGATACTTAGTTCAACAGATAGAGAGGTCCTATAGGGGAGGACCAAGTCAATGTGAGCTTGAAACTCTGAACAAATAAATACCAAGTCAGGCAGAGTAAAAAGTAAATTTAGATTAAAAAGTTACTATCAAAATACAAACCACACAGCTCTTCAGAGTTTGAGAAGCTGCATAAAATACCCTCCTGCTACTTTGCCTAAATGGTGAGCAAATAGAATTTTTTCTACCTAAAATGGCAGAAAACACACCATTTTGGAGATGGAAAGGACGGCTAGAGGGGAAATGGAGGAGGCCGTAGTTTTTTAATAAATTTTTTTCCTTGGTGTTTTTTTTTTCCATTTGCTAACAATTTAGTCAAAGTAGCTCAAAAGTAAATGTCTTTATAATACATGATATTGTAAAGTAATGTAATGGGAAATTTTGGCGCATGCCCGTTTTGAGTAAAAATGTTAGCTTTTTGAGACTTTATGCTGTTTTCGCGTCTTTTCAACTAGTAAGTCGGGACCAGCGGGAGAGCAGATCTCCTGCATGACATATTTAATTTACACCTGCGGATATTATAGCTGACATCTATGCTAACTGGTGTAGATGTCAGTTTGTGGAGCACTGACAACCCAAGTTGCGCCATATTTATTGAGAGCTGTGGGCTTCTTGGAGTATGTTCACATTTAAATTTTTCTTTTCGTCAGAGGTATGCGTCAGGAGAAGTCTCTACGTATACCTCCAATGGAAGGCTGTATAGGCATAGAGTGGGATATATCACCTGAACACCCCGGGCACAGCGTTACTTTAAGCACTAGGCTCGGAAAGCCCCTGACGTTAGCAACGCTCTGACTGGGGATTCTGCTCCTAGGGAAGCCCCTGACAACACTGTCCATAAATGGACACTGACGTTAGGAGCTTTAAAGGAACAGTGTCATCAGAAATTATTTTTTTATATGTTAAAGATGTTAGTGCTTTATTAAAAACTTTTATATTTATTTGTGTGTTTGTGTTTTACTTTTTCTTATTTTTACACTTTTTCTTCCCTATGGGGGCTGCCATTTTTTGTTCCATTTCTGTGTGTGTCGATTAACGACACATACAGACATGGAATACGGCAGCCACAGTCCCATAGGGACTGCGAACGGCTCCCGTCCCATTGACTGCAGTGTACGGCGTCTGTGTGGGAACTGCGCATGCGCCGCTCCCACACAGTCCTATTCGAAATTGGCGCCGTCCGGCGCCATTTTCCTGTGGACCGGAAGTCGCGGCCGGACAGTAATATTACTACTTCCGGTCGCGGCTTCCGGATTTCTGCACTTGCACCAGCGGCAGCAAACGGAGCGGACGGGCCGGAGGGAGCCGCGGCGGCAGGAGCAGGTAAGAGATTTCAATGTATGTTCGTGTTTGTGTGTGTTTACTACTGTATGTAAACCTACTACACTGTGGGTTACCTTAAAAAATGGCGACACACAGTGTAGGAGGTTACACCGTTCAAACCCCTCGTTTATCCCGGCACTAGCCAGGATAAAGGAGGGGGGGATGCTGAGAGCTCACTAGAGCGAGGGCTTTTAACCCAATGTTGCAATGCTGCAACATTGGGAACAGCTCCATCTAGTGACCAAAAATGGGTAGTATTATAAATTAGAAATAATTTATAATATTTCCTGGACTCGTGCAAAAAAATAAATAAAATTTGAACAATGTTTAACCACCCACACACTAAATGTTTAATTTTTAAAAAAAAAACATGTTTTTCTGGCAACACATTCCCTTTAAGATGCCAAAATCCTAGGCCAGAACACTGGCATTGCACTGGCTGGGGATTCCACTCCTGGAGGGAGCCCCTGACGTCACTGTCCATATATGGATTCTGCTCCTGGAGGATCCCTTGATGTTACTGTCTGTACATAGACAGTGACAGTAGGGGCTTTGTAATGTGAGAATTCCAAGTCGGAGCGTTGGCAGCTCTGTGGCCGGGAATTACTCTTGTAGAGAAAGCCTCTCACTTTACTGTGCATATATGGCTTTAAATATCCATATTTGGCTTTAAACTCTGGAGTCCCCGGCCAGAGCATCGCAAGCACTCACTGGCCGGGAACTCCTGACTTGGGAAAGCCCTTGATGTCACTTTCACTATATGGACAGTGATGTTAGGAGTTTAAAAACCCAGGAATCCATGGCCAGAGCGTCGGCAATGCTCTGGTTAGTGATTACTCTCCTGGAAGGAGCCCCTGATGTCTGTCAATTGTTATGGTAGTAGTCGGATATGATCTTTAATAAATTGAAAGCATTTTTTTAAGCTTTAAGAACAAGGTTTGACAATGATAAGTTCTACCATGTGTATCTAATGCTGATATGTATCCATGCTCCTTACTCATTTTAATATTGTGTGATTGAACTTGGTAACTTGGTATGCTTGGCTGACTGTACTGTATGATCAGAAGTAGTAACTAGATGTTCAAGAATCAGATTCAGATAAGTTTTAGTAATGATACTTAGTTCAACAGATAGAGAGGTCCTATAGGGGAGGACCAAGTCAATGTGAGCTTGAAACTCTGAACAAATAAATACCAAGTCAGGCAGAGTAAAAAGTAAATTTAGATTAAAAAGTTACTATTAAAATACAAACCACACAGCTCTTCAAGGTAGAGTTTGAGAAGCTGCATAATATACCCTCCTGCTACTTTGCCTAAATGGTGAGCAAATATAATTTTTTCTACGTAAAATGGCAGAAAACACACCATTCTGGAGATGGAAAGGACGGCTAGAGGGGAAATGGAGGAGGCCGTGGTTTTTTAATTAAATTTTTTTCCTTGGTGTTTTTTTTTTTCCATTTGCTAACGATTTAGTCAAAGTAGCTCAAAAGTAAATGTCTTTATAATACATGATATTGTAAAGTAATGTAATGGGAAATTTTGGCGCATGCCCGTTTTGAGTAAACATTTTAGCTTTTTGAGACTTTATGCTGTTTTCGCGTCTTTTCAACTAGTAAGTCGGGACCAGCAGGAGAGCAGATCTCCTGCATGACATATTTAATTTACACCTGCGGATATTATAGCTGACATCTATGCTAACTGGTGTAGATGTCAGTTTGTGGAGCACTAACAAACCAAAGTTGCGCCATATTTATTCAGAGCTGTGGGCTTCTTGGAGTATATTCACATTCAATTTTTTCTTTTCGTCAGAGGTATGAGTCGGGAGAAGTCTCTACGTATACCTCCAATGGAAGGCTGTATAGGCATAGAGTGGGATATATCACCTGAACTCCCCGGGCACAGCGTTACTTTAAGCACTAGGCTCGGAAAGCCCCTGATGTTAGCAACGCTCTGACTGGGGATTCTGCTCCTAGGGAAGCCCCTGACAACACTGTCCATAAATGGACACTGATGTTAGGTGCTTTAAGATGCCAAAATCCTAGGCCAGAACACTGGCATTGCACTGGCTGGGGATTCCACTCCTGGAGGGAGCCCCTGACGTCACTGTCCATATATGGATTCTGCTCCTGGAGGATCCCTTGATGTTACTGTCTGTACATAGACAGTGACATTAGGGGCTTTGTAATGTGAGAATTCCAAGTCGGAGCGTTGGCAGCGCTGTGGCCGGGAATTACGCTTGTAGAGAAAGCCTCTCACTTTACTGTGCATATATGGCTTTAAATATCCATATTTTGCTTTAAACTCTGGAGTCCCCGGCCAGAGCATCGCAAGCACTCACTGGCCGGGAACTCCTGACTTGGGAAAGCCCTTGATGTCACTTTCACTATATGGACAGTGATGTTAGGAGTTTAAAAACCCAGGAATCCATGGCCAGAGCGTCGGCAATGCTCTGGTTAGTGATTACTCTCCTGGAAGGAGCCCCTGATGTCTGTCAATTGTTATGGTAGTAGTCGGATATGATCTTTAATAAATTGAAACCATTTTTTTAAGCTTTAAGAACAAGGTTTGACAATGATAAGTTCTAGCCATGTGTATCTAATGCTGATATGTATCCATGATCCTTACTCATTTTAATATTGTGTGATTGAACTTGGTAACTTGGTATGCTTGGCTGACTGTACTGTATGATCAGAAGTAGTAACTAGATGTTTAAGAATCAGATTCAGATAAGTTTTAGTAATGATACTTAGTTCAACAGATAGAGAGGTCCTATAGGGGTGGACCAAGTCAATGTGAGCTTGAAACTCTGAACAAATAAACACCAAGTCAGGCAGAGTAAAAAGTAAATTTAGATTAAAAAGTTACTATTAAAATACAAACCACACAGCTCTTCAAGGTAGAGTTTGAGAAGCTGCATAATATACCCTCCTGCTACTTTGCCTAAATGGTGAGCATATAGAAATTTTTCTACTTAATATGGCAGAAAACACACCATTTTGGAGATGGAAAGGACGGCTAGAGGGGAAATGGAGGAGGCCGTAGTTTTTTAATTACATTTTTTTCCTTGGTGTTTTTTTTTTTCCATTTGCTAACGATTTAGTCAAAGTAGCTCAAAAGTAAATGTCTTTATAATACATGATATTGTAAAGTAATGTAATGGGAAATTTTGGCGCATGCCCGTTTTGAGTAAACATTTTAGCTTTTTGAGACTTTATGCTGTTTTCGCGTCTTTTCAACTAGTAAGTCGGGACCAGCAGGAGAGCAGATCTCCTGCATGACATATTTAATTTACACCTGCGGATATTATAGCTGACATCTATGCTAACTGGTGTAGATGTCAGTTTGTGGAGCACTAACAAACCAAAGTTGCGCCATATTTATTCAGAGCTGTGGGCTTCTTGGAGTATATTCACATTCAATTTTTTCTTTTCGTCAGAGGTATGAGTCGGGAGAAGTCTCTACGTATACCTCCAATGGAAGGCTGTAGAGGCATAGAGTGGGATATATCACCTGAACTCCCCGGGCACAGCGTTACTTTAAGCACTAGGCTCGGAAAGCCCCTGATGTTAGCAATGCTCTGACTGGGGATTCTGCTCCTAGGGAAGCCCCTGACAACACTGTCCATAAATGGACACTGACGTTAGGAGCTTTAAGATGCCAAAATCCTAGGCCAGAACACTGGCATTGCACTGGCTGGGGATTCCACTCCTGGAGGGAGCCCCTGACGTCACTGTCCATATATGGATTCTGCTCCTGGAGGATCCCTTGATGTTACTGTCTGTACATAGACAGTGACATTAGGGGCTTTGTAATGTGAGAATTCCAAGTCGGAGCGTTGGCAGCGCTGTGGCCGGGAATTACGCTTGTAGAGAAAGCCTCTCACTTTACTGTGCATATATGGCTTTAAATATCCATATTTGGCTTTAAACTCTGGAGTCCCCGGCCAGAGCATCGCAAGCACTCACTGGCCGGGAACTCCTGACTTGGGAAAGCCCTTGATGTCACTTTCACTATATGGACAGTGATGTTAGGAGTTTAAAAACCCAGGAATCCATGGCCAGAGCGTCGGCAATGCTCTGGTTAGTGATTACTCTCCTGGAAGGAGCCCCTGATGTCTGTCAATTGTTATGGTAGTAGTCGGATATGATCTTTAATAAATTGAAACCATTTTTTTATGCTTTAAGAACAAGGTTTGACAATGATAAGTTCTACCCATGTGTATCTAATGCTGATATGTATCCATGCTCCTTACTCATTTTAATATTGTGTGATTGAACTTGGTAACTTGGTATGCTTGGCTGACTGTACTGTATGATCAGAAGTAGTAACTAGATGTTTAAGAATCAGATTCAGATAAGTTTTAGTAATGATACTTAGTTCAACAGATAGAGAGGTCCTATAGGGGAGGACCAAGTCAATGTGAGCTTGAAACTCTGAACAAATAAACACCAAGTCAGGCAGAGTAAAAAGTAAATTTAGATTAAAAAGTTACTATCAAAATACAAACCACACAGCTCTTCAAGGTAGAGTTTGAGAAGCTGCATAATATACCCTCCTGCTACTTTGCCTAAATGGTGAGCAAATATAATTTTTTCTACGTAAAATGGCAGAAAACACACCATTCTGGAGATGGAAAGGACGGCTAGAGGGGAAATGGAGGAGGCCGTGGTTTTTTAATTAAATTTTTTTCCTTGGTGTTTTTTTTTTTCCATTTGCTAACGATTTAGTCAAAGTAGCTCAAAAGTAAATGTCTTTATAATACATGATATTGTAAAGTAATGTAATGGGAAATTTTGGCGCATGCCCGTTTTGATTAAACATTTTAGCTTTTTGAGACTTTATGCTGTTTTCGCGTCTTTTCAACTAGTAAGTCGGGACCAGCAGGAGAGCAGATCTCCTGCATGACATATTTAATTTACACCTGCGGATATTATAGCTGACATCTATGCTAACTGGTGTAGATGTCAGTTTGTGCAGCACTGACAACCCAAGTTGCGCCATATTTATTCAGAGCTTTGGGCTTCTTGGAGTATGTTCACATTCAATTTTTTATTTTCGTCAGAGGTATGCGTTGGTAGAAGTCTCTACGTATACCTCCAACGGAAGGCTGTATAGGCATAGAGTGTGATATATCACCTGAAATCCCCGGGCACAGCGTTACTTTAAGCACTAGGCTCGGAAAGCCCCTGACGTTAGCAACGCTCTGACTGGGGATTCTGCTCCTAGGGAAGCCCCTGACAACACTGTCCATAAATGGACACTGACGTTAGGAGCTTTAAGATGCCAAAATCCTAGGCCAGAACACTGGCATTGCACTGGCTGGGGATTCCACTCCTGGAGGGAGCCCCTGACGTCACTGTCCATATATGGATTCTGCTCCTGGAGGATCCCTTGATGTTACTGTCTGTACATAGACAGTGACATTAGGGGCTTTGTAATGTGAGAATTCCAAGTCGGAGCGTTGGCAGCGCTGTGGCCGGGAATTACGCTTGTAGAGAAAGCCTCTCACTTTACTGTGCATATATGGCTTTAAATATCCATATTTGGCTTTAAACTCTGGAGTCCCCGGCCAGAGCATCGCAAGCACTCACTGGCCGGGAACTCCTGACTTGGGAAAGCCCTTGATGTCACTTTCACTATATGGACAGTGATGTTAGGAGTTTAAAAACCCAGGAATCCATGGCCAGAGCGTCGGCAATGCTCTGGTTAGTGATTACTCTCCTGGAAGGAGCCCCTGATGTCTGTCAATTGTTATGGTAGTAGTCGGATATGATCTTTAATAAATTTAAACAATTTTTTTAAGCTTTAAGAACAAGGTTTGACAATGATAAGTTCTACCCATGTGTATCTAATGCTGATATGTATCCATGCTCCTTACTCATTTTAATATTGTGTGATTGAACTTGGTAACTTGGTATGCTTGGCTGACTGTACTGTATGATCAGAAGTAGTAACTAGATGTTTAAGAATCAGATTCAGATAAGTTTTAGTAATGATACTTAGTTCAACAGATAGAGAGGTCCTATAGGGGAGGACCAAGTCAATGTGAGCTTGAAACTTTGAATAAATAAATACCAAGCCAGGCAGAGTAAAAAGTAAATTTAGATTAAAAAGTGACTATTAAAATACAAACCACACAACTCTTCAAGGTAGAGTTTGAGAAGCTGCATAATATACCCTCCTGCTACTTTGCCTAAATGGTGAGCAAATATAAATTTTTCTACCTAAAATGGCAGAAAACACACAATTTTGGAGATGGAAAGGACGGCAAGAGGGGAAATGGAGGAGGCCGTAGTTTTTTAATTACATTTTTTTCCTTGGTGTTTTTTTTTTTCCATTTGCTAACGATTTAGTCAAAGTAGCTCAAAAGTAAATGTCTTTATAATACATGATATTGTAAAGTAATGTAATGGGAAATTTTGGCGCATGCCCGTTTTGAGTAAAAATTTTAGCTTTTTGAGACATTATGCTGTTTTCGCGTCTTTTCAGCTAGTAAGTCGGGACCAGCGGGAGAGCAGATCTCCTGCATGACATATTTAATTTACACCTGCGGATATTATAGCTGACATATATGCTAACTGGTGTAGATGTCAGTTTGTGCAGCACTGACAACCCAAGTTGCGCCATATTTATTCAGAGCTTTGGGCTTCTTGGAGTATGTTCACATTCAATTTTTTATTTTCGTCAGAGGTATGCGTTGGTAGAAGTCTCTACGTATACCTCCAACGGAAGGCTGTATAGGCATAGAGTGTGATATATCACCTGAAATCCCCGGGCACAGCGTTACTTTAAGCACTAGGCTCGGAAAGCCCCTGACGTTAGCAACGCTCTGACTGGGGATTCTGCTCCTAGGGAAGCCCCTGACAACACTGTCCATAAATGGACACTGACGTTAGGAGCTTTAAGATGCCAAAATCCTAGGCCAGAACACTGGCATTGCACTGGCTGGGGATTCCACTCCTGGAGGGAGCCCCTGACGTCACTGTCCATATATGGATTCTGCTCCTGGAGGATCCCTTGATGTTACTGTCTGTACATAGACAGTGACATTAGGGGCTTTGTAATGTGAGAATTCCAAGTCGGAGCGTTGGCAGCGCTGTGGCCGGGAATTACGCTTGTAGAGAAAGCCTCTCACTTTACTGTGCATATATGGCTTTAAATATCCATATTTGGCTTTAAACTCTGGAGTCCCCGGCCAGAGCATCGCAAGCACTCACTGGCCGGGAACTCCTGACTTGGGAAAGCCCTTGATGTCACTTTCACTATATGGACAGTGATGTTAGGAGTTTAAAAACCCAGGAATCCATGGCCAGAGCGTCTGCAATGCTCTGGTTAGTGATTACTCTCCTGGAAGGAGCCGCTGATGTCTGTCAATTGTTATGGTAGTAGTCGGATATGATCTTTAATAAATTTAAACAATTTTTTTAAGCTTTAAGAACAAGGTTTGACAATGATAAGTTCTACCCATGTGTATCTAATGCTGATATGTATCCATGCTCCTTACTCATTTTAATATTGTGTGATTGAACTTGGTAACTTGGTATGCTTGGCTGACTGTACTGTATGATCAGAAGTAGTAACTAGATGTTTAAGAATCAGATTCAGATAAGTTTTAGTAATGATACTTAGTTCAACAGATAGAGAGGTCCTATAGGGGAGGACCAAGTCAATGTGAGCTTGAAACTTTGAATAAATAAATACCAAGCCAGGCAGAGTAAAAAGTAAATTTAGATTAAAAAGTGACTATTAAAATACAAACCACACAGCTCTTCAAGGTAGAGTTTGAGAAGCTGCATAATATACCCTCCTGCTACTTTGCCTAAATGGTGAGCAAATAGAAATTTTTTTACCTGAAATGGCAGAAAACACACCATTTTGGAGATGGAAAGGACGGCTAGAGGGGAAATGGAGGAGGCCGTAGTTTTTTAATTACATTTTTTTCCTTGGTGTTTTTTTTTTTCCATTTGCTAATGATTTAGTCAAAGTAGCTCAAAAGTAAATGTCTTTATAATACATGATATTGTAAAGTAATGTAATGGGAAATTTTGGCGCATGCCCGTTTTGAGTAAAAATTTTAGCTTTTTGAGACATTATGCTGTTTTCGCGTCTTTTCAGCTAGTAAGTCGGGACCAGCGGGAGAGCAGATCTCCTGCATGACATATTTAATTTACACCTGCGGATATTATAGCTGACATCTATGCTAACTGGTGTAGATGTCAGTTTGTGCAGCACTGACAACCCAAGTTGTGCCATATTTATTCAGAGCTGTGGGCTTCTTGGAGTATGTTCACATTCAATTTTTTCTTTTCGTCAGAGGTATGCGTTGGGAGAAGTCTCTACGTATACCTCCAATGGAAGGCTGTATAGGCATAGAGTGGGATATATCACCTGAACTCCCCGGGCACAGCGTTACTTTAAGCACTAGGCTCGGAAAGCCCCGGACGTTAGCAACGCTCTGACTGGGGATTCTGCTCCTAGGGAAGCCCCTGACAACACTGTCCATAAATGGACACTGACGTTAGGAGCTTTAAGATGTCAAAATCCTAGGCCAGAACACTGGCATTGCACTGGGTGGGGATTCCACTCCTGGAGGGAGCCCCTGACGTCACTGTCCATATATGGATTCTGCTCCTGGAGGATCCCTTGATGTTACTGTCTGTACATAGACAGTGACATTAGGGGCTTTGTAATGTGAGAATTCCAAGTCGGAGCGTTGGCAGCGCTGTGGCCGGGAATTACGCTTGTAGAGAAAGCCTCTCACTTTACTGTGCATATATGGCTTTAAATATCCATATTTTGCTTTAAACTCTGGAGTCCCCGGCCAGAGCATCGCAAGCACTCACTGGCCGGGAACTCCTGACTTGGGAAAGCCCTTGATGTCACTTTCACTATATGGACAGTGATGTTAGGAGTTTAAAAACCCAGGAATCCATGGCTAGAGCGTCGGCAATGCTCTGGTTAGTGATTACTCTCCTGGAAGGAGCCCCTGATGTCTGTCAATTGTTATGGTAGTAGTCGGATATGATCTTTAATAAATTTAAACAATTTTTTTAAGCTTTAAGAACAAGGTTTGACAATGATAAGTTCTACCCATGTGTATCTAATGCTGATATGTATCCATGCTCCTTACTCATTTTAATATTGTGTGATTGAACTTGGTAACTTGGTATGCTTGGCTGACTGTACTGTATGATCAGAAGTAGTAACTAGATGTTTAAGAATCAGATTCAGATAAGTTTTAGTAATGATACTTAGTTCAACAGATAGAGAGTTCCTATAGGGGAGGACCAAGTCAATGTGAGCTTGAAACTTTGAATAAATAAATACCAAGCCAGGCAGAGTAAAAAGTAAATTTAGATTAAAAAGTGACTATTAAAATACAAACCACACAGCTCTTCAAGGTAGAGTTTGAGAAGCTGCATAATATACCCTCCTGCTACTTTGCCTAAATGGTGAGCAAATAGAAATTTTTTTACCTGAAATGGCAGAAAACACACCATTTTGGAGATGGAAAGGACGGCTAGAGGGGAAATGGAGGAGGCCGTAGTTTTTTAATTACATTTTTTTCCTTGGTGTTTTTTTTTTTCCATTTGCTAATGATTTAGTCAAAGTAGCTCAAAAGTAAATGTCTTTATAATACATTATATTGTAAAGTAATGTAATGGGAAATTTTGGCGCATGCCCGTTTTGAGTAAAAATTTTAGCTTTTTGAGACATTATGCTGTTTTCGCGTCTTTTCAGCTAGTAAGTCGGGACCAGCGGGAGAGCAGATCTCCTGCATGACATATTTAATTTACACCTGCGGATATTATAGCTGACATCTATGCTAACTGGTGTAGATGTCAGTTTGTGCAGCACTGACAACCCAAGTTGTGCCATATTTATTCAGAGCTGTGGGCTTCTTGGAGTATGTTCACATTCAATTTTTTCTTTTCGTCAGAGGTATGCGTTGGGAGAAGTCTCTACGTATACCTCCAATGGAAGGCTGTATAGGCATAGAGTGGGATATATCACCTGAACTCCCCGGGCACAGCGTTACTTTAAGCACTAGGCTCGGAAAGCCCCGGACGTTAGCAACGCTCTGACTGGGGATTCTGCTCCTAGGGAAGCCCCTGACAACACTGTCCATAAATGGACACTGACGTTAGGAGCTTTAAGATGTCAAAATCCTAGGCCAGAACACTGGCATTGCACTGGGTGGAAATTCCACTCCTGGAGGGAGCCCCTGACGTCACTGTCCATATATGGATTCTGCTCCTGGAGGATCCCTTGATGTTACTGTCTGTACATAGACAGTGACATTAGGGGCTTTGTAATGTGAGAATTCCAAGTCGGAGCGTTGGCAGCGCTGTGGCCGGGAATTACGCTTGTAGAGAAAGCCTCTCACTTTACTGTGCATATATGGCTTTAAATATCCTTATTTGGCTTTAAACTCTGGAGTCCCCGGCCAGAGCATCGCAAGCACTCACTGGCCGGGAACTCCTGACTTGGGAAAGCCCTTGATGTCACTTTCACTATATGGACAGTGATGTTAGGAGTTTAAAAACCCAGGAATCCATGGCCAGAGCGTCGGCAATGCTCTGGTTAGTGATTACTCTCCTGGAAGGAGCCCCTGATGTCTGTCAATTGTTATGGTAGTAGTCGGATATGATCTTTAATAAATTGAAACCATTTTTTTAAGCTTTAAGAACAAGGTTTGACAATGATAAGTTCTACCCATGTGTATCTAATGCTGATATGTATCCATGCTCCTTACTCATTTTAATATTGTGTGATTGAACTTGGTAACTTGGTATGCTTGGCTGACTGTACTGTAAGATCAGAAGTAGTAACTAGATGTTTAAGAATCAGATTCAGATAAGTTTTAGTAATGATACTTAGTTCAACAGATAGAGAGGTCCTATAGGGGAGGACCAAGTCAATGTGAGCTTGAAACTCTGAACAAATAAATACCAAGTCAGGCAGAGTAAAAAGTAAATTTAGATTAAAAAGTTACTATTAAAATACAAACCACACAGCTCTTCAAGGTAGAGTTTGAGAAGCTGCATAATATACCCTCCTGCTACTTTGCCTAAATGGTGAGCAAATATAATTTTTTCTACGTAAAATGGCAGAAAACACACCATTCTGGAGATGGAAAGGACGGCTAGAGGGGAAATGGAGGAGGCCGTGGTTTTTTAGTTAAATTTTTTTCCTTGGTGTTTTTTTTTTTCCATTTGCTAACGATTTAGTCAAAGTAGCTCAAAAGTAAATGTCTTTATAATACATGATATTGTAAAGTAATGTAATGGGAAATTTTGGCGCATGCCCGTTTTGAGTAAAAATTTTAGCTTTTTGAGACATTATGCTGTTTTCGCGTCTTTTCAGCTAGTAAGTCGGGACCAGCGGGAGAGCAGATCTCCTGCATGACATATTTAATTTACACCTGCGGATATTATAGCTGACATCTATGCTAACTGGTGTAGATGTCAGTTTGTGCAGCACTGACAACCCAAGTTGCGCCATATTTATTCAGAGCTGTGGGCTTCTTGGAGTATGTTCACATTCAATTTTTTCTTTTCGTCAGAGGTATGCATTGGGAGAAGTCTCTACGTATATCTCCAACGGAAGGCTGTATAGGCATAGAGTGGGATATATCACCTGAACTCCCCGGGCACAGCGTTACATTAAGCACTAGGCTCGGAAAGCCCCTGACGTTAGCAACGCTCTGACTGGGGATTCTGCTCCTAGGGAAGCCCCTGACAACACTGTCCATAAATGGACACTGACGTTAGGAGCTTTAAGATGCCAAAATCCTAGGCCAGAACACTGGCATTGCACTGGCTGGGGATTCCACTCCTGGAGGGAGCCCCTGACGTCACTGTCCATATATGGATTGTGCTCCTGGAGGATCCCTTGATGTTACTGTCTGTACATAGACAGTGACATTAGGGGCTTTGTAATGTGAGAATTCCAAGTCGGAGCGTTGGCAGCGCTGTGGCCGGGAATTAAGCTTGTAGAGAAAGCCTCTCACTTTACTGTGCATATATGGCTTTAAATATCCATATTTGGCTTTAAACTCTGGAGTCCCCGGCCAGAGCATCGCAAGCACTCACTGGCCGGGAACTCCTGACTTGGGAAAGCCCTTGATGTCACTTTCACTATATGGACAGTGATGTTAGGAGTTTAAAACCCAGGAATCCATGGCCAGAGCGTCGGCAATGCTCTGGTTAGTGATTACTCTCCTGGAAGGAGCCCCTGATGTCTGTCAATTGTTATGGTAGTAGTCGGATATGATCTTTAATAAATTGAAACCATTTTTTTAAGCTTTAAGAACAAGGTTTGACAATGATAAGTTCTACCCATGTGTATCTAATGCTGATATGTATCCATGCTCCTTACTCATTTTAATATTGTGTGATTGAACTTGGTAACTTGGTATGCTTGGCTGACTGTACTGTATGATCAGAAGTAGTAACTAGATGTTTAAGAATCAGATTCAGATAAGTTTTAGTAATGATACTTAGTTCAACAGATAGAGAGGTCCTATAGGGGAGGACCAAGTCAATGTGAGCTTGAAACTCTGAACAAATAAATACCATGTCAGGCAGAGTAAAAAGTAAATTTAGATTAAAAAGTTACTATTAAAATACAAACCACACAGCTCTTCAAGGTAGAGTTTGAGAAGCTGCATAATATACCCTCCTGCTACTTTGCCTAAATGGTGAGCATATAGAAATTTTTCTACTTAATATGGCAGAAAACACACCATTTTGGAGATGGAAAGGACGGCTAGAGGGGAAATGGAGGAGGCCGTAGTTTTTTAATTACATTTTTTTCCTTGGTGTTTTTTTTTTTTCCATTTGCTAACGATTTAGTCAAAGTAGCTCAAAAGTAAATGTCTTTATAATACATGATATTGTAAAGTAATGTAATGGGAAATTTTGGCGCATGCCCGTTTTGAGTAAAAATTTTAGCTTTTTGAGACATTATGCTGTTTTCGCGTCTTTTCAGCTAGTAAGTCGGGACCAGCGGGAGAGCAGATCTCCTGCATGACATATTTAATTTACACCTGCGGATATTATAGCTGACATCTATGCTAACTGGTGTAGATGTCAGTTTGTGCAGCACTGACAACCCAAGTTGCGCCATATTTATTCAGAGCTGTGGGCTTCTTGGAGTATGTTCACATTCAATTTTTCTTTTCGTCAGAGGTATGCGTCGGGAGAAGTCTCTACGTATACCTCCAATGGAAGGCTGTATAGGCATAGAGTGGGATATATCACCTGAACTCCCCTGGCACAGCGTTACTTTAAGCACTAGGCTCGGAAAGCCTCTGATGTTAGCAACGCTCTGACTGGGGATTCTGCTCCTAGGGAAGCCCCTGACAACACTGTCCATAAATGGACACTGACATTAGGAGCTTTAAGATGCCAAAATCCTAGGCCAGAACACTGGCATTGCACTGGCTGGGGATTCCACTCCTGGAGGGAGCCCCTGACGTCACTGTCCATATATGGATTCTGCTCCTGGAGGATCCCTTGATGTTACTGTCTGTACATAGACAGTGACATTAGGGGCTTTGTAATGTGAGAATTCCAAGTCGGAGCGTTGGCAGCGCTGTGGCCGGGAATTACGCTTGTAGAGAAAGCCTCTCACTTTACTGTGCATATATGGCTTTAAATATCCATATTTGGCTTTAAACTCTGGAGTCCCCGGCCAGAGCATCGAAAACACTCACTGGCCGGGAACTCCTGACTAGGGAAAGCCCTTAATGTCACTTTCACTATATGGACAGTGATGTTAGGAGTTTAAAAACCCAGGAATCCATGGCCAGAGCGTCGGCAATGCTCTGGTTAGTGATTACTCTCCTGGAAGGAGCCCCTGATGTCTGTCAATTGTTATGGTAGTAGTCGGATATGATCTTTAATAAATTGAAACAATTTTTTTAAGCTTTAAGAACAAGGTTTGACAATGATAAGTTCTACCCATGTGTATCTAATGCTGATATGTATCCATGATCCTTACTCATTTTAATATTGCGTGATTGAACTTGGTAACTTGGTATGCTTGGCTGACTGTACTGTATGATCAGAAGTAGTAACTAGATGTTTAAGAATCAGATTCAGATAAGTTTTAGTAATGATACTTAGTTCAACAGATAGAGAGGTCCTATAGGGGAGGACCAAGTCAATGTGAGCTTGAAACTCTGAACAAATAAATACCAAGTCAGGCAGAGTAAAAAGTACATTTAGATTAAAAAGTTACTATTAAAATACAAACCACACAGCTCTTCAAGGTAGAGTTTGAGAAGCTGCATAATATACCCTCCTGCTACTTTGCGTAAATGGTGAGCAAATATAATTTTTTCTACGTAAAATGGCAGAAAACACACCATTCTGGAGATGGAAAGGACGGCTAGAGGGGAAATGGAGGAGGCCGTAGTTTTTTAATTAAATTTTTTTCCTTGGTGTTTTTTTTTTTCCATTTGCTAACGATTTAGTCAAAGTAGCTCAAAAGTAAATGTCTTTATAATACATGATATTGTAAAGTAATGTAATGGGAAATTTTGGCGCATGCCCGTTTTGATTAAACATTTTAGCTTTTTGAGACTTTATGCTGTTTTCGCGTCTTTTCAACTAGTAAGTCGGGACCAGCAGGAGAGCAGATCTCCTGCATGACATATTTAAATTACACCTGCGGATATTATAGCTGACATCTATGCTAACTGGTGTAGATGTCAGTTTGTGGAGCACTAACAAACCAAAGTTGCGCCATATTTATTCAGAGCTGTGGGCTTCTTGGAGTATATTCACATTCAATTTTTTCTTTTCGTCAGAGGTATGAGTCGGGAGAAGTCTCTACGTATACCTCCAATGGAAGGCTGTATAGGCATAGAGTGGGATATATCACCTGAACTCCCCGGGCACAGCGTTACTTTAAGCACTAGGCTCGGAAAGCCCCTGATGTTAGCAACGCTCTGACTGGGGATTCTGCTCCTAGGGAAGCCCCTGACAACACTGTCCATAAATGGACACTGACGTTAGGAGCTTTAAGATGCCAAAATCCTAGGCCAGAACACTGGCATTGCACTGGCTGGGGATTCCACTCCTGGAGGGAGCCCCTGACGTCACTGTCCATATATGGATTCTGCTCCTGGAGGATCCCTTGATGTTACTGTCTGTACATAGACAGTGACATTAGGGGCTTTGTAATGTGAGAATTCCAAGTCGGAGCGTTGGCAGCGCTGTGGCCGGGAATTACGCTTGTAGAGAAAGCCTCTCACTTTACTGTGCATATATGGCTTTAAATATCCATATTTGGCTTTAAACTCTGGAGTCCCCGGCCAGAGCATCGCAAACACTCACTGGCCGGGAACTCCTGACTTGGGAAAGCCCTTGATGTCACTTTCACTATATGGACAGTGATGTTAGGAGTTTAAAAACCCAGGAATCCATGGACAGAGCGTCGGCAATGCTCTGGTTAGTGATTACTCTCCTGGAAGGAGCCCCTGATGTCTGTCAATTGTTATGGTAGTAGTCGGATATGATCTTTAATAAATTGAAACCATTTTTTTAAGCTTTAAGAACAAGGTTTGACATTGATAAGTTCTACCCATGTGTATCTAATGCTGATATGTATCCATGCTCCTTACTCATTTTAATATTGTGTGATTGAACTTGGTAACTTGGTATGCTTGGCTGACTGTACTGTATGATCAGAAGTAGTAACTAGATGTTTAAGAATCAGATTCAGATAAGTTTTAGTAATGATACTTAGTTCAACAGATATAGAGGTCCTATAGGGGAGGACCAAGTCAATGTGAGCTTGAAACTCTGAACAAATAAATACCAAGTCAGGCAGAGTAAAAAGTAAATTTAGATTAAAAAGTTACTATTAAAATACAAACCACACAGCTCTTCAAGGTAGAGTTTGAGAAGCTGCATAATATAACCTCCTGCTACTTTGCTTAAATGGTGAGCAAATAGAAATTTTTCTACCTAAAATGGCAGAAAACACACCATTTTGGAGATGGAAAGGACGGCTAGAGGGGAAATGGAGGAGGCCGTAGTTTTTTAATTACATTTTTTTCCTTGGTGTTTTTTTTTTTCCATTTGCTAACGATTTAGTCAAAGTAGCTCAAAAGTAAATGTCTTTATAATACATGATATTGTAAAGTAATGTAATGGGAAATTTTGGCGCATGCCCGTTTTGAGTAAAAATTTTAGCTTTTTGAGACATTATGCTGTTTTCGCGTCTTTTCAGCTAGTAAGTCGGGACCAGCGGGAGAGCAGATCTCCTGCATGACATATTTAATTTACACCTGCGGATATTATAGCTGACATCTATGCTAACTGGTGTAGATGTCAGTTTGTGCAGTACTGACAACCCAAGTTGCGCCATATTTATTCAGAGCTGTGGGCTTCTTGGAGTATGTTCACATTCAATTTTTTCTTTTCGTCAGAGGTATGCGTTGGGAGAAGTCTCTACGTATACCTCCAACGGAAGGCTGTATAGGCATAGAGTGGGATAAATCACCTGAACTCCCCGGGCACAGCGTTACTTTAAGCACTAGGCTGGGAAAGCCCCGGACGTTAGCAACGCTCTGACTGGGGATTCTGCTCCTAGGGAAGCCCCTGACAACACTGTCCATAAATGGACACTGACGTTAGGAGCTTTAAGATGTCAAAATCCTAGGCCAGAACACTGGCATTGCACTGGCTGTGGATTCCACTCCTGGAGGGAGCCCCTGACGTCACTGTCCATATATGGATTCTGCTCCTGGAGGATCCCTTGATGTTACTGTCTGTACATAGACAGTGACATTAGGGGCTTTGTAATGTGAGAATTCCAAGTCGGAGCGTTGGCAGCGCTGTGGCCGGGAATTACGCTTGTAGAGAAAGCCTCTCACTTTACTGTGCCTATATGGCTTTAAATATCCTTATTTGGCTTTAAACTCTGGAGTCCCCGGCCAGAGCATCGCAAGCACTCACTGGCCGGGAACTCCTGACTTGGGAAAGCCCTTGATGTCACTTTCACTATATGGACAGTGATGTTAGGAGTTTAAAAACCCAGGAATCAGTGGCCAGAGCGTCGGCAATGCTCTGGTTAGTGATTACTCTCCTGGAAGGAGCCCCTGATGTCTGTCAATTGTTATGGTAGTAGTCGGATATGATCTTTAATAAATTGAAACCATTTTTTTAAGCTTTAAGAACAAGGTTTGACAATGATAAGTTCTACCCATGTGTATCTAATGCTGATATGTATCCATGCTCCTTACTCATTTTGATATTGTGTGATTGAACTTGGTAACTTGGTATGCTTGGCTGACTGTACTGTATGATCAGAAGTAGTAACTAGATGTTTATGAATCAGATTCAGATAAGTTTTTGTAATGATACTTAGTTCAACAGATAGAGAGGTCCTATAGGGGAGGACCAAGTCAATGTGAGCTTGAAACTCTGAACAAATAAATACCAAGTTAGGCAGAGTAAAAAGTAAATTTAGATTAAAAAGTTACTATTAAAATACAAACCACACAGCTCTTCAAGGTAGAGTTTGAGAAGCTGCATAATATACCCTCCTGCTACTTTGCCTAAATGGTGAGCAAATAGAAATTTTTCTACCTAAAATGGCAGAAAACACACCATTTTGGAGATGGAAAGGACGGCTAGAGGGGAAATGGAGGAGGCCGTAGTTTTTTAATTACATTTTTTTCCTTGGTGTTTTTTTTTTCCATTTGCTAACGATTTAGTCAAAGTAGCTCAAAAGTAAATGTCTTTATAATACATGATATTGTAAAGTAATGTAATGGGAAATTTTGGCGCATGCCCGTTTTGAGTAAAAATTTTAGCTTTTTGAGACTTTATGCTGTTTTCGCGTCTTTTCAACTAGTAAGTCGGGACCAGCGGGAGAGCAGATCTCCTGCATGACATATTTAATTTACACCTGCGGATATTATAGCTGACATCTATGCTAACTGGTGTAGATGTCAGTTTGTGCAGCACTGACAAACCCAGTTGCGCTATATTTATTCAGAGCTGTGGGCTTCTTGGAGTATGTTCACATTAAATTTTTTCTTTTCATCAGAGGTATGCGTTGGGAGAAGTCTCTACGTATACGTCCAACGGAAGGCTGTATAGGCATAGAGTGGGATATATCACCTGAACTCCCCGGGCACAGCGATACTTTAAGCACTAGGCTCGGAAAGCCCCTGATGTTGATGTTAGCAACGCTCTGACTGGGGAATCAGCACCTAGGGAAGCACCTGACAACACTGTCCATAAATGGACACTGACTTTAGGAGCTTTAAGATCCCAAAATCCTAGGCCAGAACACTGGCATTGCACTGGCTGGGGATTCCACTCCTGGAGGGAGCCCCTGACGTCACTGTCCATATATGGATTCTGCTCCTGGAGGATCCCTTGATGTTACTGTCTGTACATAGACAGTGACATTAGGGGCTTTGTAATGTGAGAATTCCAAGTCGGAGCGTTGGCAGCGCTGTGGCCGGGAATTACGCTTGTAGAGAAAGCCTCTCACTTTACTGTGCATATATGGCTTTAAATATCCATATTTTGCTTTAAACTCTGGAGTCCCCGGCCAGAGCATCGCAAGCACTCACTGGCCGGGAACTCCTGACTTGGGAAAGCCCTTGATGTCACTTTCACTATATGGACAGTGATGTTAGGAGTTTAAAAACCCAGGAATCCATGGCCAGAGCGTCGGCAATGCTCTGGTTAGTGATTACTCTCCTGGAAGGAGCCCCTGATGTCTGTCAATTGTTATGGTAGTAGTCGGATATGATCTTTAATAAATTGAAACCATTTTTTTAAGCTTTAAGAACAAGGTTTGACAATGATAAGTTCTACCCATGTGTATCTAATGCTGATATGTATCCATGCTCCTTACTCATTTTAATATTGTGTGATTGAACTTGGTAACTTGGTATGCTTGGCTGACTGTACTGTATGATCAGAAGTAGTAACTAGATGTTTAAGAATCAGATTCAGATAAGTTTTAGTAATGATACTTAGTTCAACAGATAGAGAGGTCCTATAGGGGAGGACCAAGTCAATGTGAGCTTGAAACTCTGAACAAATAAATACCAAGTCAGGCAGAGTAAAAAGTACATTTAGATTAAAAAGTTACTATTAAAATACAAATCACACAGCTCTTCAAGGTAGAGTTTGAGAACGCTGCATTATATACCCTCCTGCTTCTTTGCCTAAATGGTGAGCAAATAGAAATTTTTCTTCCTAAAATGGCAGAAAACACACCATTTTGGAGATGGAAAGGACGGCTAGAGGGGAAATGGAGGAGGCTGTAGTTTTTTAATAACATTTTTTTCCTTGGTGTTTTTTTTTTCCCATTTGCTAACGATTTAGTCAAAGTAGCTCAAAAGTAAATGTCTTTATAATACATGATATTGTAAAGTAATGTAATGGGAAATTTTGGCGCAAGCCCGTTTTGAGTAAAAATTTTAGCTTTTTGAGACATTATGCTGTTTTCGCGTCTTTTCAGCTAGTAAGTCGGGACCAGCGGGAGAGCAGATCTCCTGCATGACATATTTAATTTACACCTGCGGATATTATAGCTGACATCTATGCTAACTGGTGTAGATGTCAGTTTGTGCAGCACTGACAACCCAAGTTGCGCCATATTTATTCAGAGCTGTGGGCTTCTTGGAGTATGTTCACATTCAATTTTTTCTTTTCGTCAGAGGTATGCGTTAGGAGAAGTCTCTACGTATACCTCCAATGGAAGGCTGTATAGGCATAGAGTGGGATATATCACCTGAACTCCCCGGGCACAGCGTTACTTTAAGCACTAGGCTCTGAAAGCCCCTGACGTTAGCAACGCTCTGACTGGGGATTCTGCTCCTAGGGAAGCCCCTGACAACACTGTCCATAAATGGACACTGACGTTAGGAGCTTTAAGATGCCAAAATCCTAGGCCAGAACACTGGCATTGCACTGGCTGTGGATTCCACTCCTGGAGGGAGCCCCTGACGTCACTGTCCATATATGGATTCTGCTCCTGGAGGATCCCTTGATGTTACTGTCTGTACATAGACAGTGACATTAGGGGCTTTGTAATGTGAGAATTCCAAGTCGGAGGGTTGGCAGCGCTGTGGCCGGGAATTACGCTTGTAGAGAAAGCCTCTCACTTTACTGTGCATATATGGCTTTAAATATCCATTTTTGGCTTTAAACTCTGGAATCCCCGGCCAGAGCATCGCAAGCACTCACTGGCCGGGAACTCCTGACTTGGGAAAGCCCTTGATGTCACTTTCACTATATGGACAGTGATGTTAAGAGTTTAAAAACCCAGGAATCCATGGCCAGAGCGTCGGCAATGCTCTGGTTAGTGATTACTCTCCTGGAAGGAGCCCCTGATGTCTGTCAATTGTTATGGTAGTAGTCGGATATGACCTTTAATAAATTGAAACCATTTTTTAAAGCTTTAAGAACAAGGTTTGACAATGATAAGTTTTACCCATGTGTATCTAATGCTGATATGTATCCATGCTCCTTACTCATTTTAATATTGTGTGATTGAACTTGGTAACTTGGTATGCTTGGCTGACTGTACTGTATGATCAGAAGTAGTAACTAGATGTTTAAGAATCAGATTCAGATAAGTTTTAGTAATGATACTTAGTTTAACAGATAGAGAGGTCCTATAGGGGAGGACCAAGTCAATGTGAGCTTGAATCTCTGAACAAATAAATACCAAGTCAGGCAGAGTAAAAAGTATATTTAGATTACAAAGTTACTATTAAAATACAAACCACACAGCTCTTCAAGGTAGAGTTTGAGAAGCTGCATAATATACCCTCCTGCTACTTTGCCTAAATGGTGAGCATATAGAAATTTTTCTACTTAAAATGGCAGAAAACACACCATTTTGGAGATGGAAAGGACGGCTAGAGGGGAAATGGAGGAGGCCGTAGTTTTTTAATTACATTTTTTTCCTTGGTGTTTTTTTTTTCCATTTGCTAACGATTTAGTCAAAGTAGCTCAAAAGTAAATGTCTTTATAATACATGATATTGTAAAGTAATGTAATGGGAAATTTTGGTGCATGCCCGTTTTGATTAAAAATTTTAGCTTTTTTAGACATTATGCTGTTTTCGCGTCTTTTCAACTAGTAAGTCGGGACCAGCAGGAGAGCAGATCTCCTGCATGACATATTTAATTTACACCTGCGGATATTATAGCTGACATCTATGCTAACTGGTGTGGATGTCAGTTTGTGCAGCACTGACAACCCAAGTTGCGCCATATTTATTCAGAGCTGTGGGCTTCTTGGAGTATGTTCACATTCAATTTTTTCTTTTCGTCAGAGGTATGCGTTGGGAGAAGTTTCTACGTATACCTCCAACGGAAGGCTGTATAAGCATAGAGTGGGATATATCACCTGAACTCCCTGGGCACAGCGTTACTTTAAGTACTAGGCTCGGAAAGCCCCTGACGTTAGCAACGCTCTGACTGGGGATTCTGCTCCTAGGGAAGCCCCTGACAACACTGTCCATAAATGGACACTGACGTTAGGAGCTTTAAGATGCCAAAATCCTAGGCCAGAACACTGGCATTGCACTGGCTGGGGATTCCACTCCTGGAGGGAGCCCCTGACGTCACTGTCCATATATGGATTCTGCTCCTGGAGGACCCCTTGATGTTACTGTCTGTACATAGACAGTGACATTAGGGGCTTTGTAATGTGAGAATTCCAAGTCGGAGCGTTGGCAGCGCTGTGGCCGGGAATTACGCTTGTAGAGAAAGCCTCTCACTTTACTGTGCATATATGGCTTTAAATATCCATATTTGGCTTTAAACTCTGGAGTCCCCGGCCAGAGCATCGCAAGCACTCACTGGCCGGGAACTCCTGACTTGGGAAAGCCCTTGATGTCACTTTCACTATATGGACAGTGATGTTAGGAGTTTAAAAACTCAGGAATCCATGGCCAGAGCGTCGGCAATTCTCTGGTTAGTGATTACTCTCCTGGAAGGAGCCCCTGATGTCTGTCAATTGTTATGGTAGTAGTCGGATATGATCTTTAATAAATTGAAACCATTTTTTTAAGCTTTAAGAACAAGGTTTGACAATGATAAGTTCTACCCATGTGTATCTAATGCTGATATGTATCCATGCTCCTTACTCATTTTAATATTGTGTGATTGAACTTGGTAACTTGGTATGCTTGGCTGACTGTACTGTATGATCAGAAGTAGTAACTAGATGTTTAAGAATCAGATTCAGATAAGTTTTAGTAATGATACTTAGTTCAACAGATAGAGAGGTCCTATAGGGGAGGACCAAGTCAATGTGAGCTTGAAACTCTGAACAAATAAATACCAAGTCAGGCAGAGTAAAAAGTAAATTTAGATTAAAAAGTTACTATTAAAATACAAACCACACAGCTCTTCAAGGTAGAGTTTGAGAAGCTGCATAATATACCCTCCTGCTACTTTGCCTAAATGGTGAGCAAATAGAAATTTTTCTACCTAAAATGGCAGAAAACACACCATTTTGGAGATGGAAAGGACGGCTAGAGGGGAAATGGAGGAGGCCGTAGTTTTTTAATTAAATTTTTTCCTTGGTGTTTTTTTTTTTCCATTTGCTAACGATTTAGTCAAAGTAGCTCAAAAGAAAATGTCTTTATAATACATGATATTGTAAAGTAATGTAATGGGAAATTTTGGTGCATGCCCGTTTTGAGTAAAAATTTTAGCTTTTTGAGACATTATGCTGTTTTCGCGTCTTTTCAGCTAGTAAGTCGGGACCAGCGGGAGAGCAGATCTCCTGCATGACATATTTAATTTACACCTGCGGATATTATAGCTGACATCTATGCTAACTGGTGTAGATGTCAGTTTGTGCAGCACTGACAACCCAAGTTGCGCCATATTTATTCAGAGCTGTGGGCTTCTTGGAGTATGTTCACATTCAATTTTTTCTTTTCGTCAGAGGTATGCGTTGGGAGAAGTTTCTACGTATACCTCCAACGGAAGGCTGTATAGGCATAGAGTGGGATATATCACCTGAACTCCCTGGGCACAGCGTTACTTTAAGCACTAGGCTCGGAAAGCCCCTGACGTTAGCAACGCTCTGACTGGGGATTCTGCTCCTAGGGAAGCCCCTGACAACACTGTCCATAAATGGACACTGACGTTAGGAGCTTTAAGATGCCAAAATCCTAGGCCAGAACACTGGCATTGCACTGGCTGGGGATTCCACTCCTGGAGGGAGCCCCTGACGTCACTGTCCATATATGGATTCTGCTCCTGGAGGACCCCTTGATGTTACTGTCTGTACATAGACAGTGACATTAGGGGCTTTGTAATGTGAGAATTCCAAGTCGGAGCGTTGGCAGCGCTGTGGCCGCGAATTACGCTTGTAGAGAAAGCCTCTCACTTTACTGTGCATATATGGCTTTAAATATCCATATTTGGCTTTAAACTCTGGAGTCCCCGGCCAGTGCATCGCAAGCACTCACTGGCCGGGAACTCCTGACTTGGGAAAGCCCTTGATGTCACTTTCACTATATGGACAGTGATGTTAGGAGTTTAAAAACCCAGGAATCCATGGCCAGAGCGTCGGCAATGCTCTGTTTAGTGATTACTCTCCTGGAAGGAGCCCCTGATGTCTGTCAATTGTTATGGTAGTAGTCGGATATGATCTTTAATAAATTGAAAACATTATTTTAAGCTTTAAGAACAAGGTTTGACAATGATAAGTTCTACCCATGTGTATCTAATGCTGATATGTATCCATGCTCCTTACTCATTTTAATATTGTGTGATTGAACTTGGTAACTTGGTATGCTTGGCTGACTGTACTGTATGATCAGAAGTAGTAACTAGATGTTTAAGAATCAGATTCAGATAAGTTTTAGTAATGATACTTAGTTCAACAGATAGAGAGGTCCTATAGGGGAGGACCAAGTCAACGTGAGCTTGAAACTCTGAACAAATAAATACCAAGTCAGGCAGAGTAAAAAGTAAATTTAGATTAAAAAGTTACTATTAAAATACAAACCACACAGCTCTTCAAGGTAGAGTTTGAGAAGCTGCATAATATACCCTCCTGCTACTTTGCCTAAATGGTGAGCAAATAGAAATTTTTCTACCTAAAATGGCAGAAAACACACCATTTTGGAGATGGAAAGGACGGCTAGAGGGGAAATGGAGGAGGCCGTAGTTTTTTAATTACATTTTTTTCCTTGGTGTTTTTTTTTTCCATTTGCTAACGATTTAGTCAAAGTAGCTCAAAAGTAAATGTCTTTATAATACATGATATTGTAAAGTAATGTAATGGGAAATTTTGGCGCATGCCCGTTTTGAGTAAAAATGTTAGCTTTTTGAGACATTATGCTGTTTTCGCGTCTTTTCAGCTAGTAAGTCGGGACCAGCGGGAGAGCAGATCTCCTGCATGACATATTTAATTTACACCTGCGGATATTATAGCTGACATCTATGCTAACTGGTGTAGATGTCAGTTTGTGCAGCACTGACAACCCAAGTTGCGCCATATTTATTCAGAGCTGCGGGCTTCTTGGAGTATGTTCACATTCAATTTTTTCTTTTCGTCAGAGGTATGCGTTGGGAGAAGTTTCTACGTATACCTCCAACGGAAGGCTGTATAGGCATAGAGTGGGATATATCACCTGAACTCCCTGGGCACAGCGTTACTTTAAGCGCTAGTCTCGGAAAGCCCCTGACGTTAGCAACGCTCTGACTGGGGATTCTGCTCCTAGGGAAGCCCCTGACAACACTGTCCATAAATGGACACTGACGTTAGGAGCTTTAAGATGCCAAAATCCTAGGCCAGAACACTGGCATTGCACTGGCTGGGGATTCCACTCCTGGAGGGAGCCCCTGACATCACTGTTCATATATGGATTCTGCTCCTGGAGGATCCCTTGATGTTACTGTCTGTACATAGACAGTGACATTAGGGGCTTTGTAATGTGAGAATTCCAAGTCGGAGCGTTGGCAGCGCTGTGGCCGGGAATTACGCTTGTAGAGAAAGCCTCTCACTTTACTGTGCATATATGGCTTTAAATATCCATATTTTGCTTTAAACTCTGGAGTCCCCGGCCAGAGCATCGCAAGCACTCACTGGCCGGGAACTCCTGACTTGGGAAAGCGCTTGATGTCACTTTCACTATATGGACAGTGATGTTAAGAGTTTAACCCCTTAGTGACCACTAATACGCCTTTTAACGTCATTCACTACTGGGCTTTAGGCTAGGCTGACGCCTTTTCACGTCAGCCTAGTCTAAGTCCTGCACGGGTCTCCCGTGCAGGCTGGTGCCGGGGCTCTGCTGTCTGATGACAGCTGAGCTCCTGCTCCAACGCCCGCGATCGAAGTTTACTTCGATCGCGGCCGTTTAACCCGTTAAATGCCGCCGTCAATAGCGACCGCGGCATTTAACTTTGTTTACAGAGGGAGTGCGCTCCCTCTCTCACCCATCGGCGGCCCGCGAATGCAATCGCGGGTCTCCGATGGGGTGTCATGGCAGCCGGGGGACTGATAAAAGCCCCCAGGTCTGCCCTGGACATATGCCTGTTAGGACGCGCCGGAGGCACGTCCTAACAGATTGCCTGTCAGATTTACACTGACAGGCAATAATGCTCTGGTATACGAAGTATACCAGAGCATTATAGCAGCGATCGGAATATTGCACAGTAAAGTCCCCTAGTGGGACTAATAAAATCAGTCATCAAAGTGAAATAAAGATTATTAATAAAAAGTACAGTAAAAAAATAAATAAAACCATTTTTTTCCATAAAAAGTGGTTTTATTTAGTAAAAGTGTAAAAAAAAAAAAAAAGTACACATATGTGGTATCGCCGCGACCGTAATGACTCCATTAATAAAGTTAATATGTAATTTAAACCGCAAAGTGAACATCGTAAAAAAGAAACGCCAAAAACTATGGCGAAATTGCAATTTTTTTCCATTGCCCCCCAAAAAAGTCATAATAAAAATGAATCAATAAGTCCCATGTACCCCAAAACAGTACCATTCAAAACTACGTCTTGTCCCGCAGAAAACAAGCCCAAAAAATCACTACATTGATGGAAAAATAAAAAAATTACGGCTCTTGGAAAGCGACGATGCAAAAACAAATAATTTTAGTTCAAAAGTGTTTTTATTGTGCAAAAGTCGTAAAACATAAAAAAACCTCCACATATGTGGTATCACCGTGATCGTACCGACCCATAGAATAAAGGTAACATGTTAATTACGTCGCACAGTGAACGGCGTCAATTTAAAAACGCATAGAACAATGGCGGAATTTCAGTTTTTGTTTATAATCCCCCCCAAAAAGGTTAATAAAAGTTAATATAAAAATTATATGTACCCAAAAATGGTGCCATTAAAAAGCACAACTAATCCCGCAAAAAACAAGTCCTCATACAGCTATGTAGACGAAAAAATAAAAACGTTA